>NC_044383.1:36153936-36465394 GCF_006542625.1 Nomascus leucogenys | reverse complement strand
AACCTAAGCCAGTCACTTCCCCTTAGCAGAGGCTGCTAGAATAAGGCAAGGAGTACATTTTTCTGCTGCATCTGATTCCTCCAACGGGAGGTCCTCAATGTTGCCACGGAGCCCCCTCCCCCAGCAAGCTGCCGGGGGAGACTGGAAGACGCTGCTAGGACCTTAAGCCCAGGGCAGCCAGGGAAGCCGGTGGAGTCGGCCCACCCGGGCAGGTCCCAGCCTCGAGTGTCAGGAAGATCCCAAGATCCAGAGCCCACCTGGGCTCCCTGAGGTTTTGCCACTAGAGCCCACACCCACCACTTCTTCCTGGGCACCAACTGTGTGCAGGCTCCGGGCCTGACCCTAAGCATGCTTCATCTCATTTCACTCTCATTTCACAACCTATAAAGGGAGTCATATGCTCTCCAACTTGCTGAGGAGGAAACTGAGGCATGGATGCATGAAGCAACTTGCATGGTGCCACACAGCTAATAAGTGGTGGGGCGGGATCAGACCCCAGCCAGTGTGATTCCACGTTCTGTCTCCTACGTCACAAGTCCTCATGTTGCTGGACCCTCCCTCGGTCCCCTCATCCATGCCCTCACCTCGGAGTGGCCATGCCTTGGACAGAGCTGAAGAACATAACTTGAGGGCTTTGGAGAGGACACAGCTGCACAGGGGCTCCGTAATAAAACAATGCGCTCTGCCTACATAACAATATCAGGGGCTCCGTAATAAAACAATGTGCTCTGCCTACACAACAATATCAGGGGCTCCCCCGCCAGGCTGAGTTAAGTGTTCTTAGTCGCCAGCAGTGTGGGCTCTGGAGCCAGACCATCCGGCTTCAAATTCCTGCTCCACCGTTACACTGGCTGTGTGATCTTGGGCATGTAAGTTAGCTTTTCTATGCCTCAGTTTCCCCATTTATAAAATGAGGATGATGGTAAGACCCACCTCTTGGAAATGCGGTGAGGTTTAAATGTCTTGATATTTCTAAAACACCAAGAATAATGCCCAGCACACAATTCATGCTCTCTACAGCAGTATTACCTGCTGCGATTATCTTTACTACTGCCACTGTTGTGATTTTCCTCTAGGACCATGGCTCTGCCAGGAGGTGGTGTCCTCTGGCTCAGCTCCAGCCGGTGCTGGACTGGCAGGGCCAAGCTGAACTGGGAGGAGTCAGAGACTTACTTCCCTGCAGGACCCAGGAAGCTGAAGACCAGGGAAGACGCCCTAAGAGGGTTCTCCCTCTTCCAAAAGTCATGAGTTTACACCTATCCCTCTCCCCAAGGAGGAAAAAATTCTCCAGTGGCAAATGGCCCTGATTTCCCTCCATTCCTGTGTGGTCCTAGCCTGAAAGGAAAACCTCGGTGGCAAAAGATTTTGGAGAAAATCCTCCGAAGCAAAGTTACCAAGGGAAAAACAAAAACACACAAGGATGTCTTGAATCCTCTCAGGAAACAAGAATTTGATCCCCAGTCTCTGGGTGTTTGTGAGGAACCAAAAGAAACCCTGGGATTTCCTGGGGCTGCAGGAATAAACTCCCTGGGCCCCTCGCAGGCTGTTCTGGGGGCTCCTGGAGCCAGCTTCGCAATTTCTCACCCTGGAGCTCCAGCCACTCCTGTTCCCTCAGGGACTAGAACGTTCCTTCCTCATCACAGCCTGCGGTGGATGGAGAGGCTCACCCTTCCTGAAGGGTCTCAAAAGAAAGAAAGAAAGAAAGAAAGAAACCACGCACGCTGTCACCGAATAAGACAAGCTTACCTGGGAAATGTACACCCAGCTCTTTGCTTTGAAATCTTACCCTGGCCAAGGCTGCGGCGCTGAGAGTCTGCAGAGTCAGACGGGGAAAACGGAGGAAAGAAAGAACTTATCTCCCCAGCCACTGCCCAGACAGCAGTAAAGGAGCCCACAGAGGCCTAACACCCCAATCTGCAGGGTGGCCCGGGTGCATTTCCCCCATCCCACCTGCCAGCGGCAACACCCGCCCCACGCCTCTATCCTCAAGCCTGAGCCCTGCAGCGACGCCTCACAGGCTCCCCACATTCACCTTGGCCCCCCTCCAATCTGCTCTCCAAGCCACAGCCAGAGTGGTCTTTTCAAGAGGCAAATCTGATCATGTCACTCCCCACTTAAAGCCTTCAATGGATCTCTCCATTGCTCTTGGAATCAAGACAAAAATCTTACTGACCGGGCACGGTGGCTCATGCCTGTAATCCCAGGACTTTGAGAGGCTGAGGCAAGTGGATCACCTGAGGTCAGGAGTTCGAGACCAGCCTGGCCAACATGGCGAAACCCATCTCTACTAAAAATACAAAAATTAGCCAGGCGTGGTGGCAGGTGCCTGGAATCCCAGCCACTTGGGAGGCTGAGGCAGGAAAATCGCTTGAACCCAGGAGGCGGAGGTTGCAGTGAGCCGAGATAGTGCCAGTGCACTCCAGCCTGGGTGACAGGGCAAAACTCCATCTCGAAAAAAAAAAAAAAATCTCCTTACCATGAACTACAAGTTCCCGAGTGGCCTGCTCTGTGCCCACCAACCCAGCCTGCCCCATGCTCCTTCTGACTTGCTACTCCATCTGCCTAGAATGCTCCTTCCTTCCTCTTTGCCTACAAACTCCAATTGGCAAACCTTCCTATCACAGGCCCACAGAGCGCCCCAACCCTCTCCTCTGTAGCACAAATCAGAGCCAATTTATATTGCTTTTTTTTTGAGACAGAGTCTCGCTCTGTCACCCAGGCCAGAGTGCAGTGGTGCAATCTCAGCTCACTGCAATCACTGCAACCTCCACCTCCCGGGTTCAAGCTATTCTCGTGCCTCAGTCTCCCAAGTAGCTGGGATTACAGGCACCCACCACTATAACCAGTTAAATTTTTTTGCATTTTTAGTAGAGGCAGGGTTTCACCATGTTGGCCAGGCTGGTCTCCAACTCCTGACCTCAAGTGATCCAACTGCCTCTGTCTCCCAAAGTGCTGGGATTACAAGCGTGAGCCACCTCCCCAGCCAGAGCCAATTTATATTGATTTGGGGGATTCCTTGACTGATGTCCCAGCCTCCACATGAGATTAGAAGCTCCCTGGGGACACAGACTGTGTTTTCTCACTATTGTACCCCCAGGGTGCAACACAGAACATGGCACATGATAGATGTTTCAATAAGGATTTCTTGAATGCAGGAAAGAATCTGCATTAAAATTGACTTTTAAATAGCATTAGTTGAGTGGGTTTTCCATGTTTCTTTGTTTCCCTACTCCAAAAATAAAAACACACACATATTAAGAAATGCTCTCCCCAGCCAAGCGTGGTTGCTCACTCCTATAATCCCAGTGCTTTGGGAGGCCAAGTGGGGAGAATTGCTTGAGGTCATCCTGGGCAACATAGCAAGACCCCATCTCAACAAAGAAAATTTTATTTTAATTAAGCAGGCTTGGTAATCTCAGCTCCTTGGGAGGCTGAGGTGGGAGGATCACTTGAGCCCAGGAGGTTGAGGCTGCAATGAGCTATGATTGCACCACTGTACTATAGCCTGGGCAAGAGAGCAAGATCCTGTTGAAAGAAAAAGAAAAACAGAAATAAACAGCGAGAGAGAGAAAGGCGGGAGGGAGAGGGAGCGAGAGAGAGAGAGAGAAGTTTAGAAAGAGAGAGAGGAAAAGAAATAAACGTTCTCCCCAAATAAACGTTCACCCCAAAAAAGCTCCACATGCAGAGGATGTTCCCACGTTACCAACGACCTCCTCTCTTCCAGGTCCTCCCATTCTCATAAGTGAGCCCAATATGAGCAAGGAAATAGCATCCTTAGGGTCCAAGCTGCTAAGTGAGACAGCTGGGTGATTCCAGACACCCTCAGCAGGAAAGAGGAAAGGATGGGTTGTCTTCCTCCTGTTCAGGGGCGGTCTCAGCCTTCAGGAGAGCCAGGGTAGCCGGTGGAACGAGGCAGGTCCCTTCCACAGGGCAGCACTGGCCTGGCTGCTTCATAAACATGAGCTCCACGTACTTCTCACAACATCTCTTGGAAGTAGGCGTCCTTCACATCACCTTACAGATGAGGAAATGGAGCCTACAGGTTGAGTGGCAGAGCTGGGAAGCCAATCCAAGTGGCTCAGTGTTTGGGCCAAATAACTCAGGCCTTGCAGGCACAGGCCTGGGCTGGAATCCCAGCTTCATCCCTTTTTTTTTTTTTTTTTTTTTTTTAATACAGGGTCTCACTCTGTTGCCTAGGCTAGAGTGCAGGGACATGATCACAGCTCACTGCAGCCTTGACCTCCCAGGCTCAAGTGGGGGTGATGAGGATCTGAGCAAAGCCAGCGTTGGCCTCAAGCAGTGGTGAGGCTGAGGGCCTGAGGCCCCAGCGGGTACAGCCTGGGGTTTCCAGGATGTGAGGTTGATGGGGAAGGAGGGGGTCAGAGAGGGATCCCTGAGCGCAGCTGCAAGCCTTGGCAGGTATCCGAGGACTCTGAAGTCCTGGAGACCTGAGCCCAGAAGGGCAGAGTGAGCACAGAATCTGACCCCAAGGAAAGGGTAGCTGGGGCTCCCGACGGGCAAAGGCCTCTGGCCAGCCTGCCTTGGCCCAGGGGGTAGAAGAATAATTATTCCTCAGCCCTTTAATAGGAAAATACCAGCCCCTCAGCCACAGGGCTTCCACTCTGCTCCTCCGTTCCCTTCAATATCAGCGCTTCCTTCTGGCCTGGAGCAGCCTAGAGCTCAGCAAGCTCTTCCCCTGCCCCTAGCACATGCACCAGGCTCCCTGTCCGAACAGCCTTCAGGCCTCCAGTCAAACGCCCTCCTCTAAACCAGCTTCCCCAGGTGCCCACTTATCTCCTCTGGAGCTCGGACTGCCATCAGAGCTGCGGGTCAATAGGAGGTCCTTTGCCTGAGGCAAGTCTCCCAGCTACCTGTGAGGGGAGAGGCCGCAGCTGGTCTGCTCACTGCTGTATCCCTGGCACCTGTGAAGATACCTGGCACATAGTAGGTGCTCACTGAATATAGGCTGCCAGAGCAACCCTGCCCACTGGGCCTAGGGGCTGCTGGCATACCATAGCCGAGTCCTTGCACGCACTCCCGTCAGTCAGCTGGGCCTTCCCCACATCCTCAGGCCTTAGTAGGTGAGAAGCCAGGGCTCCCAGCATCCCAGTCCTCTAACCCACCAGGCTGAGCCACAGCCAGACACCAACTCCAGCCTGGGACCACCCTCTGACATGTGACCAGTGGGGAAGCCCCAAGGAGAAGGCAGGGACCCCATGCCAGGGCCCATTTGTTACCGATCCACTCCACCCTTGCGCCTGGGCTCCTGGGGACCCATCTTGTTTCCTTGGCTGGAGAAATAGCAATTGCTACAGTAGTATCCCAACCAAGCCAGCTCATTTAAGCCTCACAGTAGTACCTGGCTCAGAGGCTCCTTGTCAGTCTTGACTGACAGATGAGGGCACTGAGGCCTAAAAAGTTTAAATGACCTGTTTCAGGTCACCTAGCTGGTTGAGGAGCAGGACTTGAGCTCTGGCACATCTGACCCCAGGACCCAGCTCTTTTTAAAAATAATAACAATTAGTTGTTAATTGTGGTAAAAATATACATAATATAAAACGTACCATCTTAATCCTTTTTAAGTGGATAGTTCTGTAGTGTACTGTACTACTTTAAAATGTGTATATTCAGATTGTTGTGCAAACCAATCTCCAGAACTTTTTCACCTGCAAAGTGCAACTCTATGCTACAGAGTTCCCCCATTCTCCACCAGTCCCTGGCAACTGCCCTTCTACCTTCTGTCTCTGAATGTGACTCCTCTGGGTACCTCAGATGAGTGAGATCATACAGTGTCGTCTTATGACTGGCTTTTTCACCCAGCACAATGTCCTCAAGGGTCATCCATGTTGTAGCATGTGTCAGAATGTCCTTCCTTTTTAAGGCTGAATCATATTCTATTCTATATATAGAGACCACATTTTGTTTATCCCTTCATCTGTTGGTGGACATGTGGCTTGCTTCCACATTTTAGCTATTGTAAATAATGCCGTTTTGAACATAGGTGTACACATATCTCTTTGAGACCCTGCGTTCAGTTCTTTTGGGTATTTACTTGGAAGTGAAATTGCTGGGTCATATGGTGATTCTACTGTTAATTTTTTGAGGAACCGCCATACTGTTTTTCATAGTAGATGCACCATTTCACATCCCCACCAACAGTGTGCACATCCTCATCAACACTTGTTATTTTCTGTTTTTTTTGACAGTCGCAATCCAAGTGGGTGTGAGGTAGTCACGGCCCAGCTCTTAATCCCAACTCCATAGGATTCTGTCCTGAGGCCCAAAGTGCACCCCAGTCCCTTCACTTCTGAGGCCCCGCTTTGTTCTTGCCAGTCCCCTTCCCAGGTCTGGGGCCCACCCCCAAACCACAGCCCTGCAGCCAGGGCCCCACTGACAGCCCCTAGGCCTCCATGCTCTCTATCCATTCAGGCCCCTAGGAGGCCACCCGCCACTGACCTCCACCTGCACCACCACCTCCCTGAATCTGCCCAACTCTGCCCACAACTCTCCACCCCCAGACCAGACACCTTGCTCCCTATACCAGCCTGCAACATGGGTGCACCCAGCAAACATGTGCAGGCAGGAATCAATCACGGCCAATTTGCCTTTACAACCCCAGCGCTAAGCTGGCAGGTGTTTTATAGATGCCGAATGAATATCCGGCAAATAATGAATGAATGAGTGAATGAAGTCAGGCCTCATTAAGACTATAGAGCAGAAGTCAAATTTAAAAACTAAACACAGGCACGTCTCAGAGCCTCAAGACTCAGGGAATCTCAGCTTACCACTTACCAGCCAGCTGTTCAACCCTGGGCAGATGGCTCCACCTCTCTGAACCTTCTCCTCACCTGCAAAGCAGAGGTGAGTAATACCTTCCTCCCAGGAGTGTTATGAGGAGTAAAAGAGGGAACTCAGGTAAAGCAGCTCATTTGAGGCGGGCGAGAGGGAGGGGCTCTAAGCCACGACCACGACCACAGCCACCATCAAAACTCCCTCTCACCTCTCTCTGCCTCTGTCCTTCTCTGGCCCATTGCCAGCCCTCCCCATTCCTGCATTCCCCAAGACCCCTGGCTTCCTCCTTCCCTCTCCAAGAGACTCCAGTCCACCTGCCTCTATGCTTCAGGCAACTCTCTCCTGAGCCTGCTCTCCCTCAGAGCTCCCGTGCCTGTCCTCTCCTCTGCAAAATTCCTTACCACCTACTCGCTGCCGGCCATCTGCCTCCTGCCTTCCGCTTCTCCCAGGAAACTGCTCTGCCCACTTTACCAGTGACCCCTGATCTCATGTTCCAGAAGCTTTCCTTGGACCTCCTCCTCAGACGGACTGAATGCTCTCCACACTGCTAACCCTCCTCCTCTTCGCCAAACTCCTTCTTTGGCCTTTGCAATGATTACTCGGCCCAGGTTCAAATCCACAAACGTGTAGCCACTGCTCTCCAATGTCAAACACAGGACAGGAGTTCCTCCCGCCTCTCCACCATCTCTTCCTTCAACACCTTCCCTTCCTCCTGCCCTCTAATGTGGGTGGGAGCTAATGTGTGTGAGTCCTCGAAGTATGTGCTTTCTTCTCCAGGAAACCCTGGCACCAAGCAGTGTTTCTTAAACTGTGTCCTGGGCACTCCAGAATCCAAATCACCGGAATCGCCTTGGTGAAGACCTACAGAGCCAGCACCTCTAGGATGGGCTGGGAATCTGCATTTTGTGCCAGCCTCCCAGGAGATCCTTATTCCCACCAGAGTTTCTGTTCCGCTGCCCTCATAGGTTGAAGCGCTTCTCCTGAGGCCCCCCCATCTCTCTCTCCAACCTGAATACTCTCCAGAGTAACCTTCCCCATCATGACCTCTGGGGCCATCTTTTTCACATAGATTTTTAGTGGCAATTCAAAGAAAACAGGCAAAAGCCAAATTCACAGCTTCTCCTCCAGGACCAGTCACGCTTTCCAGCTTATTCCAGTCCCAAAATCACTCTCTCAGACTCAAGCATCAGAGTCCGCCACGCCGTTCCCACTTACACTCTCTGCTCTCTCTGCCTTGGTCCAGACCCACTTCCCCTCGTATCTTGGCCTCTGCAATAGCTTTGAACTCTATGACTGTAGTAGACTCCTATGACAAATTACCATATGCTAGTGGCTGAAAGTAACACAAGTGTATTATCTTTCAGTTCTGGAAGTCAGAAGTCCAAAATCAGTTTAACCACATTAAAGTCAAGGTGGTGGCAGGATATTAACAGCGGATTGGATAAAGAAAATATGGTACATATACACCACAGAGTACTATGAAACCATAAAAAAGAAGGAAATCAGGCCGGGCACGGTGGCTCATGCCTGTAATCCCAGAACTTTGGGAGGCTGAGGCGGGTGGATCACCTGAGGTCAGGAGTTCGAGACAAGCCTAACCAACATGGTGAAACCTCGTCTCTACTAAAAATACAAAAATTAGCCAGGCATGGTGGTGGATGCCTGTAATCCCAGCTACTCAGGAGGCTGAGGCAGGAGAATCACTTGAACCCAGGAGGCAGAGGTTGCAGTGAGTCGAGATTGTGCCACCGCACTCCAGCCTGGGCAACAGAGCAAAAACTCCATCTGAAAAAAAAAAAACAGATGAGGGAGAAGGGAAAGTTCTTTCTTACGGTAGAAAGCCAACTAATAGAGAACAAATTATGGAGTTGCAAAATCATCAATGAATGCTAAAACTCGGGGGATGAAAGCTTGATGAGAAACAGAATATGTACCCAGCTTCAAACAACCCCCTGACAAATTACCTGTTAATACCAAAGAAGAAGACAATGACCTCTCAGCAGAGAAGCCTGGCAGACATCAACTTATGAAGTAATTAAAGACAAAATCACCAATACTGGCACAAACTGACATCACGTGCCTTCTGACATGGTGCACCAGGAAGGACATGGAGTCATTATTTGGCATTCCTGGCAAAAATGCATAACCTGAATGTAATCGTGAGGAAAGATTAGATGAAGCCAAACTGAGGAGCATTCTGCAAAATAACCGGCCTGCATACATCAATAATGTCAAGGTCAAGAAAAACAAAGAAAGGCTGAGGAGCTCTTCCAAATTAAGGGAGACTAAAGACCATGACCATTAAATGCCATGTGCGATCCTGGCAGGATTGTGGACCTGGGAAAAAATAGCCATGAAAGACATTATCAGAGCAATTGATGAAAACTGAATGTGAATTCCGGAGTAGAGAATAGTTTTGCACCGATGTTTAATTTTCTGATGTTGATAGCCTTGTGGTTCTTAGAAAACACCCACCAAATATTTAAATGAAAAAAGTTTCAATGTCTTCAAGCTATTCTTAAATGGTTCAGAAAAAAAAATTACCTATGAGTGTGTGTGATAGAGGAGAGAAAGTTTGTGTGTGTGTGTGTATGTGATTATGATAAAGCAAATTGGATTGTGATGTTTGCCCAAGTCCATAAGTTTATTAAAAATCATTTATTTGTTTTTTAAAATTTAACAAAAAGTTTTACATACCCCCTCTGGGAGCCCCCATTTCCCTGCACCATCTCCTGGTGCCCACCCATTTCTTTAACCTCCTCCCCCAGAACTCACCAACACAAATCTTCGCCCCTCAGGGGTTTTGCTTCTCACTCTCCTTCCCAAATACATGGCACATACCTTCTGAATGCTCCCAAACTCCCTTACCCTCGCTTCGCCTTGCTACTTAACCTAAGTCTTGCCCAGCCTTTAAGCCCCAGTTCAAACTCTACCTCCACAACACAACAACAATTCAATCCCTCCTCCCTGTCTCACTCCCATCTAGCGACTCTCATCAGCCTCACCTCCATGCTGATGGGGCATTGACTGTGTGCCAGGCATTATTCTATTCTAATTATTAATCTTTATTCTTGCTGCCTTCAGCCAGCTTTCCCTAGCATTAACCTCTTTCATAACCACGGACAGTTATCAAAACTAAGAAATTAGCTGGGCATGGTGATGCATGCCTGTAGTTCCAGCTACTTGGGAGGCTGAGTGGGAGGATCACTTGAGCCCAGGAATTTAAGACCAGCCTGGGGAACACAGTGAGATCCCGTCTCAAAAAAATCATCTCATCTTAACTTCACAGCCCTACGAGGTAAATGCTGTCACTGGTCCCATTTTACAGATGAGGAAGTTGAGTCACTAGTGAGTTGTTTAAGATCTCTCGGTAGGTGATGAAGCCAGGATTCACACTGGGCCATTCTCGTACTGAAGCCTGGGCTGGTAGCCACTGTGCTCCTCGTCTCTACGGACATCCTTACACATTTGTTCTTTCTCCCTCACCAGGCCGAAAGCTCCTCAGGCCTCTCTCAACGACGCTATGCACCCTGCAGGTGCCCAACAGCTGTCTGTCCGCCACAGGCTGGGTTCCAGAAAGGAGAGGAGGGGGTCATGAGCTCCGTCAAAAAGAGGAGCCAATTCTCCACACCCTCCCTGCCCCCCAGCACAGCCCAGCTCCCTGGCTACTGCCCAAGGCCCGGCCGTCATCTGCTCTGGGTAATAAGTATTTGTATGGCGATAATTACAGCATTTGGGAAGAAAATCCCATTAAGCAAGAGCCCCGCCGAGCTGCTAATGCCGGCACAGAACTGGAGGCGGCAACTCCGCCAAGCACCCGTCTGCTCCCAATAATGCGGGAGCCGCCCAGCCCCAAAAGAGCACGGCCGCCCCTGCTGGCAGCCTCAGGCAGCCTGGGCCACTGACAGCCTGCCCCGCCCAAGGGGCACCGAGGAAGATAAGCCCCTCCCCTTGTGCTCCAGGGTTCCCAGCGGCTGCCCGATGGGGAAGAGGAGGGCCACCCTGGGATCCAGCGTGACGCCCGAATTTCCTTCACATCCATGCAATTCTCTGTCACCTTAATAACAATAATAATACTACCATTTATTGTGCACTCGCTGTCTGCCAGGCCCTGTGCAAAGCGCCCCTGCAAGCATTACCGCATTTAATCCTCATGACCACCCTTTGAAGCAGGCCCTATCATCATCCCCACTTTATGGGCAAGGAAATGGGGGTTCTGAGAAGTCGCCCTTTCCTCCAGAGCACTTATCCCAGCTTGCAGTTATGTGCTTATTCTTATATTATGTCATTCATCTCTATCTCCCCTGCAGGACTAAAACTTGGGTTTCTGTTTCTGTCCAGCACTATTCACCCGGCACAATGCAGACGTTCAATAGATAGCTATCTGTTGAATGAGGGGATTAAACCCCATCACTTGCCCAAGGCCCCCCCAGCTGCTGAGTGGCAGAGTGGGGCTAAAAACCTAGGCAGTCTGGCTTCACAGCCCTGCCATCATGACCACCAGCCCTGCATACAGTCCCCACTCTGTCTCCACGTCCCAAGGGAAAGGGGCAGAGATGCCCAGGAAAGGTAAACGAGTGCTCTAAACAGACAGACAGCGCTCTAAGCAGACAGACTGCAAGAGAGGCAACGCTCAAATCCTTACCTCCCGAGCTCTCTTCTGCCCCACCCAAACCCTCGAGCCTCTAGCTTGAGCTTCCCAAATAATAACAATAATATCCTAATGATTAAATCACAAAGCATTTTCACAACCGTAGCATGAGTGAGTGCACAGGCCCTTTGAGGTAGTAGGTGTTATCAGCTCCAGAGGCCGAGAGAAGGGCGAACACCAGCCATGTGCCAAGCGTGGCACGTTGCCTCACTTGCTCCTCACTATCAACCTGCACAGCTGTCGTGATCCTCTTTTACAGATGGGGAAACTGGGTCTCAGAGCAGGGAGAGGCACAGCATGGGGGTCCTAACACCAGTCATTCAGAGCCCAGCAATAAGCCAGAGGGCCAGTGACCACACCAAAGCCTAAGCAAGCAGGAAACTCTTGCCCTGCCGGGAGGCACCTGCTCTACACGGCACAGGCCTCTGCTGCAGGAGACCATGGTGGCCTGCTCAGATCCAACTGGGCCCTGATGGCAGATGTGGCTGCAGTGGCCCCTGACCTCATTACCAAGGTCACCATCCAATTATTATTTGGAATTTCAAACAGGCTCCCCAGAGGATCAGCCTCAGGTGCCCTGGGCAGCCTTCCTTATGCGTGACCACTCAGCCCTGTTAAATGGGACCTCCAACTCAGGGAGCTGAGTCTAGAGAGGGCCTCCCAGGCCTCTACAGCAGGCATGGAGATAGGGCAGGGTGGATGAACTGGCAAGGAGGGAAGGGCACATAAGGAGGACGGCAAGGCTGGGCATGGTGGCTCATGCCTGTAATCCCAGCAGTTTGGGAGACTGAGGCAGGAGGATTGCTTGAGCCCAGAAGTTTGAGACCAGCCTGGGCAACATAGCTAGATCCCCATCTCTACAAAAAAGGGGAAAAAAAGACCTGGCAAGCAGCAGAATGTGCTGGGCCTGGAGGCAAAGAGAGAACAGTAGGCCTTCCCAGAGGCCCTCCCTGCCTCCCTCCATCCTCGGGCAACTTCCCCTCTCTGCACTCACAAGGGGAATCTTCCGCAAGCCTCAAATACCCAGGGTGCCCAGGGTTGGGGGAACCAGCGATTTCCACACATACTGCACTCTCCTGTCACATTCTCGTGGTCACTCTAGTTAAAATATTTTTTTAATTAAAAATCAAGTCCAACTGAAAGTCAAGGTCGTTATGGAAGAAAAAAAAAATAACTTAATGGTGACCATGGCTGGGTCCCTCTGCGCCTGAGCAGTACAAAGAGAGGAAGCTTCCCGGGCCTCCTCCGCCGCCTCTCCCAGCCCTGGCTCTGTATTTTAATTGTTCATTACAGTGAATTATTTAGCATCCCTTCCCTGCCCAGCTGACCAGCCCCACAGCCCCTCTGGCTGAACCAATTTCCTCAGCAGCTCTGGGGCCTACCCAACCTCTTTCCAGAAGTCCCCACAGCAAACCAATGACCATTTCTTTCCATTTCAGGGGACAGGCCTGGACCCAGAGTTATAGAATATATGATCATAAAGTTGCTGAGCCTCACAGGCTGCCGCACAAACTGCCCAAAGGACAAAAGGCAAATGCACAGCTGCAGTCCATAAAAATTTCACAGCCTCAGAAGAAGCCGCTGTTTCAGGCTCTGATACTGCACGACACTCATATTGATTAGAGAGAGCATTTGCCACAGTTATTTTGAGTCTGCCTGGGCTCTCACCAAGGCCTCTTTCAAGATGTTCTTTTCCTCTTTGAGCAGCTCTTTCACGGGCTGCCTGGAGAACAGGCGGGCTCCCTGCGCTTTCCCAGTCCAGGAAGCTTTGCCCACATGGCAAAGATCAGACCTGCTCCACTTCCCCAGGATAACTCACCCCTGGATTCCAGCTAGGAAGTTCCCAGAGGAAAAGTTCACATATAGAAAGTCTTCCTGACCCTTCCCAACGTCTCTTTCCAGCCTCAAGTCCCATCCCACCCACTGGCCGCTGGCCACAGCATGTTTCAGCCCCAGGGACAAGCTGGTCCATCTGCCCATATAGGGCCAGGCATGCTCACACCTGCAGGCTTTTGGCTCATACTCACACCTGCAGGCTTTTGGCTCATACTCACACCTGCAGGCTTTTGGCTCATACTCACACTTGCAGGCTTTTGGCTCATACTCACACCTGCTGGCTTTTTGCTTATGCTCACGCCTGTAATCCTAGCACTTTGGGAGGTGGAGGCAGGAGGAGTGCTTGAGCCCAGAAGTTCAAGACCAGCCTGGGCAACATAGCTAGCTCCTCATCTCTACAAAAAAGGAAAAAAAAAAAAAGAGGTCTGCAAGAAAGCAGGCCCCATGACCTGACAAGCAGCAGAATGTGCTGGGCCTGGAGCCCAGCTGTTCCCTCTGCCTAAATTGCCTGCCCTCTGTGCTTGGCAAAATCCAAACCAACCTTGATAAAGTGGCCCATCCTCTGAGAAACCCCTTCACCCTGGAAAAGGGCTTCTCACCCCAGTGTTCCCACAGCCCATTCCCTGAGGCTGCCTGGCCCTCTCCTGAGAGCTCGCCATTAGAGGTCCTCTGCCCAGTTCTCTAGACCATGTGCCCCTTGAGGACAGGGATGGGCTCATTCCCTGCTGACACCTCAGCACCCAGGGCAGTTCCTGGCTCAGAAACATTTGCTGAATTAAAATGAGATTCCCCTCCCTATCCTAATAATGGCTCTCACTTAGCGAGCATCAGAAGGTACCAGGCACTTCCCATACATGATCTTCCATCCTCACAAGAACCAGAGACCTTATGTAGCCTCAGCCCCATTTTCCTGATGGAAAGCAACTAAGGTTCAGAGAAGTTAAGTAACTTGCCCAAGGTCACACAGCTAACAGGTGACAGAGCTGGGGAACCCAGGCAGTATAGCTCCCAGAATGCCACCTCTTTCCTCTGTACTAGGAAATTTCACTTTCATCTCACTCTGATCACAAAAGAGCTAAAGAGTTCATGGAAATCTTAAACACTAAAGGTGGTGAGAGAGTAAAGGTGGAGGAGATGACTTTAAGACTCAACATTCAAAAGCAAAGAAGAGGGGCTAATGTGTCTTAGATCTAGGCTGCAACCAGGGTAGCAGCTTCAGGAGAAACTCCGGTGGACAAGGCAAAGGGAGCAGGGAGCAGGTACAGAGGGGACAGGCATGGAGGGTGACCAGGCCACCACAGGGGTCCTCTGGACAGATTTCTGACCCTCAGTTCCTCTCTGGGTCCAGTCAGGATAATGCACGCGCTGTCCACGCAAACTCAGTTTGGTACCACCTCTCCCCAGCCCTGTAACACACAAGCATTCACACACACACATACACATGCACCACACACACACACACTTCCCATCTAGATTGCATCTAGATTGCAAATTCTCTAAAACCTCCACAGGAATTTTTCAGATGCAGCCAAGAAGAGTCTGGGGCAAATGTGTGCTCACTAATTGCTGGCCTTGGTACAGAGTCTGATTCAGGAGACAGCTCTCCTCAGGGTCAGATTTCTGTCTCTGACCAGGTGGGGGCCGTGAAAATGTGCTCGAAAGTTATCAAAATACGCACACCTTTCCTGAGAGCCACTGCAGTCACCGAGGAGCGTGGGAAGGAAGAGTAGGTAGGTTTCAAAGGAGCCAGCAGCCTTCTCCAAAGCCCTGTTCAAAAATCTCCTGGTGCAGTCACCTGTGCGAGCAGTACAAAGGTCCTGCATGTGACCAAAATCTACACACACACAGCCCATTACGGGGACTCTCATGGCCTCACGCTATTAAGGTGGCCCTTTAATACTAGGAATTCACACAGAAACACATTCTGCAGGAGAGTCACAGAAAACAAAGTATAAAGGTCTGTAAATACACACACTCAAACACACCCAAACACACACACACATTCTACTAGCTTAGTGGGTCTAGAAAAGAAAAGGATCAAGTTTCTTCAAGAATTCACAAGTGAGAGAGAACAGGGGAAGAGAAATGCTGTTTTTTTATGACTTGTCATGGTCAATATCTTTAACCTTGAGCCCCCACTCTCCAAGCTCCTGACTTCTTGGCATTATCCACCCGGTTCTCCATCCAAGACACACCTACCCCTTTCCGGGTGCTGAATGTTACATACCCCAAGCCCCATACCCAAAGCCCTCAGGTCCCATTGTCTGCCTGTGTTGGGGATGGCTGGGTGTGGAGGGAGGCGGGTGAGTAGGGGACCAACGCGTGGCACCTGCAGGGGAAGAATTCTCAAGGCTCTGGGGCAAACAATGGAGAAGAAGGGGCAGACCAGAAACTTCGCCTCCATCCCACCCTGCTGCCCTTCGTCAGGAGCAAGCTCCGGGAGCGGGAATCTGCGCAGCTGGCTCAGAACGCGGCCGTAGCCCATGTGCCCAGAAGGAGACATTGTGCCTGGCGAGTGTGGGAAGTGTCCCTCCTGGGTGCAAGGAAGGCTTTCTGGCACCAGTTCGCAGGCACCCTGGAGGAATAAAGCGCTGGCGCAATGGGGAGGGCCTGCGGGTGCGGAGTGCAGGGTGCAGGTGTGAGGACGGAAGCTGACAACCTCGCCGAGGGCCCTTTGAATCCCAGGGATGGAGAAACCACTGGCGTTCCTGGCTCCTGGCTCGGGAAAGACCCCGGCAGGCACTGACCCGTCTGTGGGCTGCGGAGCCCGGACGGGCCCCAGTGGTCCTGCCCCCACCCCCAAGTCCGGAATTGCGTCTGGGTGGGAGGGCAACCTCGGAGCCAGGGAGCCACGGGCGGGGGCCATACTCACAGGCGCTCGGTGTTCCGCGGTATGTTCTTGGGAATGGCCTGCAGCCCCGTGCCGTGGCAGTCCACCGTGGTTCCGGTGCAGGTGCAGAGGGCGGGGCACGCCGAGGCACCCAGGCGCCACGCGGCTGCCCACAGCAGTAGCCAGAGCTCCGGCCGGACCGGCCCCGCCGAGGACCCCCACCCGGGCGTCAGCGCCATGGTGCCCTCACCGCGTCCCGCTCGCGAGCCAGACGGCAGCAGCCGCTGACCATCCCCGTCCGGGGCCGCCTCCAGGTGCAGTCCCGGGGCAGAGCCACCGAAGAGCCCGCAGGCTTGCGCGCGGCGCCCCTGCGGGCTGGGAGGCACCTTGCTCCTCCAAGCGACGGCGCCTGTGCGCGGACCGAGGGAGGGCGCCTTGGGCGGAGGGCGCTCGGCTCCTCTGCCGTTTCGCCGCCTGCGTCTCCCTCTCCCTCCCTCCAGCTCCCAACTGACTGCTGCGAGGAGGAAAATGGGCGGGCCCCGCGCGCGCACGCACCCTGCGCACACACCACACACACACACACGATCACACACACACCCGCGCGCTCGCTCCCACCCGGCAGTCATCCATCAATCGGAAAGCACACATCCAGGGCCAGGCTCCTCCCCGCCCTCCCCCGCGCAGGCCCCTCTCCCGACGACCACTCGGAGGCTGCAAGCCGCCTACAGTTTCAAAGGTGGAACCTCCGAGACGCTGTCAGCGGGCAGGGGGAGGCGGGGGATGGGAGAGGAGGGAAGGGGGGTGTGGCTCGACCCGCCAAGTCCTGGCTACACACACACACACACACACACACACACACACACACCGAGGATGTACACATTCAGACGCACGCACCCCGGCACCCGCGGCCCCAGCTGCTAGTCCATGGTGGGAGGGAGATCTTATTTTGCCGCTTGGACGCCTTCCCGGGGGGTCAGACCCGTTTCCCCCCATCCCCCGACGGCAGCAGCGGCCTCTAGGCCCCACCCGACTCGCTATGTCAATTCTTGGTTAAGGGAAACCCTGTGCCTGTGCCCCAGGTGGCATCCTCAAGCCACCAACCTTACTTAGCCTGGACTTTGAGGATGGAGCTTTGTGGGGGGAGGGTCCACGAAAGCGCTAGGCCGAGTACAGTCTCCTTCCTACCTCAATGCACCCACTTCTCAGAGGGGAACGAGCCAGCCCCATGCCCAGGATGAGAATGGCTCTGATTGGGACATTTGCTCAGCAGGGCACATTTGTACCATACAGTTACACGGGCTTCTTCCCCCGTTGTAGAAGAGAGGGACGAGACATTAAGGGGACTTGGAAATCTGGCAAACGTCTTCCTCCGCTCACACCAGCGCTCCTCCATTTCTGACAGGTGGAAACAGATGAAAATGAATATTCCATCTTGTCATCAAAGGAGACAGAGAGGGCTGGCATAGCGCTGGGCGGCCTGCTTGGGAGAGAACCCCACAGGCCAGCCTCACACCCGGCTAGGTAGGGACCTTCCTCACCGTAAGGCATGTGTGGACATGGGCGTGAACGGGACATCCAGGTGGGGAGAGAATTCTCCTCAACCCCAGAAAAGATGAAAGATCTCCTCAAAGCCAAGGACAGCTGTGGCTCGCTGGGGCAGTGTCCAGCAGTCGGGGCCCTGATGTGAGGCTGCCTGGCAAGAGGACACAGCTGGGTAGCCCGAGAAGCACCTCCCGTCTCAGGAGCGTCTGGGGTCCAGACACAGCATGGATGCATTTGGTGGGGAGAGCGTCGGGCGGGTTGGGGATGGGGGAGGTTGATAGACTCCACAAGTTTGAAGCCTTATCACCCACCAGGTACCCAAGGCTCAGGCGTTTTCTTTGTTTTTCTTTTCCATGTTGATGAAAATTTTGCAGTCTCTCTACTGTCATAGCACAGTATGTTACAATTTATGCGGCTGATTTTATGGGCTTTTGACAGTTCTTTTAAAGTTTTCACACATCCCTGTCCATGACCTCCATCCGGGCAGTGGGTTTTTGAGCATCAGTTCAGTTTCTCAGGGGTCAGGGCTTTCTCAGGGGTGCCTGTGTGGTGGGATACTAGGGAAGCTTCCCACAAACCAGGCCGGAGTCTGAGAGGGCTGCCCCTGCCCTGCAGCTCACCAGCTCCTGCTCCATGGGGCCCCAGCCCCTCTATCCATGCCCTCCCCGCAGCCTCAGACAGTGACATTCCTCCGTGCCTGCTGCTTTGTTTATCCCCTCTTAGCACCTGCAGCTGCTTCTCCACACCCCTCCACACCCCACACCCCTGCCCACCCCGGGGCATCCTCACTCGCTCACCCAGACACGCACCCCAGCACCTGGTGCTTAGTAGGCCTGTCACAGACAGCACTCAGGCTGTTGAAGATGTCTGGTCTCCAGCCTTCTGCTCCAGCAGTAGCTCCCTGGTCCCAGGACCTCAGAGGGCCCCTTTGAAGCCAAGACCCATGTGGAGAAGGGAGAGAGTGTTGATTAGCCGGGCGACATGCCCCTTGGTCCTCAGAGTGACAGAGCGAAGGGGTGTGAGGAGGGGTGGGAGTGAGCAAGGGTGCAAGATCAGCCCTGCCTATGGCTCCTGAGAACCAGCCCCTGCCCTAGAAGCTTCCAGACCAGCTTCTAGGACAGTGAATCCCAAGCAGGCCCTGGGCTGAGTTGCTGCTGCCTGGCAAAGCCTGGCTTTTCCTCTGAAGGGAGGGAAGGAAGGAGCCCCCCAGACCCAGGACAAAGACTCCCCCGACAGCCCATCAAGGGAGGCCCTGCCGAAGCAGCGGGCAGCTCCCCAGCTTGGCTTCCGTCCCTGGTTCCTCCACCCCAGAACCTGGCCAGCTCCCGATTCAGGAGGCGGCTCGCCATGAATGGGCGCAGCTCATTAGCGTGCCCAGCACATTTACTTGTTAAACAACCGCCTGGCCGGCCGCACACCCCCAAGTCCCCCTCTGTTTTTTTCAATTTCCTCTCCCATGTCCCTCCCTCTCTTGGGTCTCCCTACCCCCTCCCTACAGCCGGACCACCTGCTCCCACTGCACGGGTGGGAAGGAGGCAGGCCTGGCACATTGCTTCTGCCAGGAATACTCCACCAAGCCCGGCCCTGCTCACCTGCCACCAGCAGGGCAACCCCCTGGAAGGGAAATTTGAGGTTGAGTCTCCCCAGCCCAGTGACGGAGTCCCCTCTGAGTCCTCACAGCCACGTGTGCCGGGAGTTGAGGGCCACTTCCCACGTGTGACTCAAGGAGAGAGCACTCTCTTTACGGCTTCTGCACAGAGTCCTCTCTCCCACCTCCACCAGCCCCTTCTGGAGCACCAAGAAGCAGGAGAACCTGGGTGAGACTGAGGAGCATTGTGGGATGGATTTCCAAGCCATAAAAAGCAAAAGTGAGACAGAATGCCTGCTAAGTAGACATCTGATAAACACCACTTATGGAGTATCTGTGTACTACATGTGCTGTACTGGAACTCAGCAATTCAACAGGGGACAAGAATGGCCCTGGCCCTCAATGGGCTCACTGTCCAGTCAGGGCACAGAAACAGGAAGCAGGAAAGCATATTCATTTCGGTGTCAGCGAATGTGGAATTGTGGAGAACCCAGAATGAGGGCACAGAGTGGGGCTGGAAGGCTCCCTGGAAGTGGAGGCACTTGAACTAGGTCTTGAAGGGTAAATAGGCATTCTCTGGGCAACAAAACAGGAAGGAAGCCTCTCTCAGCAAAGAAAAGCACATGAGGCGAGTCACACAGACTGGGAGCAGCATTCTCAATGGCTGAGCTGGGGCATGTCCAGCAAGGCTGGAGTGTGGTGGGGGGTTCAGGTGGGGAGCACAGACGGAGGTCACAGAGGTAATGAGGACATACCCCAGAGGCCCTGGTGCAGTCTTTCTCTGGCTTCACTGGGCTTTCAGCATCACCTGGCCTGGCCCTGTCCTCAAACACATGTCTATATATGCATGTGCTTGGAAATGCACTACCTGTGGAACCAGTGTCTCTGGAACCTGGTGCTTCCAGGGAGGTGACTTGGGAGATAGCAAGGAGAAAGTTGCAGCAGATGTTTCTTTTCTACTGTTTGGGAGGGTTTTTGCTTGTTTTTTGAGATAGAGTCATGCTGTGTTGCCCAGGCTGAAGTCCAGTGGCACAATCATAGCTCACTGCAGCCTCCAACCCCTGGGCTCAAACAATCCTCTCACCTCAGCCTCGCAAAGTGCTGGGATTACAGACGTGAGCCACCACACCCAGCCTTTGTTCAGATTTTTTACCTAATTAGATTTTTGTGTGGTATGAGCTAATTTCCCCCCACCAATACATTTTAACCCCCCTGGGGTGCTTATCGTACATGCTGATTCCTGTGACCCACCCCCGATCTTCCCAATCAGAATCTTCACTGTTAGCAAGCTGGGAATGGGGGGTAGAGGTGGTGCTAATTCTGATGCAGGTGATTCCAGAGACCATGGTCTAAGAACCAAGGCCTGGTGTGCTGTGTTATGAGTTTGGAATTAGACTGAAAACTCTGGGGAGCCATTGAAGGAAGGAGCCTGGCAGGGACAATGGATCTGAGGCCCACCTGCCTTCCTCATCTCCAGGTTCCACACACCATTAGCAAAGATGAAGCATGTCAAAGAGAAAGATGGTCAAGGTAGAGTGGCAGGGGAGTACAAGATGTCAGAGCTGGAAGGGGATTAAAAAATGATCAAATCCATGAGCCAGTAAACAGTTAGAAGCCCAGAGAAATGAAGCAACCAGCCTGACCTCACAAAGCAAAGGAGCTGCAGAGGTGGGCCAAGAATGAGGCCACACACCCAGGCAGAACACAGCATCCAGTCCATCCTGGGCACTCCTCCTGGCCCTGCCACCACAGGGGAACTGTGAAAACAGGAGTCTCTGGGGAGTCTGTGCCAGCAGGACTCACGATATTTTAGCTTTAATCTCTAAACCCCTGGCTATGCTCAAATTTGGAGGAGGCTGAATTGTTGGAGGCTCTCAGTGGCAAAGCCTACAGCAAGGACAAGCTCCTAGACTAAAGGTCAAGTGGCTTTTATAGCCCAGAAGCCATAGGCATCCAAGATAACTCTGGTCAATAGAAGCACGGGAAGCAAGAGAGAAGCAAAGTGGGTGCTGGGGTGGGAGAAGAGGAGGAAAAGAAAGGGAGAAAGCAGGCAGACAGCCTGCACTGACAGCAACCATTCATCTATTCATCAGACATTGATTGCATGCCAGCTGAGAGCCACGCACTGGAAATAGAAGAGATCTGTGCTTTGGGTTCATTGGGTTTCTTGTATCTTGTTCACAGTTTTCATCAAATTTAAAAAGTTTTCAACAATTATTTCTTCATCTTTTTTTATGTTCCCTCCTCTCTTTCTTCGTTTTTGGGGGCTCCATTTATACATAATTAGGCCATTTGGAGTTGTCTCATAGTCCATGGATGATGCCCTGTTCCTTTTCTTAGTCTTGTTTCTCTCTCTGTTTCATTTTGGTGAGTTTCTCCTAGTGTATTGTCGTGTTCATTATCTTTTCTCCTACAGTATCTAATCTGCTGTTAATCCCATCTGGTAATTTTTTTTTTTTTTAAATGGAGTCTCACTGTCACCCAGGCTGGAGTGCAGTGGCATAATCTCAGCTCACAGCAACCTCCGCCTCCCGGGTTCAAGCGATTCTCCTGCCTCAGCCTCCCAAGTAGCTGGGACTACAGGCGTGTGCCATTGCGCCTAGCTAATGTTTGTATTTTTAGTAGAGATCAGGTTTCACCATGTTAGCCAGGCTGGTCTTGAACCCCTGATCTCAAGAGATCTGCCCACCTCAGCCTCCCAAAGAGCTGGGATTACAGGCATAAGTCACCGTACCAGCCCCATCTGGTACAATTTTTAACTCAGACATTGTACTTTTCATCTGTAGAAAATCTACTTGGGTTTTTTTTTTTAATCTTCCATGTATCTTCTTAACAGCTTATATTTTCCTCTACCTTAGTGTACATATGGAATATAGTTGTAATAACTACATTACCAATTCTATTATATGTATCACTTCTGGGTTTGAAATGATTGGTTGCTTTTCTTCTTCATTATGGATCATACTTTCCTACTACGTAGTCCCCCCTTATCTACATAGGGATACATTCCAAGACCCCAAGTGGATGCCTAAACCAAGGATAGTACCAAACCCTATTATATTGTGTTTTTCCTATACCTACATACCTTTGATAAAGTTTAATTTATACATTAGGCACAGTAAGAGATTAACACTAGTAACTAATAAGAAAAATAGAATAATTATAACAATATATGATAATAAAAGTTATGTGAATGTGGTCTCTCTAGCTCCCTCTCTCTCAAAATATCTTATTGTACTATATCACAGATAACTGAAACCACAGGAAGTGAAAACATGGATAAAGGGGAGCTACGGTACTTTGTACCCTGGTAATTATAGATTTCATGCCAGACATGGTGGATTTTACCTTGTTGGGTGCTGGATATTCTTGCATTTTGAAAAAATATTCTTGAGCTTTGTCCTGGAACAGAGTCAAGTTACTTGGAGCCAGTTGGATCCTTTTGAGGCTTGCTTTTAAGCTTTCTTGGGCAGGACCAGGACTAGCCTGTGGTTGAGGCTGATTTCCCTACCCTTCTGAATGGTCTCCCCAGTGCCCTGTGAATTAGGAGGTTTCTGCTCTGGCTGGGGGAAATGCCAGCTAATCCCAACCCTGTGGGAACTCCAAGGATTGTTCTGCCTGCTCCTTTTGGATGGAACTTTCCCACCTTCAGATAGTTTACACACAGGCACTGATCAGTTCTCAGCTGAAGACTAGGGGAGGAGAGGGTGGCACAGCAGGGAAGAACCATCTGCAGATCTCTAGCTGCTCATTCTCTCTGTGCAGCAATTTCCTCTCCCGTCTTCCGTGGGAACCCGAGCCACCTTGGCCTCCCTGGACTCTCAGCTCTGATTCCTCAATTCAGACTGATGCCGGGTTCCACCTGGGTCCCTCTCTCGCTCTGTGGCCTGGAAACTCTCTCCAGGCTGTAAGCCAGGCAGTTACAGGGCTCATCCCATTTGTTTCCTCTCTCTCAGAAATCACTGCCCCACACTACCCGTTGTTTAGTGTCTCATAAGAGTTGTTTCCATTTTTCCCTGGCTTTTCAGTTGTTTAAGCCAGGAGGGGTAAAATTGTCCCATTATACCTTCTTGGCCAGAAACAGAAATGTGGAAGAAATTTTTGACAATACTTCACGCCCTCTGTGTGCTGGGGAAACACAGTCAAAAAAACAGACAATTACATGACCCTGACAAGTGCCCTGAAGCTGGCCAGAGAGGAAGGGGCCTCAGCCACACAGGCTTCTCGCAGTTTATTAAGCACATAATGCTTGGTGCAGGCCAGTCCCTATGCTAGAATGGTCTTCCCATCATAACGGCTGGTGTGGCTCTCTGCACCCTTCAGGTCTCAGCTTAAGCAACAACTCCTCAAGAAGCCTTTCCTCATGCAGGGTTAGGTCAGCACCCCCATCCCACCGAAGGGGAATGGGAAGTCATCCGGGGATTTAAGCTGAGGCATGAGATATAATCTATGTTCTCTCCTCTGTCTTCTGCCTCAGCCCTTCTGCCTCCCATGGCAGGTAGGAAGGAAGAGACCCTGTTTGGAAGCCCATCATAGAGCCAAACCCTTCTCTATCATATACCCTTCTCCATCACATCCCCTCTTCCATCATACCCCCTTCTCCATCACACCCCCTTCTCCATTGCATGCCCTTCTCCATCACACCCCCTTCTCCACCTCATTCCCTTCTCCATCACACCTCCTTCTCCATCACACCCCCTTCTCCACCTCATTCCCTTCTCCATCACACCCCTTCTCTACACATCCCCTTCTCCATCACACCCCCTTCTCCATCACACCCCTTCTCCATCACACCCCCTTCTCCATCACACCCCTTCTCCATCACACCCCCTTCTCCACCTCATCCTCTTCTCCATCGCACCCCCTTCTCCATTGCAGTCCCTTCTCCATCACATCCTCTTCTCCATTGCATCCCCTTCTCCATCACACCCCCTTCTCCATCACACCCCCTTCTCCACCTCATCCCCTTCTCCATCACATCTCCTTCTCCATCACTTCGCCTTCTCCATTGCACCCCCTTCTCCATCGCAGTCCCTTCTCCATTACACCCCTTCTGCATCACACCCCATTCTCCATCACACCCCCTTCTCCATCGCAGTCCCTTCTCCATCACACCCCCTTCTCCATTACACCCCCTTCTCCATCGCAGTCCCTTTTCCATCACATCCCCTTCTCCAACACACCCCCTTCTCTATCACACCCCCTTCTCCACCTCATTCCCTTTTCCATCACACCCCCTTCTCCACCTCCTCCCCTTCTCCATCACACCCCCTTCTCCACCTCATCCTCTTCTCCACCACACCCCCTTCTCCACCACACCCCCTTCTCCATCACACCCCCTTCTCCATCGCAGTCCCTTTTCCATCACATCCCCTTCTCCAACACATCCCCGTCTCTATCACACCCCCTTCTCCACCTCATTCCTTTTTCCAACACACCCTCTTCTCCACCTCATCCCCTTCTCCATCACACCCCCTTCTCCATTACACTCCCTTCCCCACCTCATCCCCTTCTCCATCACACCCCTTCTCCACCTCATCCTCTTCTCTATCGCACTCCCTTCTCCATTGCGGTCCCTTCTCCATCACATCCTCTTCTCCATTGCATCCCCTTCTCCATCACACCCCCTTCTCCACCTCATCCCCTTCTCCATCACACCCCCTTCTCCATTACACTCCCTTCTCCACCTCATCCCCTTCTCCATCACACCCCTTCTCCACCCCCCCCCCCCCCCCCCCCCCCCCTTCCTCCATCCCCCCCCTCATCCCCTCCATCACACCCCTTCTCCACCTCATCCCTTCTCCATCGCACCCCCTTCTCCATCACATCCCCTTCTCCATCACACCCCTTCTCCATCACACCCCCCCCCCCCCCCCCCACCCCCTTCTCCACCCCCCTTCTCCATCACCCCTTTCTCCACCTCATCCCCTTCTCCATCACACCCCTTCTCCACCTCATCCCCTTCTCCATCGCACCCTCTTCTCCATCGCATCCCTTTCTCCATCACATCCCCTTCTCCATTGCACCCTGTTCCCCATCTCATCCCCTTCTCCATCACATCCCCTTCTCCATTGCACCCCTTCCTCATTGCACCCCCTTCTCCATTACACCCCCTTCTCCATCGCAGTCCCTTTTCCATCACATCCCCTTCTCCAACACACCCCCTTCTCTATCACACCCCCTTCTCCACCTCATTCCCTTTCCATCACACCCCCTTCTCCACCTCCTCCCCTTCTCCATCACACCCCCTTCTCCATCTCATCCTCTTCTCCACCACACCCCTTCTCCACCACACCCCCTTCTCCATCACACCCCTTCTCCATCGCAGTCCCTTTTCCATCACATCCCCTTCTCCAACACATCCCCGTCTCTATCACACCCCCTTCTCCACCTCATTCCTTTTTCCAACACACCCTCTTCTCCACCTCATCCCCTTCTCCATCACACCCCCTTCTCCATTACACTCCCTTCCCCACCTCATCCCCTTCTCCATCACACCCCCTTCTCCACCTCATCCTCTTCTCTATCGCACTCCCTTCTCCATTGCGGTCCCTTCTCCATCACATCCTCTTCTCCATTGCATCCCCTTCTCCATCACACCCCTTCTCCACCTCATCCCCTTCTCCATCACACCCCCTTCTCCATTACACTCCCTTCTCCACCTCATCCCCTTCTCCATCACACCCTCTTCTCCACCTCATCCCCTTCTCCATTGCACCCCCTTCTCCACCTCATCCCCTTTTCCATCACATCCCCTTCTCCACCTCATCCCCTTCTCCATCACACCCCCTTCTCCACCTCATCCCCTTCTCCATCGCACCCCCTTCTCCATCACATCCCTTTCTCCATCACATCCCCTTCTCCATCACACCCCCTTCTCCATCACACCCCCTTCTCCACCTCATCCCCTTCTCCATCACACCCCTTTCTCCACCTCATCCCCTTCTCCATCACACCCCTTTCTCCACCTCATCCCCTTCTCCATCGCACCCTCTTCTCCATCGCATCCCTTTCTCCATCACATCCCCTTCTCCATTGCACCCTGTTCCCCATCTCATCCCCTTCTCCATCACATCCCCTTCTCCATTGCACCCCCTTCCTCATTGCACCCCTTCTCCATCACACCGCCTTCTCCATCACACCCCCTCCCCTCATCCCTCTCCATCACACCCCTTTCTCCACCTCATCCCCTTCTCCATCACACCCCTTTCTCCACCTCATCCCCTTCTCCATCACACCCCTTCTCCACCTCATCCCCTTCTCCATCGCACCCTCTTCTCCATCGCATCCCTTTCTCCATCACATCCCCTTCTCCATTGCACCCTGTTCCCCATCTCATCCCCTTCTCCATCACATCCCCTTCTCCATTGCACCCCCTTCCTCATTGCACCCCCTTCTCCATCACACCGCCTTCTCCATCACACCCCCTTCTCCATCACATCCCCTTCCCCATCACACCCCCTTCTCCACCACATCCCCTCCTCCATTGCATCCCGTTCTCCACCGCATCCCCTTCTCCACCGCATCCCCTTCTCCATCGGAGTCAGCCTTCAGTCCTCCAAAGTCCAAGAAGATGACAAAAATGTAGCATCAGGGAGCTCATTAATCCATCTGCATCTTGGAGGCCTTGTCTGTAAAGAATAATCCTACCAACTAACAAGCACTTCCATTGTACCTATAAATTCCAGGGGCTCATACTGTTCCAAGACCTTTACCTATTAAACTATTTAATACTCCCAAGAAACTTAGAAGCAGCTGGAAGCACAATGACGTTTGGGAGCTCACCCAAGGTCACACAGCACGTAGGTGGCAGAGCTGAGGTGTAAAATACGCACTTACTTAAGATCTACCTCCTGGGGCCAGTGTGGGGATTGAATGGGTAGTACATATGAGAGTGCCTTATGGGCTAAGCGCAGTGGCTCACGCCTGTAATCCCCGCACTTTGGGAGGCAAAGGCAGGCAGATCACTTGAGCTCAGGAGTTCAAGACCAGCCTGGGCAACATGGCGAAACACTGTCTCTACAAAAAAATACAAAAATTAGCTGGGCATGGTGGCTTGCGCCTGTAGTCCCAGCTGCTCAGGAAGCTGAGGTGGGAGAATTGCTTGAACCCATGAAGTCAAAGCTGCAGTGAGCCGTGATCGCACCACTGCATTCCAGCCTGGGCAACAGAGCAAGACCTTGTCTCAAAAAAGTAAATATATAAATAATAATAAATTTAGTCAGGTGCAATGGCTCATGCCTGTAATCCCAACACTTTGGGAGGCCGAGGCAGGTGGATCACCTGAGGTCAGGAGTTCAAGACCAGCCTGGTCAACATGGCAAAACCTCATCTCTACTAAAAATACAAAATTAGCCCAGCATGGTGGTGCATGCTTGTAATCCCAGCTACTTGGGAGGCTGAGGCAGAAGAATCACTTGAACCTGGGAGGCAGAGGTTGCAGTGAGCCGAGATCACACCATTGCACTCCACCCTGGGCAACAAGAGAGAAACTCCATTTCAAAAATAATAATAATAATAATAATAATAAATTTAAAAACTGAAAAAAGAAAGTGCCTTATGCTGCATGTGCAGGCATGTGGTTAGTGTGTTCATTTTTTTAAAAAGCCAAAATTGGTAATAGGGATAACTTATGGAACAGGTCTGTCCGGAGAAAGCTCCGTTTGACAAACATTATGTACAAGTAATTTTAGAGGATTCCTTCTTCTTCTTTTTCCTTAGCTCCTTCTGCAAATGTGTGTGTTCTAGGTCTGCTTGTGTAACTGACATGAAACCCAGATATTCTTAGACCTTTCCTTTCCCTCACAGACTGTGGGTGGCCTTCTCATAGCAAATGTAGTTGTCCTTCTCAAAATGGCAAAAACCCAGATTCAGCAGCGCCTAGCCTAAAAACATTCAATGAACTTAAAAGTAAATCTAATCTAATTAAAAGAGAATACACCCAAATGTTAACATCATTGGAATTATCAGTGATTTTTAGTTTCTTATTTTATACCCTTCTATATTTTCCATATTTTCTACAATAAGCTACAAAAAATTTTAGAAATAAAAATGTAATTACCAAGTTATAGTTTGAATAAAATTACCACTAAATTTCATATGCCAAATTCAATGATTTTATGTGAACACACTAAATACTAAATAACACATTTTATATTCCTGCACTGAGGGAGCTGCTATAAATCTGCAAAGGGTGCTTAAAAAATAAGCGACGAGCTGGGCGCGGTGGCTCATGCCTGTAATCCTAGCACTTTGGGAGGCCATGGCAGGCGGATCACCTGAGGTCAGGAGTTCAAGACCAGCCTGGCCAAGATGGCAAAACCCCGTCTGTACTAAAAATACAAAAATTAGTGGGGTGTGGTGGCAGGCACCTGTAATCCCAGCTACTCAGGAGGCTGAGGCAAGAGAATTGCTTGAACCCGGGGGGGCAGAGGTGGCAGTGACCCAAGATTGTACCACTGCACTCCAGCCTGAGCAACAGAGAGAGACTCTGTCTCAGAAAAATAAAATAAAAAATAAGCGATGGTTTGTATGAAAATATCTAGAACAGATAAATTTATGTAGACGAGGAGTAGATTAGAGGTTGCTAGGGGCTGGAGGGGGATGGGAATGGAAAGTTATTGTTTAATGGGTACAAAGTTTCTGTTAGGTGTGAGAAAAATATTTTGGAAATAAATGGTGATGATTGCACAACACTATGAATGCAATTAATGCCACTAATTGTACACTTAGAATGGTTAAATGGTAAATTTTGTCATATGTATATAATTAGCACAATAAAAAATAAGTGATGGCTCAGCTAAGGGAGAAAATGTGGCCCAGAACGGGAGTCCTCCACTGGTCTTTGTCTCCTGCTGCCAGTGATCGCTAGCATTAAGCAACTGCTGCCCAGGGAGTTAAGAAACTTGTTCATCATGCCCCACTGACAGGGACAGGGGATCTTACCCCAGGCAGTCTGATGCCAGATGTCACACCCTGAACCCTTTTACTGCACTCCACAATGACAAAACTGCCTGCTGTTGATGTCACATCTGGAGTGATGTCACACAGGAATGATCTGCAGGTAACGCTGTAAGGGGGTTGCTGTTAGCTCTGTTTACAGAGGAGAAACGGGAGCCTTGGAGGAGTTGTCGACTGCTGCCAGTCGGGGGCAAAGCCCTCTGTTCACGCCCAGGCCTGGCCCTGCAAAGGCCAGACAGCGGTGTCAACACTGCTGGCAGATTTAAAATCACCGTCGCAGTACTGAAGCTGGGTCAGGGAGCTGAGGTAGGCCAGGCTGGAAAGGCTTGAAGAGGTTTCCAGGGAGGGCAGGGTGAGTTTTTTAAATCTACCGTTTGGTGGCTGCTTTGGGCTTCCGCCGCCAAGCCAGTTTGGGTCCTTGGAGGATCTCTCATCCTCCTCCATAAATATTCACCAGCCCCGGCCGTCGGGGCAGCGGCGCGGAACCCGGAGTGCTGGCTGGGTTCGCGGACACTGGCTCCCCGGCGCGGCGGCGCGGCTCTGCACGACCAGACTCCCGGGGGAGGGAGCGCTGGGGGGCCGCGAGGACGCGCGAGGGCGGGGCGGGGCCATCTGGACCGCCGCTTGGGGGTGGGTGCCTTTGCTAAGAGGGGCGCCAAGCAAACGGAAACCGTGCACCTCTACTGGATCAATCAAAACAGCGCCTCCGGACAAACGGGAATGGGGGCGGCGCAGAGGCCCTTCGGGAGGTTTCAGGCCCCATCTGTGAGGGGCGCACCCAGGGAAGCTCTGGGTTTGTCCACTCTGAGGCCTGTCCAGTTGTCCAACCACCCTGTCCTCAGCGTCGTTTGGCGGGGACAGATGCATAGCTCCCCCGCCCAGTACAGCTGGAAGCGACTTGGGAAAGAAAACCCTGCAATCCCCCTCTCTTACAGATGAGGAAATAGCGCCCCTAGAGGAGAAGTAGCTGCCCCAAGGTTGCAGAACTGCTGGGGGCAGAGCCGAATGCCTTCCCTCCATCACCCCGCTTACATATTGAGATGAAGCCTTTACGGTTCTACCTGCCCACCTATCTGTCAGCTTCTGTGCAACTCATGTGTGCAGTCTAGCCCCCAGCGCAGTCCCGGAACCTAGTAGGTGCTCAATAAATGCTTGTGAAACGGAAACGAACGGAAATGGGACTAGAAAACCCAGGTCCTTAATCTTTGAGGAAAGACAGAATTTAGAAATCCAAGAGTACTGACCGTTGATTAGAGCCAGAGCAGCTAGAGGCTGGATGAATACACCCAACCTAAGGACCCCCGACCGCTGCCCACGCAGCTCCACTCCTGTCTACAGTGAAAAAAAGAGCCACTCCTTCCCTCCCTTCATCTCCCCACGCCTTCCCAAGGCTGAGGATGAAGATATCCTCTGAGGGCTTCGCCTTAAAACCTTAGAGCTGGAAGGAACTTTCCATCGCCTCTAGTTACAGTCTACGTAATGTTTTCTTAAATGATTTTCATTAAGTTCATTCAATATTTATTGTGCATCCACCATGAACAAGGCCCTATATTGCTCAAACAAGACATGTGATCCTTGTTAAAATCAAAAGCAAATTTACAAGTCAGGAGTCTTCTACAGCCAGAAGTATTTAGTGGCCAAACGCAAGTATTCAATACAGACTATAAATACTGCAGCTGTTATTTCAAAAAGCAAAAGCCCATGTTAAAAGAGGTCGTTCTTGGAGAAGTTTTTTTCTTCTTGATTGGAAAAAAAATTTCCAGGCATAGGGAACTGACCACTGGACTGGAGATGTGTCCTCAACCCTTTTCCTAGCCAATACAGATAAGATCTGCTCTGGGACAACCAAAGAAAGCTAAAGAAGATGTGATATCTGGCAAAACAAGCCTAAACAAACCTCTGGAAAGTCAAGAAAGAATTGGGGGGAATGCAAGATTTATTAGAGCCTGCAGGAAACCAAAGTTCAATTAAGTAACTGAAAATATAGAGGCCGGGCATGGTGGCTCATGTCAGTAATCCCAGGACCTTGGGAGGCTGAGACAGGTGGATCACTTGAGTCCAGGAGTTCTAGACCAGCTTGGGCAACATGGTGAAACCCCATCTCTACAAAAAATGCAAAAATTAGCTGGGTATAGTGGCACACAACTGTGGTCCCAACTACTCGGGAAGCTGAGGTGGGAGAATCACCTGAGCCTTGGAGGTCAAGGCTGCAGTGAGCTGAGATCTCGCCACTGCACTCCAGCCTGGGTAACAAAGACCCTGGATTAAAAAAAGAAGAAAAACAAATATGAAGTACTATAAAATATGAAAATAGGGAAAGGTTAGAGAATGAGCTGCCTGGTTGTATTAGGTGTTTGCTTTTCTTTAAGACTTGCTCTAAGTTGATATCATATCTCAGAGTCCGAGTCTCAGTTTAACAGATATGTGTATACCTGGCTTCAGCCCAGCACACTGTTTGACATGCAATGGAAGCCGTTCACGTTTGATGCAATTCAGGGCTTGGTGAGTCAAACTCAGTTACTCCACGAGCTAAACATTTACCTACCCTGTGACTCTGTACTTTTTGTCCTGGATATATATATATACACACATATATATATATACACATATATATAGATACACACATATATATATATACACATATATATAGATACACACATATATATATATACACATATATATAGATATATATATACACATATATATACACACACATATATATAGATATAGATATACACATATATAGACATATATACACACATATATATTTATATATATACACATATATATTTGTGTATATATATATTTGTACATGTATATATAAATATAGATGTATAGATATAGATATATGTACACACAACAGAAATGAGCAGTTAGGTCCACCAAAAGACATGTAGAAGAATATTTATGACAGCCTCATTCAGAATAGCTCAGACTGAAAGCAGCTCAAATGTTCATCAACAGGAGAATGGATAAACAAATTGTGGCGTAGCTATACAATGGAATAATGAGCAAGAACAAGCCACTCAACAACATTAATTAATTACACAGGCGTTATGCTGAGTGAAAGAAGCCAGACACAAGAATATATATTGTTTAATCCAATGTGTATGAAATAGAACACGAGCAAATCTAATCTATAGTGACAGAAGTCAAAATAATGGTTGCCTTTGAGACAGCAGTAACTGAAAGCCAGCAAAAGGGGACATTTTGGGCCTTTGGAAATGGTCTGTATTTTGATCTAGGTAGTGGTAACGTGTGCGTGTGTGTATAAATATATATACACATTTAAGCATAAGTATGTAAACATACATCAAGTAATACACTTAAAATCAGTGCACTTTATGAAGGTTATGCCTCAATAGAAAACAGGAAGAAATCGTTTCGGTCAGGATGACAAGTGCATAGTGGGCAAGCTACCACTCTCCCCTCCCCAGCCTGCAGCAGATGTCGCTAATTAATCACCACGCTCCTTTCCTTTGAGCTCGGCTTCAGAACCATCTCAGTCCAGCGCTCCAGCCAGCTGTGCTTTGAGGCAAAACTCTCAGCTTTCCCTCATGTATACACAAGTATGTTGATTAAGATAATTAATTAATCATCTTACCATCTTAATTATTAATTATCATCTTCAATTTGTTCAGCCACACTCTGAGGAAGCCTGACTCCCACTATGGACTGGTGGCAGCTTCTCCAAAGTCTGGGTTCAGTTCCCAGGAGGAAGTGGCTTCTGAAGAGCACATTTGGATGCGGGAGAGTGACAGCTGGAGGGGCACGAGACAGGAAGGAAGCCCCTTGACAGAGGGCTGGCGGATTAACGCAGCATACAGGTAAGCATGGGACCCAGAAAAGGCTCAAGTTTGGGCACATTTTCTACCAAGTGGAACTAACTGGTTTTTCTTGACTGAGGAGAGGGAAGAGGAGAGAAGTTGAGGCTGGACTGCAGGGACTGACACCTCTTGATTTGCCCGAGGTTCTCTGGCACCTGAAGTACAGCCTGCCCCTCAATGGTCACCAAGGCACTGTGTCTTATCGGGGATGATAACGCTTCCTGTGGGGTTTATCCTGCACAGCATACAAAATCTTCCACTTCACTATCAGGCCTTCGTGAGATCCGGACAGGGTGGGAATTAGCCTCCCCACCCCAAACTCCTGCCTCATTTTAAAATAAGAAAACTGGCCGAGCGCAGTGGCTCACACCTGTAATCCCAGCACTTTGGGAGGCCGAGGTGGGGTGTTCACTTGAGGTCAGGAGTTCAAGACTAGCCTAGCCAACACGGTGAAACCCATCTCTACTAAAAATACAAAAATTAGCTGGGCATGTTGGTGCATCTGTAATCCCAACTACGCGGGAGACTGAGACATGAGAATCACTTGAACCTAGGAGGCGGAGGTTGCAGTGAGCCAGGATCGCACCACTGCACTCCAGCCTGGGCAACAGATCCAGACTGTTTCAAAAAAAAAAAAAAAAATAGGCTGGGTGTGGTGGCTCACGCCTGTAATCCCAGCACCTTGGGAGGCTGAGGCGGGCAAATCACTTGAGGTCAGAAGTTCGAGACCAGCCTGGGCAACATGGCGAATCTCCATCTCTACTAAAAATACAAAAATTAGCCAGCCATGGTGGCGCATGCCAGTAATCCCCAGCTACTCGGGAGGCTGAGGCAAGAGAATCACTTGAACCCAGGAGATGGAGGTTGCAGTGAGCCGAGATCATGCCATTGCACTCCAGCCTGGGCGACAAGAGCAAAACTGTCTCAAAAAAAAAATAAAATAAAATAAGAAAACCAAGGCTCAAAGAGGTCTCGTGACTCATAAACACCCTGCTAACGAAGTAAGGGATTCCAGACTCAAACGCAGGTCTGCGTCATACAAAGCCCATGCTCCTTCTTTGTCTTATCCTTTCATTTTAGTTTTTATTTTTCATCAAAGTTATACTTGCACATAAATGAACAACTTGTTCTGCAAGACTTTTTATGAAAATGGCAGTTCCTCATCCCCATTTCCCTCTCCTGAAAATAACAACTTTCATTACTTTATTTTTTATTATTTATTTTACTTTTTTTGAGATGGGGTCTTGCTGTGTCACCCAGGCTGGAGTGCAGTGGCACAATCACAGCTCACTGTAGCCTCGACTTCCTGGGCCCAAGTGATCCTCTCACCTCAGCTTCCTGAGTAGCTGTGACTACCGGCGCATGTCACCATACCTGGCTAATTTTTGTATTTTGAGGGAGATTTGGGGTTTTGCCATGTTGCCCAGGCTCATCTCAAACTCCTAGGCTCAAATGATCTGCCCACTTCAAGGCTGCAGTGAGCTATGATCATGCCACTGAATGCCAGCCTGGGCAACAGAGGAAGCCCTTATCTCAAAAAATAAATAAAATAAGATACACAAAAGTGGTATTACACTGGTTATAGTTTGGTTTCTCTCTACGGGCTGACTGCTAAGAAAGATGTTGCAGCTAATTAATGAAAAAGGAATGATCAAATTAGAGTAACACCATTTTGTACCCACCAATTAATGAATGAATCTAGGCATTGCGTATCAGCAACTGTTAACGTCACTCCCTTTACACATACACACACACACAGAAATAACACATTATGTGCACCTCTTGAGGAAAGAACACACCATCACCTATAGTTGTCAAAAAATCAAAACCTGAATTTGATCAAGCCTCTGGATTTACCAATTTACTGGAAATACAGACATATTCCAGAGATATTGTAGGTTCAGTTCCAGACAATCACAATAAAGAGAATATTGCAATGAAGTTACCTGAATTTGTTGGTTCCCCAGTGCATATAAAAGTTATGTTTACCCTACACTGTAGTCTCTTAAGCATGCAATTACTATTATGTTTTAAAAGGCAATGTATATATTTTAAAAATGCTTGGCTGGGCACAGTGGCTCACGCCTGTAATTCCAGCACTTTGGGAGGCCAAAAGTGGATTGCCATAGTCACAATTTAAATTTACTTTTCGAATTAGTTGATTCATATCTGCCTCACTCACTAGGCTTTAATCTCCAAGAGGGCAGGAGTCATGCCTCTATTAGCTCGTCATTTTATCTCCTGGTTTAGCACATACCTGGCGCATTGCAGGTGCTCAGTGAAGAGACCCTGAATGAACTAGATATTAGATTGACAAGAGAGTTTGGTCCTCCCATCCCAGCTGCCACCATTTGCATGCTGTTGCCCAAGGAAACCTGCCACCTTCTGCAGCCCTTAGACCCCTCCTAGAGGAGCCACCTCACCTCCCTCCATCTGCTCCCTCCCCTTCACCCTCCTTGCCTCCTGCTCAGAAGCTCTAGGCAACTGGCTGGGTGCAGTGGCTCACACCTGTAATCCCAGCACTTTGGGAGGCTGAGGCAGGCAGATCACCTAAGGTCAGGAGTTCGAGACCAGCCTGGTCAACATGGTGAAACTCCGCCTCTACTAAAAATGCAAAAATTAGCCGGGCATGGTGGTGCCTATAATCCCAGCTACTTGAGAGGCTGAGGCACGAGACTTGCTTGAACCTGGGTGGCAGAGGTTGCGGTAAGCTGAGATAGCACCACTGCACTCCAGCCTGGGTGACAGAGTGAGATTCCATCTCAAAAAAAAAAAAAAAAAGCTCCAAGCAACTAGAAGAGACCTAGAAGAACTGAGGCAGCCATGCAAACCTGGCCCCTCTGGCCCCACTGAGAGCCAAAACCTCCTCTGCAGGTCCCTAACAAGCCAGTGAGTCTGGGTCCTAGGTCCTGGGTACTTCCCCTAAGGCCTGGAACTTTCTTTTTTTGAGACAGAGTCTCACTCTCATCCAGGCTGGAGTACAGTGGCAAGATCATGGCTCACCGCAGCCTCGACCTCCTGGGCACAGGTGATCCTCCCACCTCAGCCAAGTGGTTGAACTACAGGTATACGCTACCAGGCCCAGCTAATTTTTTGTAGAGATGGAGTTTTGCCATGTTGCCCAGGCTCGTCTTAAACTCCTAGGTTCAAGCAATCTTCCTGCCTTGCCCTCCCAAAGTGCTGGGATTTACAGGCATGAGCCGTCGTGCCCAGCCTGGCCTGGAAGATTCTTTTTTTTTTTTTTTTTTTTTGAGACGGAGTCTCGCTCTGTCACCTAGGCTGGAGTGCAGTGGCGCGATCTCGGCTCACTGCAAGCTCCGCCTCCCGGGTTCACGCCATTCTCCTGCCTCAGCCTCTCCGAGTAGCTGGGACTACAGGCGCCCACCACCACGCCCGGCTAATTTTTTTGTATTTTTAGTAGAGACGGGGTTTCACTGTGGTCTCGATCTCCTGACCTCGTGATCCGCCTGCCTCGGCCTCCCAAAGTGCTGGGATTACAAGCGTGAGCCACCACGCCTGGCCAAGATTCTTAAAGACACATCACCACAGTCATCTGAAGAATTCCTTCCACCTAAGAACCTGCTCCCCTGACTCTACCCTGCTGGATGGAAAGAAGGACTGGGCACATATTTGATTATCCAGTGAGGACTTGCTGAGCGCCTGCTATGGCCAGGCTCTGTGTGAGATGGTTAGGGAACGTCAGTGAACAAACACGGTAGACACAGCCACTCTCCCCTTGCTCCTTGCTCACCAAACAAAGTTCATTCCAACTCTCACCCTGGCCCCTTGGGGTCTTTGTTGTTTAAGCCAATCATGATGTTATATTCCCTTATAAATGCTAGCATTTTTTTGTAGAGATGGGGTTTCGCCACGTTGCCCAGGATGCAAGATGAAAAAGTGCTTGGCACTACTACACAATACATTTTAAATGGTTAAGATGGTAAATTTTATGTTGTGTTTCTTACTACAATTACAATTTATTTTAAAAGTTTGTGCATGGGTAAGACTAAATTGTAGAGTTTAAGAAGGCACTCTTGGGTGAAATTATAAAGAAATGCAAGGAAGTTGTTACTATAAAATTACCTGAGTTTCTCTCTGAGCATTTCTTTCTGAGTACCGCCACTGTCTGTCCAGTCAGACAAGAGGACTCACGCTGTCACACCCTGAGTGCCCAGTGAAGCTGGAGCTGAACCCCAGGCCATCCTGTTTCCACTACACCGATGCTAGCATTCACAAGGGAATAGAGCACCATGACCGGCTTAGATGAATGACAGTCCCAGCCAATAAAACTTGAGGAGGTGTCTGCTGGGAGCTGCTGGGAAGGTTTTCCTCACCCTTACAAAGGGACATGAAGAAGAAACACCTCCTCCTCAGGCCAACATTGTGTGATGCCTGGAGCTGGGGCAGCAATTTTGCAACCTTGAGGGAAATGACTGCCACTGTGAGAAGAGCAAGGCTGAAAGAAAGAACCTGGATTATTGGTGACAACACTGAGCTTCTGAATTCACCACCCTGGACATGCCCTCCCCCTGATCTTCTTGTGGCCTATGAGGATGAAAGCCCTCGTTGTTTACACTGGTCTTGGATGAGTTTTCTATTACTTGCAACCAAAAGCCACCTACAAGGGGCAGCTCACACTTCCTGAGCAACTGCTGGCTAGCAGGCACCAAGTCACAGACCTTAGTACTCTCTCATTATTCCCACTCCCCCTTAGGGCCTGGAAGTCATGACCCCATTTTATAGCTGAGGAAGCTGAGACCCAGAGATCAACAGGGACTCGCTGTGTCATACACTAAGTGCCCAGTGGAGCTGGAGGTGAAGCCCAGGGCATTCTCTTTCCACTACACCAATGGTGGTGATAGATTTCATCGCTATGCCCATTGGAACTCTCCGCTGCAAGTGCAAGGAAGGGGAACCAGGCCAGCCCAAGCCACAGAGTATCCAGGAACTCAGAATCAGTCTCTCTCTTTCTCTCTCTCTCTCTCTCTCGCCACCTCTCTGTCTCCCTCCCATCATTGCATGCTCCATACTCTCAGGCCAGCTGCCCCACTAGGCTAGAAGTATGGCCACCAGCAACCCTAGTCTCACATCCCAACAGCCAAGGGACAAAAAGGACAGCAGTCTCACTTTCCCCAGCTCGAGTTTTATTGGCCAACCTTGGGCCACATACCCCTGCCTTGGGCTAATCATGTGAGTCTGAATTCTGGGTGCTACTTCCTGGTCTGTGGCTTGGACTATTCAAGCTCTCTAAGACTAAGTTTGCCCATCCTTAAACAAGGATAATAATAATCGTACCTACTTCACTGGGTTTTTGGGGGGATCATTCATTGATTTAATGAAAACTTATTGCAGCCAATTCTGTGCCAGGCAGTATGTTAGGTGTTGAAGCTACAGTAGAGGACAGAGACCCAATTGCTGCCCTCATGGAGTTAATAGTCTAGCGAGAAAGACAGATGTTACATAAATAAACATGAACGATTCTCTCTATTACACCTGTGAGAAGTGTTTTAAAAGTACAGAGTTCCACTGGAGAGAGGGAAAGGAGACCTAGCTCAGGTCAAATGAGTAACATTTAAAGAGCCCAACACTGGCATGAGTTAGCTTTCAGTCTATGTAGCTATCATATAGTTTTTACTCGGCATCTTCGCAACCCTCTGGCCTCCCCACAGCCACTTCCCACAAGGAGAGGTGCTGAGTGACTTGGCTGCCTTGCAGCCAGTTACAAACTTCCTAGGGGACAGAGAGCAAGTGTGACACATGCGTTGGGACAGCAGCAGTACAGCAGGTCCCAGGGAAGCGCAATGCTGGTGGGCGGCACACACCCAGCTGATGACATCGCCACTTATTGGGAGCAGCCTTTCCTGGGTTCCAGCTGAAGCCCCAACCAGGAGGCCTGCAGAGGCCCCAGTGGCTTCTCAGGTTCCAGGGTCTCCCAAGCTCCTTCGGCTGGCTCTGCATCAAGCCCTAAAATGCACTGCTGAACAAGTGACTTGCCTTTCACGATTGCCAGGCTCTGCCATCATGAGCCTCAACTCCCTGGCCTCAGGGACAAGGGTCCTGCCCCTGCCCCTGCCCCTGCCCCAAGGCACCATGCTGTATAATCACTTCCTAGTGACCGTTTGCAAAGCTCTTTGTGATCCAGGGATGTGTCTGTGGAACATACTCTGTCCCCAGCAGGACCCTATACAGCTCCTTCCCATCTCTCTTGTGCAGAGGCACTGTTTCTTCAGGGAAGAAGGGCCAAGAAGCTGCCGCATCGGATCACTGCCACAAACACTGGCTCCGTTCCCATCCCCATCACCACTGCCCTGGCCTGAGCTCAAGCCCCCATGGGACCCCAGTGCCAGCCCATCCGGCCACCCGGCTTCCAGGGTCTCCCTTCCAACATGAGGCAGCCAGAGGGGCTCCCTGGAGCACATGCCGCTCTTCCATTTGAGCACCTTCAATGGCTCCCTGGGTCTGCACCATCCGGCCAGTCCCCTAATGTTGCCACAAGGCCCTTGTGACGTGGCCCTTGCCTAACATTTTCAACTGTATGTTCTCAGCCAGCCAACTATATGCACAGAGTTTGCCTGGAACATGATACATGTTTGTCAAACACGTGTTCCCTTCTGCATTAATTTACTATGTGCCAGGCTCTGTGTGGCTCTGGGATGCAGTGGTGAGCCACACGGACATAGTCTCTGCCCTCAGAGAGTTCACAGTCTAGTACGGGAGGAAGACAGCAGTGAAACAAAAGCAATCACAAGGGTTTATCAGGGCAGGGTGTGGTGGCTCATTCCTATAATCCCAGCACTTTGGGAGGCCGAGGCAATCGGATTGCTTGAGCCCAGGATTCAAGACCAGCCTGGGCAACATAATGAAACACCCTCTCTACTAAAAATACAAAAATTAGCCGGGCATGGTGTCATGTGCCTGTAGTCCCAGCTACTTGGGAGGCTGAGGTGGGAGGATCACTTGAGCCTGGGAGGCCGAGCTGCAGTAAGCTGTGTTCATGCCACTGCACTCCAGCCTCAACAGAGTGAGACCCTGTCTCAAAAAAATAATTAATTAAAAAAAGAGTTTATCATTACAAATTATAGTGAGAGCTATGAAGGACCCATCCATGAAGGATGGAGAGTATTAGAGAAGTGTGACTTTGCCTGGGAGTCAGCAGCTCCCCTGAGATGACACCAACCTGACATCAGATGAATGAGTAGTCACCATCCAGGTGAGGGGTTTGGGGGTGGAGGGAGAGTGTCCCTGATGCTGAGGCCAGAGAGCACCCACAGCCTCTGGGATCTGGAAGCCTGGGGGCAAGTGGGCCCTAGGGATCCCAGGGCTGTGGGTGGGGACACAGATGGGGCATGATCCCTCTGAACCAAGGAGGGATGGGAATGAAAACAGGGAAGCCTAGTGAGTGATGCTGGGGGTTTGGACTGATGTCATCACAGTAGAAATGCCAAGTCAAAGGGGACTTTATAATTGAACTTTTTTATTATGGAATTTTAAAATGTAAGTAAATGTAGAGAGAACAGTACCATGAACTCCTGAACCCCTCATCCAGCAGCATCCACAACAGCCGACCCACAGCCAAGCTTTTCTCAGCTATACCCCACCCACGCTCCTTACCCCAAATGTATGATGCCGAAACAAATCCCAGATTTGCTTGCTGTGTGGTTCACCCATAGATATTTCAATATGTATCTCTACAACAAAAGGACTGTTTTTAACATAACCACATTATCATACCTAAAAAAAAAATAAATGATAACACAAGGGGAAATGTCTGAGGCTTGATATGTATTGCCAAACTACCCAGAAAAGCCCCCCCGCCCGACCCCGAGCAGGTGTGAGGGTCCCCATCTCACTACACACTTGCCAACACTGGGTGTTACAAGAGATGGATTTCTACAAGAGGCTCATCCTAAAACCTAGGAGCTAACCCTTAAATTCCAGGTTCACTTAATTAAAAGAGGCAGCCACAGAAACACTTTCTGTGGAAACCTCTCTCACACATCCAATGGCCACTTGTGAGCGGCCAGCAATTGGGGGTTGTAGAGGCAGGAGGTGGTGAGCCCAGCAACCCCTGCCAGCTCCCCAGGACGGGCCCTGTGCGGGTTCACGGAGCACCCTGCTGGCTCCCCAGGGCGGGCCAAGTGCGGGTTCATGGATCAGGGCCCCTGCCCATCCTTCATCTCCCACATCTGCCCTCAGCCAATGGGGCAGACTGAGAAAGGGTTTCCTTAGGACCCAAAGGTTTCCAGAAACAACCCACCAGAGCCAGAGAGGGAAGGAGCAGCAGGTGCTCCCTCCTACTGCAAGCACATCCCCCTTCAGGGCTCAAAGGCCTTTGTTTCTGTTTGAGCTGAAACCTAGGGACTCACTGCCTTGCCTCTCCTCAGACCTGTGCCCTCCCCACAGTGACTCATGGGTATCCCATTTAGTCAGGAACCTAGAATATTAAAAGATCTACAAGCCAGATAGGTGAGTTTTCAGTTTCAGAGAGCAGTTTCATCTTTCTAGTAAGATGGAGGCAGCCACATTTCCAGAACTCTCTGCGCAGTTCCCTAACCTTTCTGAGCCGTGGTCTTTACCTAATCAGGTTTGACTTCCTGCTACAGCCTCCTACTCTCAGCCCAGAATAGAGGCGGCAACCAGGCATGGTGGCACGTGCCTGTGGTCCCAGCTACTGGGAAGGCTGAGGTGGGAGGATCGCCTGAGCCCTGGGAGTTCAAGGTTGTAGCTGTCATCGCACCACTGCACTCCAGCCCGGGTGAGACCCTATCTCTAAAAAAATTAAAAATAGAGACAGCTGTCCTTCCTGCAAACCAGCCAGCCAGACACTGAGTCTTTGCTGTGTTCCAGGCACCCTGCTAATCCAGGGAGATGCAAGGGTGAATAGGACCTGATCCCTTCCCTGAAGGAGCTCACCATCTCTGAGAAAAGCGGTCACATAAACACTGTGCCACGTGACCAGGGCTCCAGAAGAGACGTGTTCATGCTGCTGTGGGAATTCAGCTAGTGGAGCCAAGAGCTCTGCCTGGAGAGAGAAGGCTTCTAGGAGGTGGGATCTTAAAAGCTGGGGCTTGAATGACACTGGGGAAAGTCAAGGTGGGGGAAATCATCTCCTGGACAGGACATGAACTAACACTCTTTGGATTCAAGCAGCAGAACATCTCTTCATACATTTACTGGACATTTGTACGTCTTATTTAAAGTAATGTCTATTCAGATCCTTGCCCATTTTTTAATTGGTTTTTTTTTTTTTTATTGTTGAGTTGTAAGAATTCTTGGCCAAGCTCAGTGGCTCACGCCTATAATCCCAACACTTTGGGAGGCTGAGGCAGGAGGATGGCTTGAGCCCAGGAGCTTGAGACCAGCCTGGATAAGACAGCGAGATCCCATCTCTACAAAAAATTAGCTAGGCATGGTGGTACACATCTGTAGTGTCAGCTAATGGGGAGGCTGAGGTGGGAGGATTGCTTGAGCCCAGGAGGTTGAGGCTGCAGTGAGCTGTGATCACATCATTGCACACCAGCCTGGGAAACAGAGCAAGACCCTGTCTCAAAAAAAAAAAAAAAAAAATTCTTTATATATCCTAGACACTACTCTCTTGTCAGATACTTAAGTTGCAAATATTTTCTTCCATTTCATGAGTCTCAATATCCTTTCATACCTTTTGAATCTGGTGCCATATACATATACTACCCATTAAAATATCATAGGTAATTCAACATTTTCTGGAGCCACAATAAGAAAGTAAAAAGAGGGCCAGTTGTGTTGGCTCATGCCTGTAATTCCAGCACTTTGGGAGGCCAATGCGGGTGGCTCGCTTGAGGTCAAAAGTTTGAGACCAGCCTGGCCAACATGGTGAATCCCCGTCTCTACTAAAAATACAAAATTAGCCGGGTGTGGTGGCGGGTGCCTGTAATACCAGTTACTCGGGAGGCTGAGGCAAGAGAATCTCTTGAACCCGGGAGGTGGAGGTTGTTGCAGTGAGCTCAGATCGTGCCATTGCACTCCAGCCTGGGCAACAGAGCAAGACAGAAGCTATATTATGTAGAATTCCATGACAGTGAATGAGGTATTCCATGAACACAGATGGTTGCACTGGCAGAAGTATTTTGGGAAGAGATGGCAAATCCATATCTAGAATGAGAGTCTGTTCCAATGAGGACAAAATTGATGTCCCCTCTATGGTGGAAGGGGTCCAATGTAGTTAGTCTGCCACCAGATGGCTGGCTGAGGTCCCCCCACCTCCAGGAATGATAAGCTTCTGAAATGTCTGGAGGGCATTTTCTTTCCTTCCTTTCAACATTCACTCGACAATTTGCTGGGGGCCTCCTCTGGTCCCAGCCATATGCTCAGACTATAAATGACATAGCAGGGGTTGGGCCCTTGGTCACTGTCTCAGGCTCAGGGTTTAGAGACATGAGAAACAGAAATGGCTGCCATGGCCACCACTGCTGAAACAGAATGACCCAGTGAAAAGAGCACTGGGCAGGGAGTCTAGGGTACCTGACTTCTAGTCCAGGTCTGCCACTAGCACCCATGTGACAGGAGTGGGGACACTGTGCTTCTCTAGGCTCAGATTCCTCATCCTTGAAACAGAATGGAAGCTCCAGGATGGTGAGGACCAATGGTGGACCAAGGCTAGGGGGTGATGAGGGTGTACCGTTGTGGAATCAGTTCCCCTTGGGTGCAGAACATGAGTCATTTGTCAGCCGGGTGCAGTGGCTCACACGTGTAATCCCAGCACTTTGGGAGGCCAAGGCGGGCAGATCACCTGAAGTCAGGAGTTCGAGCAGCCTGGCCAACATGGTGAAACCCCGTCTCCACTAAAAATATAAAAATTAGCCGGGCGTGGTGGCGTGCGCCTGTAGTCCCAGCTACTCGGGAGGCTGAGGCGGGAGAATCACTTGAACCCAGGAGACGGAGGTTGCAGTGAGCCGAGTTCGCACCACTGCACTCCAGCCTGGGCAACAGAGCCAAGCTCTGTGTCAAAAAAAAAAGAGTCATTTGTCTCCGAAGAAGTTTTTAAATAATTAACTAATAGTTGGTCTCCTTTTTGTTATCACAATACACCTGCTGTTCTAAACAATGCCAGTTAGAAAATACTCATCAAAAAAAAAAAAATCCTTGTTTTGTCTGAGTTCTAAATAATTACTACAGTTACCATTAAGTTTTAATAATGTGTGTGTAAGCTTCAAATTAGCAATTTTAAAATTATCTTTTAATAAACATTGTATTCTACATGGATGTTAACTCGGAGTACTCCGTTCTACAGTTCTACCCAGACACACACAGACCCAACTACCTGTGATTTTTCTAGGGTAAGTATGTAGTGGCCTGGAATCTTTCAAGCTCACTTCTGGCAGAAAGTGATTAAAATTTAAACAAATAAATCAAAGACAGGGAAATTTAAGTCTCCATCCACCCCATCTCTTAACACCTGATGCATTGAACCAGGGAAGCTCACCTGCGCCATCTAGTGGTAGAAATGGTGATTACAGGCACGTGTGGCTGGACATTCTCATCCCCGCGGGCAGCTCTTGTCCCACAGGGGTAGCGGGCACAGGGCTATGGAGTGCTTGAAATGCGACTCATCCGAATTGAGATGGGTTGAAGGTGTAACATGTATACTGAATCTCTAAGACTTAGTATGAAAAAATAATGTAAAGTAGCTCTTTAACAATGGATTATACTGATTACATATTCTCTATTGATTACACATTCAAATAATAATATTGGGGGTGAGGGAAGCCTCGGAAAGTTTTAATCAGACAAGTCAGCCCCAAGGCTGATTGCATCCTAGGTCCACCTAGATAACAACGAGAAAGTTCCTTCACTTCTCAGGGCCTTAGTTCCCTCATCTTTAAAAATGGATGGGTGATACCGACATCACGAGACTATGATGATTAAATGCGATAAGGCATATAAATGCCTAAGACATTTACGCTCGGGAGAAGTTGGTTTCCTTTCTCTCAGAGCCAATCAAAATGGCAGAAAAACTAGAGTAGGCAGCCTCCTGGGGGCACTCTCAGAGGGTCTGGATTTATTTCCCTTTTTCCCCTTCAGCACTATGCTGCAGGTGTGTGGCCCAGGCAATCAGCCCCCCTAATTGTGGAGGACCAGCTCCAGCTGCCGCCCTCCTGGGCCCCTGCCCACCTCGGCGCCCACTGTGTGCACAGCACCAGGCACCAGTTCATGAGCTTGCTCTCATCCTGTGGGGCAAGGCCCAATCCCACCTTTCTGCCTGGGTGTCTTCCCAGCCACACCGGCCTCCCTGTATCCACACCCACCACAGGGCACAAACCGCGCACCCACTGCCACCTCTGCATCAGCGGTTCTGTGTCATGTTGGACCAACAGTATCAACATCGGCTGGGAACCAATGAGAAATGCAAGTTCCTGGGCCTCAGACCTGCATCAGAGACTCCAGGGGTAAGGCCCGGCCATGCTTCAGAAAGACCTCTAGGTGACTCGGCTGCCCAGTCAGTTTGAGAACCAGTGCCCTATAAGCCCTCACAGCGGCCGGGCGCATTGGCTCACGCCTGTAATCCTAGCACTTTGGGAGGCCGAGGCGGGCGGATCACGAGGTCAGGAGATGGAGACCATCCTGGCCAACATGGTGAAACCCCGTCTCCACTAAAAATACAAAAAAAATAGCCGGGCGTGGCGGCGGGCGCCTGTAGTCCCAGCTACTCTGGAGGCTGAGGCAGGAGAATGGCGTGAGCCCAGGGGATGGAGCTTGCAGTGAGTCGAGATCGCGCCACTGCACTCCAGCCTGGATGACAGAGCAAGACTCCGTCTCAAAAAAACAAAAACAAAAACAACAACAAAAAATACAGTTTCCTTTGCTCTCCCGTCTGCTCCCCTCCCATCCCCTCCGTCAGTGGAGCCCCTGTTCGGTTGTGGGGGAAATCCTGTGCCTAAAACTACCCTGTCATCTTCCCCTTCACCATTTTGCCCATGGTAATCTTCACCAAACTTTAGCAAACTTTCAGTATTTTTATCACATATGCAGGCCACTTTTCTATTTCTTCCTCAACATTTTAAATTTGATACAAATTCAAATACACACTTGAGGTGGGCACAGTGGCTCATGCCTGTAATCCCAGCATTTTGGGAGAGGGAGGCAAGAGGATTACTTGAAGACAGAAATATGAGACCAGCCTGGGCAACATACCAAAACCCCATTTCTACAAAAAAACTTTAAAAATTAGCTGTGCACTGTGGCATGTGCCTGTAATTGTGGCTACTCGGAAGGCTGAGGCAAGAGGATTGCTTGAGCGCAGGAGTTAGGGGCTGCAGTGAGCTATGATGGCACCACTGCACTCTAGCCTGGATGGATGACAGAGACTTTGTCTCTAAAAAACAAAACAAAACAACCCCAAATATACACTTTAGCCTGGTCCTAAAGAATCTAGAAATTCAGCCTTAACATACAAGTTATATTTTTCTATCACATATTAAACACTATTAAAGACTGTTTATCACCAGGCACGGTGGCTCACACCTGTAATCTCAGCACTTTGGGAGGCCGAGGCAAGTGGATCACCTGAGGTCAAGAGCTTGAGACCAGCCTGGCCAACATGGTGAAACCCCGTCTCTACTAAAAATATAAAAATTAGCAGCCGGGCGTGGTGCCTCACACCTGCAATCCCAGCACTTTGGGAGGATGAGGTGGGCAGATCACCTGAGGTCAGGAGTTTGAGAACAGCCTGACCAACATGGAGAAACCCGTCTCTACTAAAAATACAAAATTAGCCTGGCGTGGTGGCACATGCCTGTAATCCCAGCTACTCGAGAGCTGAGGCAGGAGAATCGCTTGAACCCAGGAGGCAGAAGTTGCGGTGAGCCAAGATCGTGCCACTGCACTCCAGCCTGGGCAACAAGTTGTGCCTATAATCTCAGCTACTTGGGAGGCTGAGGCATGAGAATCACTTGAACCCAGGAGGCAGAGGTTGCAGTGAGCCAAGATCGTGCCACTGCACTCCAACCTGGGGGATAGAGCGAGACTCTGTCTTAAAAAAAAAAAAAAAAAAAACTGTTTATCCGAAGTACTGCCTACAAGTCATTTTGGGGAAATGATGCCTGCAGTGCAGCCTGGCTCTCTCACAACACACTTTATCCTACCCTTTCCTGTCTACCCCTCAGGGCTTCCATTTCCCTCCTCCTCTCATCTGCAGCCCCGACCCTTGACAGCCCTACCTTCCTGGACCATCCAGCACCTCCCTTCCATCAACCCCCCACCCAAGACTCTGACATCCCTGAGGACTCCCTGTGAAACATCACCAGCTCCATAAATACACACAGAACGAATGAACTCTGGGCCCTCAAAACATCTGCCTCTGCCCCACAGCACCCCAAGCCCCTGCCCTTATGTAACTCGTCTCTAAGTAGCAGCTCCAGGAAGTGTCCCTGGACCTCCCATACACATCTTTCCGGGCCTCTGCCCACCCACCCTTCCACCTTACTTTCCCACCCTCACCAAAGGCCTCGCATGTGCCAGGCATTGCACTAGGTAGTGTGGAAACAGAATATAAAGAACAGCTCTGGCCTTCAAGGAACTCAGATTCCCATAAGCCAGAACCAGTCTTCTCATTCCTGCTATTGCTCCTAGAAGCATGTCACAAGCATCCTCCCTTGTCCACATCAGAACACCTGGAAACATAGGGTCAGCCAGAGAGTGGGATGGTCAGCACGCCAACTGTGAGTTAGCGGGGGTTTAATAACAAAAGCCATCTCCAGTGATGGAAATGAAATCACTGGCAGCCTGGGGCAGGGACATGGGGAACTGACTGCAAAGTGGCATGAGAGAACTTTCTGGAGTGATGGAAATGTACATCTTAATTGGGGTGGTGGTTACAGAGACGTATATGTTTGTCAAAACTTATCGAACTGGCCGGGCGCAATGGCTCATACCTGTAATCCCAGCACTTTGGGAGGCCAAGGCGGGCAGATCACTAGAGGTCAGGAGTTCGAGACCAGCCTTGCCAACATGGTGAAACCCCCCAATCTCTACTAAAAATGCAAAAATTAGCTGGGCATGGTGGTGCTTGCCTGTAATCCCAGCTACTTGGGAGGCTGAGGTACGAGAATCACTTGAAACCAGAAGGTGAGGAGGCTGCAGTGAGCCGAGATTGCGCCACTGCACTCCAGCTTGGGCGGCAGAGTGAGACTCAGTCTCAAAAAAAAAAAAAAAAGTATCAAACTATATGCTTAATAGAGTTAATTTAAAAAGAGATAGACTCAAGTCCCCCACACTGCCACTCACTAATGCATCAACTGGGCCTAAGTTGCCATCTTTCTGAAACTGTTTCTCTAACACATGGTTTATGGGCTAGTTCAATGATTTTCAAAACACTGATTTAAACAAAATCTTACTCTAAACCAGGTAAAAGGGAGCTCCCTGGCTGAAGAGGATGCGGAGAATCAGGTGCTGTCCTTCTGACCCCCTTCCCCTCCTCACAGTAACCCTGGCGGCGGTGCATAAACCTATCTGAAACCATTGGGATCCATTGTCTCTAAGGTCCCAAATAGCAATGACCGTCTTTGATTCTATGTCTCTGCTAAAGATTTGCTTCAAACTAAATATATCCCCTTTTCCTCCACACCAGATGGTTCTATATTCCTCTCCATGTGGAAAGAGTAGGTTTTCATGCTCCCATGGAAGAGGGAAGCAGAGACAAGAATGAAGGCCATGTCTCTCCTCTCCATTCTCCTCTTCCCGGGTCATGTCACATAGCACATACGGCAGGTGTTTAAGAAGGGGCTACAATATAAGACCTCTCATTAATGGCCAATTTTGGTTACATCAAAGTACTTATTAAAGCCTGGCTCACTGGGTCATTAGATGTCCATTAAATCCCCATGGCTCTTCATCAGAGAGGCAGAAGGCCCTGGCCCAAGGCCTCTAACCTGAGCAGAAAGACTTAGTGGGTCTGTATGACCAGGGTAGTAGCTCATGGGGGTGGGGTGACATTTTTAGTGTTTGTCCTGTCCTCTGACCAGCTCTCCCTGCTTCTCCTCCCCAGAGTGGACTAAGGACTAACTAAAGGAAAAAAGATGTGGCCACAGGTTCTGGTGGAGTAGGTTGTTGGGGAGAAAGGACAGCGTAGGGTTAGAGGCCCAGAGGTTCTGGGACAATCACGATATAACATGAGCCACATGAGTAATTTTATATTTTCTAGTTAGTAGCCACATTAAAAAGGTTAAAAGAAACAGGTAGAATTCATTTTAATGATATATTTTATTAACCCAACATATTCAAAATCTCATTTCAACATGTTATCAATGTAAAAAATTATTGAGATATTTTTACATTCCTTTTTTCTTCCTACATCTTTGAATTCTGGCATTTCACACAGCACATCTCAGTTCAGACGGGCCACATTTCCAGTGCTTAATATCCACCTGTGGCCAGAGACGAACGCATTGGGCAGGGCATGCAGAAGAGCAGAGAAATGAGCACAGACCCTCCCTAAGCAGTTCCTGCAGGGAGTGGGGAGTGTTGGCGGAGGTAAGTGAGTAGATGCCCTCCTGCGTCCGAACGCCATTTATCCTCTTCCTGGAAGGCGCACTTCTTGCTGTCCTCTCGGAGCCAGCACTGAGAAGCTCTGGGAGTGTCTTGTGCAGACCAGGAAGCAGCCAAGAGCCGAGCAGCCCAGCACCATGCAGAGGATGCCAGCTGGGCTCCTGGGCCAAACGCAGGCCGCAGAGGGGTGGGGTTTGGCTTCCATGGCGTTTTTAAATATCTTGAAGCGATTGTGATTCTCATTACATGACCTTCCTGGCTCCTACAGATATTGGGGTGTGTAACCCCTGCCTAAGACCACAGTCCTGAGAGTCCAGGAGCCCTGATGTTAGCTTGGCCACTTTGTCACCTACGTTTCTTTGTAGCTGACAACATACGTTATCAAACTATTCATATGTGTCTTCTATACAATTAGAGATAATAGTACCTGATATGGTTTGGCTTTGTGTCCCCACCCAAATCTCCTGTCAAATTATAATCCCCACAGGTCAGGGGCGGGACATGGTGGGAGGTGATTGGATCTTGGGGTGGTTTCCCCCATGCTGTTCTCCTGACAGCGAGGGAGTTCTCACAAGATCTGATAAAATATTTTTTTTTTATAGAGTCTCACTCTGTCACCCAGGCTGGGGTGCAGCAGCATGATCTCAGCTCACTGCAACCTCCACCTCCCAAGTTCAAGTGATTCTCGTGCCTCAGCCTCCCAAGTAGCTGGGATTACAGGCGTGTGCCACCATGCCCAAATAATTTTTGTATTTTTAGTAGAGACAGAGTTTTGTATTTTGTATTTTTAGTAGAGACAGAGTTTCACCATGTTGGCCCAGCTGGTCTCAAACTCTGACCTCACGTGATCCACCCACCTTAGCCTCCCAGAGTGCTGGGATTATAGGCATAAGCCACCGCACCCAGCCAAGATCTGATGGTTTAAAAGTGTGTGGCCCTGGCCCCTTCTGCCGCCATGTAAGACATGCCTTGCTTCCCCTTCACCTTCCACCATAATCATGTTTCCTGAGGCCTCCCCAGCCATGCAGAACTGAGATTCAATTAAACCTCCTTTCCTTATAAATTATCCAGTATCAGGTAGTTCTTTATAGCAGTGTGAAAACAGACTAATACCTCACAGAGATGTATGAGTTTAATGAAACAAGGAATTAATTGGCTAGCACAGAGCTCAGCAGATAGTAAGTACTCAATAAATTAGTTTTTCATTCACAAGAAATTTGAACTCCTTAGAGGCCCTGCTGGAAAAAGGGAAGTACGTGGGCAGAAGGGGCTCCCATCAGTGATCCCCTCTTCTGAACATGAGTGCTGAGGAATGGCTTCTGGGCTCACAATTTTCATTTATTTTTTAGTGTCAAGAAATGTCTTTTCATTCAGGCTGGACACACAGTAGACTCTAGGATGTTAACAACTTCAAATGGGGTAAAAAGCTATACTGGTTTTTGAGAACTTTCTTAGGTTATTTGCCACATGTACACATTCCACAGGGATTTACAATTTATAAAACTCTTTTTAATACATGATCTCATCTGGATTTCGGAGTACATTATATGGAGAAGTAGAGTGGTTTTTACTATCTGTATTTCACAGATACGTTGAAACTTAGCGAGATTATATAATAGGTCGGTGCAAAAGTAATTGTGGCTTTTGCCATTAAAATGCCACAATTACTTTCGCACCAACCTAATACTTACAGTTCTCATATATTCACATGTAGACAGAGTAACTGAATCCAGACTCCACAGCTGTGGTTCCTGGTGTGGTTTCCTTCCTCTGGCACCAACCATCAAACCCATTTTCACCATCCACTGTGAATGTCATGTGGGTCTGAATTATTATGTTCAGCCCTTCAAGTGAACCAATGGAACTTAGTTGAATGAGACCACAGCCTCTTATTTCTGGAAGCTTCTATGTGAGACTAAGAAATGTGATTATCGCCGGGTGCGGTGGCTCACGCTTGTAATCCCAGCACTTTGGGAGGCCGAGGCGGGCGGATCACGAGGTCAGGAGATCGAGACCACGGTGAAACCCTGTCTCTACTAAAAATACAAAAAATTAGCCGGGCGTGGTGGCGGGCGCCTGTAGTCCCAGCTACTCGGAGAGGCTGAGGCAGGAGAATGGCGTGAACCCGGGAGGCGGAGCTTGCAGTGAGCCGAGATCGTGCCACTGCACTCCAGCCTGGGCGACAGAGCGAGACTCTGTCTCAAAAAAAAAAAAAAAAAAGAAATGTGATTATGTAGAGAATGACTAGTAAAGAATTCTTAGTTTTTTTTAATTGAGCTGAGAGCAAATAAAACACAAATGAGTTTTTTTAATGGAACTGATGTTTGCTTTTAGGTTGAAACTTCCTAGCTCACCAAATACAACACAACCCCAATGGGAGAGATTGAGGTTGGATATGTCTTCCAAAGAAGGCCACTTTCTAAAAAGGATAGTGTTTCCACTGCAACAGTTTCAGTCCCCTGGATAGAATCTTCTGCTCATACAAGGACCTTCCTTCACACAGGTATAAAAATGAACAGAATATTGCTGGGCATGGTGGTGTGTGCCTGTAGTCCCAGCTACTCAGGGGACTAAGGGAGGATCACTTGAGCCCAGAAGTGGCTATTCACGGGTGTGATCACAGAACCTGAACTAGCCACCGAATAACCACTGAACTCCTGTCTCCAGCCTGGGTAACATATCGAGACCCCCATCTGTAAAAAAAAAAAAAAAAAAGAATGAAAGAAAGGAGGGAAGGAAGGAAATAAGTAATATTGAACTGCATCAGAGGAATAACCTCTGCTTCTCTCATGCTTAGTATGCTAACTTGCTTTTCTTGGTTCTCAAATGATGCAATCTGACAGAGCTGCAGCTTCCTGGTTGAGGGTTATTTTTTCATGCCTATATTTAAGATGCTTAATTTTGTGATTCATTCTTTATAATTAGATATAATGTTTAGAATATATCCATGTATATTCACATTCACATTTTTCCCTTGAGGGCTATTATTTTCCCCTCTGAGCTGATCTCAACTGCAACCTTTTTTTTTTTTTTTTTTTTTTTTAAGACAAGGTCTCACTCTGTCACCCAGGCTGGAGTGCAGTGGCATGATCTTGGCTCACTGCAGCCTCCACCTGCTGGGCCCAAGTGATTCTTCCACCTCAGCCTCCCAGGTAGCTGGCACCACAGGCACACACCACCACGCCCAGCTATTTTGTGTGTATGTGTGTGTGTGTGTGTATTTTTAGTAGAGACAGGGTTTCACCTTGTTGCCCAGGTTGGTCTCGAACTCCTGAGCTCAAGTGATCTGCCTGCCTCAGCCTCTCAAAGTGCTGGGTTTACAGGTGTGAGCCACAGTGCCTAGCCTCAACTGCAACCTTAAATTTGCAATTGCCATGAGTCAAGAGAGCCCCAGCTGTGTCCATGTGGAAAACTGACAAACTGACATTTTCCCCAAGGTTGGTGTGTGTGTATCTGTATGTGTGTGTGTATATATATATATGTATATATATATATATGCCCTGGACCGTTGAAAAACATGGGTTTGAACTCCACAGGTCCACTTACAAGCAGATTTTCTTCCATCTCTGCCACTCCTGACATAGCAAGACCAACCAACCCCTCCTCTTCCTCCTCAACCTACTCAATGTGACGATGATAAGGATGAAGGCCTTTATGATGATCCACTTCCACTTAATGAATAGTAAATTTATTTTTCCCTTCCTTAGGATTTTCTTAACACTTTCTTTTCTCTAACTTACTCTATTATAAGAATACTATATGAAATACATGTAACATACAAAGCATGTATTAATTGACTTTATGTTATCCATAGGGCTATTAGCAGTTAAGTTTTGGGGAAGCCAAAAGTTATATGTGGATTTTTGACTGCATGGGGGTTGGCGCCTCTAACCCCAGCACTGTTCGAGGGTCAATTGCGTACCTTGTTAGCTTGAATTACAGCTCTTTTCTAGCCCACTGGCCCTACTTTTTTGGTTTCTTTGCCCCTTGGGCTCATGATTTTTAGACAGCCTGTTTCTTTTCTCTTTTGCCCACAGAACGGTTCAATTGAATTAAGCATTCCTCAATACCAAGGCATTGAAAATAAAAACAACCTATTTCTGAGAATAAAAGAGGAGAGCTAGGATGACACCAGTGGCCCCAGCTACTCACCCTAATCCCGATTCTAGGATAGAACACTCAGGTTCTGGGCACTGGATGCTGATGATAAAGGATTAGATATTAATGATCAACTTGAACCAAGACTTGGTCATTGCTTAACTTCAATTTTTCTTTTTTTTTTTCTATGGTGAAAATCAAGAGGCTGGGCCTTGAAGCATGTCAGCAAGCATGATGTCCTCTACACCATACCCTCTGGCCTGGGGTTCAGCGGTCTTCACCATTCCCATTCCCTGAACCCCTCAAAATCAGGAATACAGGTAGGAACAAAAAGTGGGCAGCCCATATAGCAGGCAAAGCTAATGGAACTAGCCCACCAGGAAGGGGGACGGAGAGGAAAACTCTTTACACGTTTCTGTTTTTCTATCTTCCCTTTTCAATTTTTTTTTTTTTTTTTTTTTTTTTTTTTTTTGAGACAGAGTCTTTACCCAGGCTGGAGTGCAGTGGCACGATCTTGGCTCACTGCAACCTCCACCTCCTGGGTTCAAGCGACTCTCCTGCCTCAGCCTCTCAAGTGGCTGGGATTACAGGTGTGTGCCACCACACCCAGCTAATTTTTGTATTTTTAGTAGAAATGGGGTTTCACCATGTTGGTCAGGCTGGTCTCGAACTCCTGACCTCAGATGATCCACCTGCCTCAGCCTCCCAAAGTGCTGGGATTACAGTTGTGAGCCACTGTGCCCAGCCTCTTTCCACTATTTAATGCATGTCTACCTCTTCAGTCCTTTCTACAATTCAGTGATTAATGATTGTGTGCTCAGTGCAGTTCTCAGCATTTTGGTCCTCTTCCTGTTTTTCAAAATGTCCCTCTTGCCCCCGCCACTCCCTTTTCTTGGCATCACCCAGTTTCCCATATGTAACTTTAAGAGTCTCTCCATGCTTCATTTTCAAGGACCTGGTTCCTTTCTTCACAGTGAGTAATACAAGCTGGTCCTTGGGGGCTGAGGAGCGAGGGACAAGTAGTTCTGAAGAGCATCTCAGAAGCTAACATGGCAAAAGAGGAGTGTGTGGGTAGGTAAGAGAGTAAAGACAACTGGCTGGGCGTGGTGGCTCACGCTTGTAATCCCAGCACTTTGGGAGGCTGAGGCGGGCGGATCACGAGGTCAGGAGATCGAGACCACGGTGAAACCCCGTCTCTACTAAAAATACAAAAAGAAATTAGCCGGGCATGGTGGCAGGCGCCTGTAGTCCCAGCTACTCGGAGAGGATGAGGCAGGAGAATGGCGTGAACCCGGGAGGCGGAGCTTGCAGTGAGCCGAGGCGCCACTGCACTCCATCCAGCCTGGGCGACAGAGCAAGACTCCGTCTCAAAAAAAAAAGACAACTGTAGAGTGTTAATTTCTATTCAGGATTTAAACAACACCTTTGTCATCAAAGTAGCTATGTCAGCATCAATAACCTGCTGATTATAAAATTTATCCTTGGCAGAGAGAAAGAGAATTAACCTTTAATGACTAATTGCCATCTGCCAGCACTGTGTAAAGCTAGTGATTCTCAGTATTTTAATCGTCAAGGGTTCCTCTGAGATTCTTGTAGAAGCTATGAAATCTCTCCCCTAGAAAAATGCAAATGTACACAAAATTTTACATAGAATTACAGGGGCAAACCATTGTCCTGAAGCATAACCACAGACCTTAGATTAAAATCCTCTGTGTGAAGTCCTTGTTATTGAGATGTATACCATTCTCCCCACCTTACAGATGAGGGGACAGGAGATTCAGGGACATATCCAAAGTCTCATACCTAATAAATTGCAGCCATAGGCTGGGCACAGTGGCTCACGCCTGTAATCCCAGCACTTTGGGAGGCTGAGGTGGGCGTATCACTTGAGTCCAGGAGTTCAAGACCAGCCTGGCCAAGATGGCAAAACCCCGTCTCTACAAAAAATACAAAAATTAGCTGGGTGTGGTGGCACACACCTGTAGCCCCAGCCACTTGGGAGGCTGAGGTGGGAGGATCACCAGAGCCTGGGAGATGGAGGCTGCAGTGAGCCAAGATCGCACCGCTACACTCCAGCCTGGGTGACAGAGTAAGATGCTGTCTCAAAAAATAAAAAATAGCTGCTATAGACTGAATGTTTGTATTTCCACAAATTAACTTTGAAACCTAATCTCCAATGTGATGATATTAGGAGGTAGGGTCTTTGGGAGGAGGGGTCTTTGGGAGCGTCTTTGGCAGGGCCCTCATGAACAGGATTAGTGCTTCTCTAAAAGAGGCCCCAGAGAGATCCCTCGTCCCTTCCACCATGTGAGGTTACAGTGAAGACGGCTGTGAACCAGGGAGTGCACCCTCAGCAGACACCCAATCTGCTGGCGCCATGCTCTTTGACTCCCCAGACTGCAGAACTGTAAGAAGCACATTTTTTATGTTGAGAAGCCACCGAGTCTATGGTGTTCTGTTAAAGCAGCCCAAGCCCACTAAGATAGCAGCAGGAACATTTCAACCTGAGCTGTCTAAACACACCTTCCTGCCGCAAATGAAAATCTCATCTAGGTTTTCCTGTTATTGTAACCATCACTCCTTATTTTTAAATGAAGAAATTAAAATTATGTGAGAAACTGAAATCTATGTGAAGCATTCTAGACTCAGCCATGGGAAATTAGGAAGCTCAGGATCCCGGAGGCTCCAAATCATACTTCTTATCAGCCAAAAGCCCCGCTCCTCCTGAACCCACCCATCCAGCTAAAAACAAGCCAAAGAAGAGCCTTTCTAGAGGCTTCACTTTCCTCAGAACAAGAGAAAAACTCTCTCTTCAACATCAACAGTCAAAATGTGAACTAATAGACCAGTCAAAGCCTCTGGATATGAAACAAAACAATTTTAATTTCAGAATATTACAAGAATATAAAAGAAAGACAATGCATAGGATCATTTCTTTACAATTACATACATATAGTCAAATAAGAATGAAAACTTTAAATAAAACAGTTAAGAAACCTTGTTTCTCTTGTTGAGCAAGCTCAGGGATAGGACAAAGGCAACCCCTACTCTGCAGAAAGAACCCTGGGGTGAGGGAATATTTCCCCCAACAGGTTCTATCTGTCCCCAGACATGGCCAGGGGAGGGCTCCATGGCTCTTTAGCACAGGCTGTGGCCTCACACACTCCAGTCTCCATGGTAACGCAAGCACTCAGGCTATTATGTCCCACACCTCCTCGCTGGCCTGCTTCTGTCAACTACACTGGTAGAAGATCTCGGCATTAGCTGTCTAGAGAAGCTAAATTCCTACAGTGAGTTTTAGTTGAGTTAATCACCACTGGTGTAAAAAGCTTGTGCATCTTAGGAACCCAAATCTTCCCCAATTCTAGACAATCCCACAAAATGCTAGTATGTAGGTTTAGATCTAGATCCTGTCTTCCATTTGAAGGCTTCAGGGCAAAGGAGGGCAGAGATAAGGCTCTCTCTTGGGGAAAGGAGTTCTACACAAAAATGACCTCAGAATGGGGGCCATTAGCCTCAAGCATCTGTGTGAGGCCTTGTAGGAAAGGAGACAGAGTCTAGAGACATCTATTCCTAAAAATCACCCGGTTGCATGGCCAGTCACTGTGGGGCACGTTCCCAATGACCACAGGTTCTCCTAGAAGGCAGTATTTTCAACTGCATGCTAACACAGGCTCCTGTGAGGGAAGCTGAACAGAGACGTTCCTACTCAGGAGGAGAGAATGGCTCTGTTCTGACACTCTAGGATCGACTGCTTCCTTACAGGTCAACAGAACAGATACCTCCAGAGCACCCAGGTGTCACTGCAGTCAACAGCCCTCCACTAGCCCATTTCCCAAGGATGTTCCCTTGTCCTTCCTGAATGACTCTGGAAGGACATTCTGGGTAAAGAGCTTTCCTTTGTGGAGGATCAACTGTAGTTTTGGTTACGATTCGTTACCTGCTCTTTTTTTACGGTTCGTTACCTGCTCCTATTTTGGCACTGAGGTACAGTCAGTATCTCCTGATGCTCTTTCACTGCTGCAGCAGGGTTTTTCACACCAGAATCATTGGTCCCAATGCAAAAGTCTATCACTATAAAAGATGAGAAACTCTAACGCCTATGGTTCTCACTAATTCAGTCAGTGGGGTTCACACAGTACAGTCTGGACCAGGAAGGTGGCCTACAGTTTAATATGTGTATCCCTCTGGCACAAACACAAGGCCCCAAATTGACACCACATCAAAGCCCATCACAGGTGACCCAAGAAAGAAATGAAGTTGTAAAAGCCACAAGAAGAGGCACTTCCAAAGAGATTGTTCCAACATGAAAAACAAACACAATGAAATAGATTCAAAAAAAGCTTATAGATTAAAAAACTCAGTTAAATACTGGCTCAAAAACAATACCTGCCCACCAAATCAGAAGGGAGACAGCAGCCTTCTGTGGCAAATGATAAAAGGGGTTTTCTCTGTGTTTTCCATAAGATTCCACAGGATTAAATAGTTACATATTACAAGGTAGAAGGTTATGCTGCTTACTCCTCAAATTTGGATTCTAAGTCAATCACAGCTTCTATTAAGAAAAATGACCTATAAAACCCCTAAAGCAAGGGAAAACATATTCAATAAATAAACAAAACACACATAAACTACCCCAGGAGACCAGCTATATAAAGGCATGTGCATGTGATAAATATCTCTCTCATGATCCTCACCCCAGAACACAACCCTTGCTTATGATTCCATTCACCCAAAGAGCGTCTACATCCGTCTAAATCTCAGCTACTTCCCTTAAATAGAATCAAAAACTAACACGATGACAGGAGCTATCAGGTCACCACTCTGCTCCGTCTACCTGATGCCAGCCCTGTTTAACAGACCATAGCACCACTTCAGGATGAAGCACGTCTAAACAAATAAAGGAAAGAAGGAAGAGTTAAGTAAGAATACCATTTCAATTTGGTGATACCAAAAGGGTTTTCTGTTTGAATTAGCTGATATCTGGTGTAAGGGATTTCATTTTCTTAATAAGAAAAAAAAAAGTCAAATATTTAATAGAAACCTACGCAAACGAATTTGCTAATCTGTGTTTTTAAAAATGACATAAAACTGCTCTAGAGAAAGGGGCTTCGAAGCAGTTTTGTTTTCCTGACCATCTATTGCTCACACTGTATTAAGCTGGAAGACCAAATTTTACATTTTTCTCCACTATTGCTGTTACAGCAGCAAAAGCAGCAGAAAGGCTGGCAGAGAGGGCTGAGCTGGGCACAAGGCCAAACTCTGCTCCCCCAGAGTCATCTTTCATTTCAGCAATGGCGCAGCACATTCAACAATTTAGAAATAGGTCAGCAAACCACATTTTGTGGGGCAACTGCTTCCCCATAGTGACCTGACTCGGCTCCAACCCACAGGGTGAGAAGGGTTGTACAGCTCCACAGAGCCAGGCACAAACCTGAGCATTCTCCCCTGCCACATGCTGCTCTCTGGGCAGACACCAGTTCATACTAGGTCAAAGCCATGCCACTGCTCCATCCAACACAAGTGAACACACCAAATCCAAAAGCCAGAAGCTCTGGCCCCATCTCCAAATTACCACCTGTGTCCCTTCTGACAAGGAGAGGGTGGCACAGTAACACTCCTTGAACATTGGTAACAAGCCACAGCTGCTTCCAAATAAGAACATTCTCTCCTTTAAATCCCGTCAGCCCTGCAGAGGCTGCTGCTTGCTTCTTTTTTCTGATTCTAACTTCCTCTCAGGAGACGGTCTAGCCTGCACCCTCAGAGGGTGCAATGTAATCCCACCCATAAAGAGTCATCTTGGGACATAAAGGCAGCCAGCCCCCTCCTAGGCACACTCCAGAGCTTCCCCCACATACAAATATTTTAGCAAACTTCCATTACGCTGTGACTTTCCTTGAGTCACAGTGATTTGGTTCAGAAGTATTACGTTGGCACCAGAGATGTTTTAGTCAAGAGGAAATTGAATGAAGGTAACAAGTTCAGCAAAACACAATTATTTTCACATCACTGAGGAAAGGGAAAGAGAGAGAGAAGGACAAGGGAGGGAGAAATGGAAGGAAGGAAAAGAGTTTAATAATTAAGATTTGTTAAAATACTGTATCATTCTGAATTCTCCTTTTTCAATACTGCAGGTCAAATATTCTGATGTCAGACCCAAGAAATAATCAAAAATGTCCAGAAAAGCTATAAGTTCTTTGGACACAAATTAGGTATTGAGGAATACAGCCTCATAAGATAAAGAGTTTTCCCAAAGCTCAAAGTGAGAAAGAGGGAAAGGCATCTTGCTTAGAGCCCATCCAAAAACATGGCTTTTAAAACAAAGACATAAACAAACAAAAACAACCAAATACCCAACACTATCAAAACAGAGAAAAACCCAAAATATCCATTAAAAACAACATCAATCCACTGGGACAGTGCTTTTTAAAAACTTACTGGCAGTTGAGCACACATTTCATATTTTTTTCAAAAGTGGAATCTGCCTAAACACATTGAACGAGCCCTGAAGCCCACCTTACTATGCTGTATAAGCTGGCTGGATAGTTAGTGGTTTCCCCATAATATTAAAAAGGAGAGACAGAGCCTAAGCACTCTCTCAGAAGGCACAGCTTGCAAACATCATCCAGTGAGTGGGATTAGAGGTATCAGTCGGGTCACGGTATTAGTTGGCTTTGACAATTCAAAATGCAGCAAGCAAGCTGCAAGTCCAAGCTTTGCTATGGGCAGGAATAACACCTGGCCCACTAAAGAGAAAATTCTGCATGGACCATAGGAGACAACTCTGGATCCTTCAGAGAAATCCTAGGTTGAAGGAAAAACAAGAGCGTTAGACATGTTCTTAAATATTTCTTTTTGCAAACATCCCACTCAAAAGCTACAGGGTCTACACTTAATATTTTCTCCAAACTGAGGGCTAATGAGTTTAATTAAGAATTTGTGACTCTACCAAATAAACATCTGCCTGATATAATGTTGTTCATTAAATCATCTTAATGGCTATAACAGCTAACAGTAAGTGCATATTTTGTGCTGTTCTAAGTTATTTATGTACATTATTTATCCTCACAATAACCGGTATATGAGGTACTACTCCTACCATTTTACAGAGGAAGAATCCGCAGCCTACACAGTTCATTTGCCTGAGGACTAATATATAAGCTATTAAGCAGCAAAACTGGGAATGGGACCCAAGCCCAACTGAATGCAGAACTCATGCTCCTACCACCACAGCCCCTCTCAACACTCAATGTTTACTAAAAGCCGACTCAGCACAAGGCACTGTCATTTTTCGGAGGAAGAGAAGTAAAGGACACAGAAATACACTAAGTCTGACCTTTGTCTTCTAGAAGAGAAACTAGTTACAGATAAGACAACACATGTAAAGTAAATACAGTAAATCATACTAGGTGTCAATATTTTTGTAGCATTAATAAGTTCAAAGGAAAAAGTATTATATCTGGCTGTGTTAGCCAGAGAAAGTTTCAAAGAGGAGGTGAGACTTAGGCTAGACTTTGAAGAATGGGTAAGATTTTGACTACTGAAAATAATGGCCATTAATAAGTAGGTGCTAAATCGGTGGTTCTCATGTGGAGATGACTTTGCCTCCTCACCCACCATGGGACATTTCACGATGCCTAGAAGCACTTTTACTTATCACAACTGGGGGAAGGATGCTCCCAGTATCTATGGGGTAGAGGCCAGGAAGGCTGCTCATCATGCAATGCACATGGCAGCTCCTACAACAAAGCATTATCTGAACCAACATGTCAGTAGTGTGCCAAGGTTGAGAAATCCTGTACTAAATAAAAGTCTTTTTGGATTATGTTATTGATCATAGTAATAAAATTACATTATCTTCTTCAAAGAATATGTTACTTTTATTATAAACATCACTATCAAAAAATCTGAGGTTGTGTATTCATTGTTGTATAAAAGAAATACATGGCAGGCACCTGGATCTGTGGGCTTGGAGACTGCCAATGTCTGAAGAGAGTTTAGACCTGGAGTTGCCAGGCTGGAAGTAGTTATCATACAGAGAGCAGAGCTAAGCAGTGGAAGGAGACTCCAAGCTGCAAAGAGGCAGGAGAAGCAAGTGCAGAAATGAGCAGAAGTTAAGAGCAGAACTTAAGATAGAGCATTGAAAAAAATAAAGAAGTAGTGGAATAGGCAAACAACAGTAAGCCACTGCAGATAAGGAAAAGAATTAAAGAGGAAGAAGAACGAGAATAATGTAGCATCATAACACCAGGAAGGCATTTCCAGATAGAGGAAGTGACCAGGAGAGAGTAAAGTGAAAATGGCATTGCCCGATCCAATTGAGGGTCATTCATTATCTCGACTTCTCTGAACTACTAACATTTTTCAGAATCTAATTAGAACTACATATTCTCTCCCCCAGAAAAATACACGTAAGTACCTACATAAAAGATTGCATCAACAATACCGGGAACTTTATTAGACCATTTAGGAAGTCCACAGATGACAAGGTCGAGAATCCCTGCTCTAAAGCTTATTGGTGAAATATTAAACTGGTTTTTAAAAAATGTCTTTCTTTCTTTCCAAGGTAGAGCTATCAATACAGAAAGATATTATTTCCAGATGTCTTTCAAAAATGAAAGCAACAAAAGTTGTAACTGATACAAAACAATGTAGCCTTCAAAAATAACTTATGCTTGGTTTTGATTCATGGACATACAGAAATATTTAGACAAAAAACTCAAACACCCATCTTGTCTCAATTAGACAGCCCAGCCTAGAAGACAGAAGCAATGAGGAAAGAAAAGAGAGTTTAGATAATTCATTCATGGATAAGTAAGAAGAATACACTGAAATCTAATTTTCCAGAAAAGAATTTATCCATAAGGATTAGGCTTTTGATCTCTTTTATTGCTGATGTCTCAAATAGTAATTATGCTCATATCCCAGTGAAAAAACGATCATGTCAAACCAGACTCACTTCAGCTGCCACATGAGCCTTATATAACAAGACGAGGTTTCAGCCCATTTTCTTTTTTTTTTTTTTTTTTGAGACGGAGTCTCGCTCTGTCGCCCAGGCTGGAGCGCAGTGGCACAGTCTCGGCTCATTGCAAGCTCCGCCTCCCGGGTTCATGCCATTCTCCCGCCTCAGCCTCTCCAAGTAGCTGGGACTACAGGCGCCCGCCACCACGCCCGGATAATTTTTTTTTTTTGTATTTTTAGTAGAGACGGGGTTTCACCATGGTCTTGATCTCCTGACCTCATGATCCGCCCGCCTCGGCCTCCCAAAGTGCTGGGATTACAAGCGTGAGCCACCGCGCCCGGCCTCAGCCCATTTTCTACAGTAACAACTATAACCACTTGTTAATGATTTAACAATGACAATGTGCTGCCAAAACATTATTTCAATTGAGCCTCATAATAAATTAATAAATCTGTGAAGTAGATGTAACTTTTATCCTCATTTTCAGAGGATAAAACTTGAATTCATAGAGAATGGGTAGTTTTCCTGGGTCAGAGGAATGATAACTCCCATCAGGACTAACCACAAATCTCACGGCCTTTCCATTGACCCACTTGGCTCCTTCAGAGGAAGGCACAGCAGGCTTTTACCAGAAGAGCCTGCGACAATCAGCAGTCCCAGCATTAAATAGTCCTCTTTGTCCTAAATAGCCCCCAAAATATGCTGTATGATATGACTTCCAGGATCCTTAGGCACGAACTGTTGATCTAGAAAGCTTCACTAATTAGGGCTGGCCTACACAGAAAAGGAACCTAACTATTCCATAAGCATACTCCCAGCACTGTTGAACTTGGTTCCACAAATTCATTTACACTTGTTTTTAATTTGCTTCGCAAGTATTCCTAAGGTATTTTCCCCCATGTGTCCTGTCTGTCCAAGAACACAGGGATCATGTGAGTCTGTGTTCACCGCTCTACCCTTAGCACCCAAGACAATGCTGAGTAAATGGTTCAATAACCATCTGGTGAATGAACTCAAGGGCAAGGACCTGGCCTTGTAATTTTTATGTCACTTCTGACTACAAATGTACTATCCTGGGAATTCAAACAAATGCTACTGACTAGTTGCAGAAACGAATTACATTTAGTAAGAACAGAAAGTAAGTACAATTAGTACCTTTTTTCCCCTCTTTTTTCCTTTCAGACCACTTCAATCTTGTTGGTGTCATCATGACAGCTGGAGAGCCAGAAAATAACTGTAATAAGAAAATTGTACAGTGGTTTCAATGTTCTAATAGCATTCCTATAGACAGACTTTACTAACAAATGAATTATTTGTTCAATTTCAATGTGAAGAGTTTTTCTGAGACTGATGTATTTATATCTCATTAATCTTAACTGATTTACTGCTGGCTTAATGAAGTAGGCATGCCTAGGATATCTTGAGGCACCACCCCACAGGTAATATAGAGCCTAGGAGGCCTGGCTCAAATGTCACCTGTGGAATCTTCCAGTAAGAACTAACTGCTTCCTCCACCACTTGTTTAAGGAGCTACTGTACTGTCTGCTTGTGACTAATGAACTACTCATCTGCTTGTGACTAGTGATATCATTCTTGAATTCAAAATGTGTTTGTTGAATGAGTCAATGAAAACCAACAGAAAGAAGGTAGCATAAATGAAAGGATTGAGAAAAAGCCATTTGAATGGCCCAAAGAAACACAGTAGAACAGACGACAGTACATCAATTTTCCTCTTTTCTACAAATATATACACACAGACAGACAGTCCAAAGAACAGTGTCTTACTAAGTTCCTATTTTCTTTGCTGGTCCCCTTCAATTCACCAATGGCCACAGATTCTGGAGTAGGGTTCTTCTTTTTCTTTTCTGACACCATCTGATTTCCCAGGACCTTTCGCTGATTTAAGAACAGAAAACATTTGATTTATAAACACCTACTGTATCTATAGTGGAGCTACGCTAGCCTTCAAAACTGTAATGTCCTTGGGTTAAAAAAATCTCAGCATTCTGATAATCCTGTATGGACCCTCTCAGGCCATCTTATACAAGAGAGGCCAAACCATGTTACCAGAAAAACCCAAAATCATTACTTTTGTTTAAGTGATCACTTTTTCTCCACATTTAAAAGGGCTGAAAGGTTAGAAGCAACTTTATAGTTGATTTAAACAAGCCAATATAGGTCAATTACAGTGTGCCTCTGAGACCAGTTACACGCAATATAGAAACACCAGTTACTCATCATATAATTTTTTCCCCAAAGACATGCTGTCTCTGGCAAGTATTTAAAAAGTCTCTCCTCCCTATTCACCACTGAGGGATAGTTAGGCTGGCTCTTCTCTAAGGCACTTCTTCCTCCGTCATTTACTCACACAGGACTGGAACATTTGAAGACATTCTATAAGAGTTCCTAATATAGCCACAAGAAGACAGAGGCCTTCTTAAGGGGGTCACATGACTATACTGACATTCAGAGCAAGACTAAAAGCCCTTGTGTCTCTGAACAGCTTAGAAGATGATGTAATTTATGTAACTGCCAACAGTGACAATTCTACCATCTTTGGAGAAATCTTCCTTTTTTTCCCTTAGAGAATAAATTTGAATTCTAAAAAAAGAACATATCAAAACTAGAACATTAAACCCTACATTATAAATATCAGCAGCAATATTCCGAACATTCTGATTTAATAAATAATTTACATGAGAAGAGTTCTGGAGGAAAAAACTCTAGCCAAAAAAGGATTGAGACAGGCTAGATGGTCAATTATACCTTGATAAGGCTGAGGGAAAACACAGAAATAATATTTTAGGCCGGGAGCAGTGGCTCACACCTGTAATCTCAGCACTTTGGGAGGCTGAGGGAGGTGAATCGCTTGAGGCCAGGAGTTTCTGACCAGCCTGGCCAACATGGTGAATTACTGTCTCTACTAAAAATACAAAAATTAAGTGGGCGTGGTGGTGCATGCCTGTAATCCCAGCTACTTGGGAGGCCAAGGCATAAGAATCACTTGAACCCAGGAAGCGGAAGTTGCAGTGAGCTGAGATCATGCCATTGCACTCTAGCCTGTGCAACACAGTGAGACTCTGTCTCACAAAAAAAAAAAAAAAAAAAAAAGACTAATACATAGAGAAACATTTATCTGACTATAACTTTTCTGATTATCAATCATCTCTATGACAGGGAAGTCAGAGGGAATGACAGATTCTCCCAAATAAGAAGAAAACAACGACAGTAAACTAAGGATGTTCATTTCACTAGCCCTGTCTAAGCAGGTAAATGCACTTTTAGGATTCTAGCTAAGGGATTTTTTTTTTAACAATGATAAAATAAACATAAAATTTACTATTTTAACCATTTTTAAGTATACAGTTCAGTGGTATTAAGTATATTAATAGTGTTGTGCAACCATCACCATCATCCATCTTCAGAACTTTCTCATCCTCCCAAACAGAAATACTGTACCCATTAAATAATATCTCCCCATTCTCCTCATACTGTTAGCTCCCCTGACAACCAACCACCTTCTCTACTTTGTCTCTATGAACTTGACTCACAGGTACCTCAGTGGAATCATACAGTATTTTTCCTTTCATGACTGGATTATTTCTCTTAGCATAATATCTTCAAGATTCATGCATGTTGTAGGATATGTCAGAATTTCCTTCCTTTTTAAGGACAAATAATGTTCCATTATCTGTATATCCAAGTTTTGTTATCCATTCATCGGTCAATAGACAGTTGGGTTGCTTCTGCCTTTTGGCTTTTGTGAATAATGCTGCTATGAATACGGGTGTATGAATATTGCCTCAAGACCCTGCTTTCAATTCTTTTGGGTATATACCGGGAGTAGCACTGCTGGATCATAAGGTCATTCTATTTAAATTTTTTAGGAACTGCCATACTGTTTTCCACAGTGGCTGCTCCATTTTACATTCCTATCAACAGTGCATAGGGGTTCCAATTTCTCTACATCCTCATCAACATTTGTTATTTTCTGTTTTTTTTTTTTTTATAATAGCCATCCTAGTGGGTGTCAAGTGGTATCTAATTGTGGTTTTGATTTACATTTCCCTAATGATTAGTGATGTTGAACATCTTTTTATGTGTTTCTTGGCCATCTGTACATCTTCTCTGGAGAAATGTCTATTTAAGCCCTTTGCTCACTATTTTTTTTGTTGTTGTTGTTTTTGAGATGGAGTCTCGCTCTGTTGCCCAGCCTGGAGTACAGTGGCGCAATCTCGGCTCACTGCAACCTCTGCCTCCTGGGTTCAAACGATTCTCCTGTCTCAGCCTCCTGAGTAGCTGGGACTACAGGCACGTGCCAACATGCCCGGCTAATTTTTTGTATTTTTAATAGAGATGGAGTTTCACCGTGTTAGCCAGAATGGTCTTAATCTCCTGACCTCATGATCTGCCCACCTCAGCCTCCCAAAGTGCTGGGATTACAGGCGTGAGCCACTGTGGCCAGCCTTTGCCCACTTTTTAATGAGGTTGTTTTTGCTGTGTTGAGTTATAGGAGTTCTTTAGGTTATTATGGATATTAACCCCTAATCATATATATGATTTGCAAATATTTTCTCCCAATCCAGGGGGTGCCTTTTCACTCTGTAGATGGCAAAGGAAATTTTGATGTCAAGTAAGCCTAATGTCCTAGAAGCTACTGGCCCCAGGAGGTCAGGATTGAGACTGAATTCTAGATAGCTATAAATTATAACCAGGACCAAAATTACAGTAAGATGAATTTGTAAACGCTAACAGTTGTACCTTAAAAAAAAAAAAAAATTACAGACACAGTGACTCACATCTGTAATCCCAGCACTTCAGGGGGCCAAAGCAGGAGGATCGCTTGAGCCCAGAAATTCAAGACCAGCGACACAGGCTGGGCATGGTGGCTCATGCCTGTAGTCTCAGCACTTTGGGAGGCCGAAGCGGGCAGATTACCTCACGCCAGGAGTTCAAGACCAGGCTGGCCAACATGGTGAAACCCCATCCCTACTAAAAATACAAAATATTAGCCTGGCAGGGTGGTGGGCGCCTGTAATCCCAGCTACTAGGGAGGCTGAGGTGGAAGAACCGCTTGAACCCCAGAGATGGAGGTTGCAGTGAGCTGAGATCACGCCACTGCACTCCAGCCTGAGGCATGGAGTGAGATTCTGTCTCAAAAAAAAAAAAGACCAGCAACGCAGCAAGACTCCATCTCTATAAACATTTAAAAATCAGCCAGGTATGATGGCATGCACTTGTGGTCCCAGCTACTTGGGAGGCTGAAGTAGGAGGATCGCTGAGCACCCAGCAGATCAAGGCTGCAATAAGCCATGATGGTGCCACTTGTACTTCAGCCTGGGCAACAGAGCAAGACTCTGTCTCAAAAATAAATAAATAAATAAATATTGCAAGTTATTTATTTTTAGGGCAAAAATTTTAAATTTTAAGCAAAGAGCTCCCTATGTTGCTGGAATTATATATCTTAATAACAAAGTAATTTTTAAAAGAAAAGCAGGGCAAAACACCAAAAATAAAAATAAAAGGAAGCCATTATCCTCAGCAAACTAACACAGGAACAGAAAACCAAACACCACATGTTCTCACTTATGAGTAGGAGTTGGCCGGGTGCAGTGGCTCATGCCTATAATCCCAGCACTTTGGAAGGCCGAGGCAGGTGTATCACTTGAGGTCAAGAGTTCAAGACCAGCCTGGCCAACATGGTGAAACCCCCTCTCTACTGAATATACAAAAATGAGCTGGGCATGGTGGTGCACACCTGTAGTCCCAGCTACTTGGGAGGCTGAGGCAGGAAAATGGCTTGAAACCAGGAGGCGGAGGCTGTAGTGAGCCGAAATCAAGCCACTGCACTCCAGCCTGGGTGACAGAGAAAGACTCCATCTAAAAAAAAAAAGTGGGAGCTAAACAATGAGAACACATGGACACAGGGAGGGGAACAACACACACTGGGGCCTGTTGGGGGGTGGAGTGCGGGAAGGGAGAGTATTAAGAAAAGTAGCTGGCCAGACGAAATGGCTTATGCCTATAATCCCAGCAATTTGGGAGGCTGAGGCGGGCGAATCACCTGAGGTCAGGAGTTCCAGGCCAGCCTGGCCAACATGGTGAAACCCCCTCTCTATTAAAAAGGCAAAAATTAGCTGGGCATGGTGGCGGGCACCTGTAATCCTAGCTACTTGGGAAGCTGAGGCAGGAGAATCGCTTGAACCCAAGGTGGGGAGGTTGCAGTGAGCCGAGACCGTGTCATTGCACTCCAGCCTGGGCGACAACAGCGAGACTCTGTCTCAAAAAAAATTTTAAAAATAAAAATAGCTAATGCATGCTGGGCTTCATACCTAGGTGATGGGTTGACAGGTGCAGCAAACCACCATGGCACACATTTACCTATATAACAAACCTGCACATCCTGCACATGTACCCAGAACTAAAAATTAAAAAAAAAAAAAAAAAAAAAAAGGATACTCAGTGCTTTTGGGGCAGCAATCTCTTCCAAAAAAGAAAAATAGAAAAGAAAAGCAGTGTATAGTACTAATCTCTCTCTCCTAGTTAACCAAAACCTTGCCTTAGTTCATGCATGGAAATTTGAACCCCATGATCAAGTTATCTACTGCCACCTGATGGCAATATTCCTTCACTACAAGTTCCAATAGTCAAGACTTATAAATTTAATCTGCAAACATGGTGATAGCAGCAATAACATAGAAGCATATTTTGTATTTGTTTTAAAAACAAGATTTTTACTGAATTTGATACATGGAAGAAAGTACAACAACTGTTAAAAATATTAAGCTCACAAAAATTTGGGGTATCAAAACTCACTAGCCTATTCGAAAATACAGTTTTCTAACAGTTTCCCTAGTCTGTCTCAACTTCCTCACTTCTCCACGGGTTTACCAAATTGCATAAAGAAGTGTGTAACTCGAAGCAGATCAGAAAATAAAAGAGGCCTCTTACACTGCTCAGGAATGCAGACTCTGTCCTCAGCCCCAGAAGAAAAGGAAGGACCCTTACTTCTACTCCTCCTCAAATCACAGAGCCCCTTCTCTGATGTGAAACACGGCAAAGTGCTTTGCAATATAAAAGCTTTTCAACGTTTTGTCTTTACCCCCTTATAAACTAGCCCTTTATAGGGTCCCCAAAAAACAGAAGAAAACTTTTTATGCATAAGAAAAATCACATTGTTACATTTCCTAAAAATCAATGCTGAAAACGACAGCCCAGGATACCTACCTTAATAAGCCCACTGAAGGAGCGCGAACGAGCCCTCTTTTGTACCTGGGAAGTAGAAGGTTCTCGCCCTGGTGTCTGGGTCAATGATTGCTTATTAAACTAAAAGAAAACATAGAGAATATTTTATAAATATTTTCCCATCAAGACACAGCATTCTGTGACAACTAATAGCTAAGTGTAAATAAAAGTCCAGGAAAAACCGAGTCTGCGCATAGATGGATTAGGAGGTCAAAAAGCCATCACAAAGTCAGAAATGATGATGCCAAAAGAAGTGGATTCAACTGGTCTGAGGAGCTCTGCACGCCACATTCCTTGAATGTGGAATTACTGTCCGTATTTTACAGACAAAAAAACTGAGACTTGGAGAGCTGATGAAATTTATCCACAATCCCCAGCTGCTAACCAAGACTTTTTTGCAACAAAGCATCTTGGAACCACACAGTTACTGGCACAGTCTAAAACAGTCCCTAATTTAACATAAATTGCATACAGAATTTTTTTAAGTTACTAAAACTCTTTAAATGGACATCTATCATGACTGCCTGCCAACAATATCGTCAGAGGAAATACATCAGAATGCAGACTTGTCAATGCTATCAACATCAGCTCTCTGGAGGTATCTAAAGTGGAAAACGAGAAGACCCAATGCATTGAATAATCTTATTCAATACTTTGATTAGCCATTCATTTCCCACTTAAAAAGTAATAATAATATAGCATTTAATTCTTCTACTCTTCTGCCTTTCCTGGTTGTTGATGATGTTGTTGTTGTTGTTATTGGAGACAGAGTCTCACTCTGTTGCCAGGCTGGAGTGCAGTGGCACAATCTCGGCTCACTGCAACCTCCGCCTCCCAGGTTCAAGCAATTCTCATGCCTCAGCGTCGCAAGTAGCTGGGATTACAGGTGCCCGCCACCACACCCAGCTAATTTTTTCTATTTTTAGTAGAGATGGGCTTTCACTGTGTTGGCCAGGCTGATCTCGAACTCCTGACCTCAAGTGATCCGCCCACCTCGGCCTACCAAAGTGCTAGGATTACAGGCGTAAGCCACCACACCCAGCCTCTTCTGTCTTTTCTAACTATACTTTTAAAATTTCGGAATTGTAAAAATTTGGAAATTTTATCAGTTCAAGTTCTGGAGGTTAAAAAATTACTTTTACATAAAAGTACCAAGAGGTTCTCAAAGTTAATTATCTCGGCAGGCAGAAAAATTAGCCACATCTAAAGAGCTTAGCTAGTAAGTATCCCTCCTGAATAAATTGGGACAGGTAAAAATGCATCGTTCCTGACGCTGGCAAGGGTACAATAAGGTAAATTCTCTCACATTCAACTCGGGGGAGTGTTAACTGGCAAAATGTTCTAGGAAGGTATTTAGCAAGGTGTATCCAGAGCCTTTTTAAAATGCATATTAAAAAGCACACACCACTAAAAATACAAAAAATTAGCCGGGCATGGTGGTGTACATCTGCAGTCTCAGCTACTTGGGAGGCTGCAGTGGGAGGATCATGATCACCTGAGCCCAGGGAGGTCGAGGCTGCTGTGAGCCATGATTGTGCCACTGCACTCCAGCCTGGGCAACAGACTCAGAAAAAAAAAAAAAAAAAAAAAAAATACACCACATATAAAGTGTTCTTAGCCTGAAAAACTGAATTAGAATCAGATCAAGCCTCTAGAAATAGATCTAACTACCAGTTTATAGCATGAACAGAGGACTGTGAAACATGTTGAATAACATCACAGGAATGTAATCATTAAAATCCAGAATATAGGCCAAGCACGGTGACTCATGCCTGTAATCTCAGCACTTTGGGAGGCCAAAGCCAGCAGCAGATCACCTGAGCTCAAGAGTTCATGACCAGCCTGGGCAACATAGCAAAACCCTGTCTCTACAAAAAATACAAAAATTAGCCAGGCATGGTGGCACACGCCTGTAGTCCCGGCTACTCAGGAGGCTGAAGTGGGAGGATGGCTTGAACCCAGGAGGCAGAGGTTGCAGTGAGCTGAGATCATGTCATTCCAGTCTAGGCAACAGAGATAGACCTTGTCTCAAAAGAAAAAAAAAAAAAACTCAGTCTATGGAAATGGAAAACAATATAGTTTCTTCCACAAATAAGGTTCAAATACAATCATGCACCGCATAATGACATTTTGGTCAATGACAGACCATGTATATGACAGTAGGTCCCATCAGATTATAATGGAGGTGAAAAATTCCTGTCACCTCATGACATCACTGCTGTCCTAACATCACAGCACAATGTGTTACTCAAGTGACTGCAGTGATGCTGGAATAAACAGACCTACTGTGCTGCTAGCTGTATAAAATTCTAGTACATACCATTATATATAGTACATAATTCTTGATAATGATAATAAATGGGCTAGACATGGCAGCTCACGCCTGTAATCCCAACACTTTAGGAGGCCAAGACAGGTGGAACACTTGAGACCAGGAGTTCAAGATCAGCCTGGCCAACAGGGTGAAACCTCATCTCCACTAAAAATACAAAAATTAGCTGGGTGTGGTGGTGGGCGCCTGTAATCCCATCTACTCGGGAGGCTGAGGCAGGAGAATCGCTTGAATCTGGGAGGCAGAGGTTGCAGTGAGCCAGCTTCGCGTCATTTGCACTCCAGCCTGGGCGACAGAGCAAGACTGTATCTCCAAAACAAACAAAAACAAAACAACAATAATAAACGTTACTGGTTTATGTATTTACTACACTACACTTTTATCATCATTCATACCTTTTACCATTATTTTAGAGTGCACTCCTACTTATTTTTTTTTTAAAAGTTAACTATAAAACAGCCTCGGGCAGGTCTTTCAGGAGGTCTTCTAGAAAAAGGCATTGTTATCATAGGAGATGACAGCTCCATGAGTGATACTGCCTCTGAAGACCTTCTAGTGGAATAATATGTAGAGGCAGAAGACGGTGATATTAATGATCTTGTGTAGGCCTAGGTTAATGTGTATATTTGCGTCTTCAGTTTTGGGTTTTTTTTATTTTTTAGAGACGGGGTCTCTCTCTATTGCCCAGGCTGGAGTTCAGTGGTGGGGATCATAGCTCAGTGCAGCCCCAAACTCCTGGGCTCAAGTGATTCATCCTGCTGAGGCTGAGGCTGAGGCTGAGGCCTCCTGAGTAGCTATGACTACAGGCACACACTAACAAGCCCAGTTAATTTTTTAAATATTTTGTGGATACAAGTTCAATGCTGCCCAGGGTGGTCTCGAACTACAGGCCTAAAGCAATCCTCCCACTTTGGCCTCCCAAAGTGCTGGGATTACAGGAGTGAGCTACCACGCCCAGCCTGTGTCTTAATTTTTAATTAAAAAGTTTTAAAATTTACAAAAAAAATTAAAAGTTTTTAAAATAGAAAAATGCTTATAGCATAAAGATATACAGAAAATATTTTGTACCAATGCACAGTGTTTTTGTGTTTTAAGCTAAGTGTTATTACAAGAGCCAGAAAGTTAAAAAAGTTTTAAGTCTGTAAAGTAAAAAAGTTACAGTAAGCTAAAGGTAATTAATTATTGAAGAAAAAAATTTTATAAATTTAGTCTAGCCTAAGTGTACAGTGGTCTACAGTCGTGTCAGCAATGTCCTAGGTCTTCATATTCACTCACCACTCACTGACACACCTAGAGTAACTTCCAATCCTGCAAGCTCCATTCATGGTAACTGCCCTATACAGGTGTACTATTTTTTATCTTTTATACTGTATTTTTACTGTACCTTTCCTTTGTTTAGATATACAAATACTTACCATTGTTACAATTGCCTACAGTACTCAGTACAGTAACATCCTATACAGGTTTGTAGCCCAGAAGCAACAGGCTACACCATACAGCCTAGGTGTGTACTAAGCTACGCCACCTAGGTTTATGTAAGTACACTCTATGATGTTCACACAACAATGAAATCACCTAAAAACACATTTGTTAGAACATATCCCAATCATCAAGTGACACATGACTATAAAAAAAAAAGGGAGTGGGCCAGGCGCGGTGGCTCACGCCTGTAATCCCAACACTTTGGGAGGCCAAGGTGGGGGGATCACAAGGTCAGGAGATCGAGACCATCCTGGGCAACATGGTGAAACCTCGTCTCTACTGAAATACAAAAAAAAATTAGCCGGGCACGGTGGCGCGCCTGTAGTCCCAGCTACTCTGGAGGCTGAGGCAGGGGACTCGCTTGCACCCAGGAGGCAGAGATTGCAGTGAGCCGAGATCAGAGATCGTGCCACTGCACTCCAGCCTGATGACAGAGCGAGACTCCGTCTCAAAAAAAAAACAAAAAGAAAAACAAGAAAAAGGGAGTGAGAGAGAGAGAGAGAGAGAGACAGAGAGAGAGAGAGAGAGAGTGAGTGTGTGTGTCTGTGTGTGTGTGTGTGTGTGTGTGTCTAAATGTAGTGTGGCACCCTGGATTGGATCCTGGAGCAAAAAAAAGGATATTAGGGGAAAAAAAAAAGCAAACTCTGTAATGTTAGTAAGTAATGTACTAATTTTGTTTTGTTTTGTTTTGTTGACATGAGTTTCACTCTTGTTGCCCAGGCTGGAGTGCAATGGCATGACCTCGGCTCACGGCAACCTCTGCCTCCCTGGTTCAAGTGATTCTCCTGCCTCAGCCTCCCGAGTGCTGGGATTACAGGCCTGAGCCACCATGCCTGGCTAATTTTGTATTTTTAGTAGAGATGGGGTTTCTCCATGTTGGTCAGGCTGGTCTCGAACTCCCGACCTCAGATGATCGGCCTGCCTCAGCCTCCCAAAGTGCTGGGATTACAACCATGAGCCACCCTGCCTGGCCCTGTACTAATGTTAATTTCTTAGTTTTTATAATGTTAATATTAGGGGGAATTGGGTAAAGGGTACTTACCCAGTTTTTATTTTAAAGTTTATTCAAACAAACTGGCAATGTTTTAAGGGGAAAAAAAAAGAAGAAAGGGAGAAAAAGAGGAACTTATCTATTAAAAGGGACCTAGTGCATGTAGCAGCCAAAAATATATATATATTCATTTATCATGCCACTTCTAGAAAATAATCTGCAATGAAAATACTTACGAACAAAAATTTCCTAAAAACCTAATTCCCAAATATGTCCAGTAGTAGGCAAATTATGTATAAGTTTGGTTATATAGAATAGAATATTATATAAACATTTAAGGTTGGGCATGATGACTCATGCCTGTAATCCCAGCACTTTGGGAGCCCAAGGCAGGCGGATCACCTGAGGCCAGGAGTTCAAGACCAGCCTGGCCAACATGGTATAATCCCGTCTCTACTAAAAATACAAAAATTAGCCAGGCACGGTGGTGCTCCACTGTAATCTCAGTTACTCGGGAGGCTGAGGCAGGAGAATTGCTTGAGCCCAGGAGGCAGAGGCTGCAGTCAGGTGAGATCGCGCCACTGCACTCCAGCCTAGGCGACAGAGCGGAACTCTGCCTCAAAAAAAAAAAAAAAAAAAGAATATCATATAAACACTTAAAATGTTCATAGCCTTTTAATAACATAAGAAATGTTTGTAATATAAAGTTAAATGAAAAGGGTAGAATATAAAACATTATACATTATGATTTTTTCTTTTGGCCCAGATGTAAGGGCTCAAATATGATCTTAAGTAAAAGAAAACAATGTGAAACATATATTCATGGAGGGAAACACTAGGAGGAAATACTCTAAAATGTTATCAGTGGTTACCTCTGGATGTGCATAGGTGATTTTTATGTTCTTCTTTACACACTTCTGTGGGTTTCAATGTTTCTATAGTGAGCATGTATAATTTTTATAATCACGGAGAAAAAATTAGAATACAATAAAATTATAGTTTCTTCAAAAAGATACATCAGGCTGGGTGCAGTGGCTTGCGCCTATAATCCCAGAACTTTGGGAGGCCGAGGCAGGTGTACCATCTGAGGTCAGGAGTTCAAGAACAGCCTGACCAACATGGTGAAACCCCATCTGGGTTTGGTGGCGCATGCCTGTAATCCCAGCTACTCGGGAGGCTGAAGCAGGAGAATTGCTTGAACCCAGGAGGCAGAGGTTGCAGTGAGCTGAGATCGAGCCACTATACTCAAATATGATCTTTTACTTAAAATCATATCTGAGCCCTTACATCTACACTGCAGCCTGGGCAACAGAGCTCACCACAACCTCTACCTCCTGGGTTCAAGCAATTCTCCTGCCTCAACCTCCTGAGCAGCTGGGATTACAGAGCGAGACTCCGTCTTAAAAAAAAAGAAAGATACAGCAGTATTTAAAACATATGGAAGGATGGCCAGGTGTGGTGGCTCACACCTGTAATCCCAGCACTTTGGGAGGCCGAGACAGGTGGATCACTTGAGGTCAGGAGTTCAAGACCAGCCTGGCCAACATGGTGAAACTCCATCTCTACTAAAAATGCAAAAATTAGTCAGGCGTGGTGGCGGCACATGCATGTAGTCCTAGCTATTCAGCAGGCTGAGGGAGGAGAATTGCTTGAACCCAGGAGACAGAGGTGGCAGTGAGCCGAGATCGCGCCATTGTACTCCAGCCTGGGCAACAGAGCGAGACTTTGTCTCAAAAAAATAAAAATAAAATAAAATAAAATGTATAGAAGGAGTCTGCATGCATGCATAAGAAATGCTTAGACTGTAATGTTTAGTGAAAAAAGGAAAACACTTTAAAGTACATGGTATGATCCTAACTATGTAAGAAGATACCCAGAGGAAAAAGACCAAAAGAAATGCCCACAGTGTAAACATTGGCAGGAAGAGTGATTTGCTTTCTTCTTATCCTTCTCTGTAATTTTCTGTTTTTCTAAAAAGTGCAAAATGTCTTTTTCTTTCTTATCTTTAAGTATCAGTGTTCTTTTTTTTTTTTTTTTTTTTTTTGAGACGGGGTTTTGCTCTTGTTGCCCAGGCTGGAGTGCAATGCCACAAACTCGGCTCACCGCAACCTCTGCCTCCCGGGCTCAAGCAATTCTCCTGCCTCAGCCTCCAGTGTAGCTGGGATTACAGGCATGCGGCACCACACCTGGCTAATTTTGTTTTTGTTTTGTTTTGTTTTTTGAGACGGAGTTTCACTCTTGTTGCCCAGGCTGGAGTGCAATGCATCATCTCGGCTCACCACAACCTCTACCTCCTGGGTTCAAGCAATTCTCCTGCCTCAACCTCCTGAGTAGCTGGGATTACAGGCATGCGCCACCACACTCAGCTGATTTTTTTGTATTTTTAGTAGAGACCAGGTTTCTCCATGTTAGTCAGGCTGGTCTCAAACTCCTGACCTCAGGTGATCTGCCTGCCTCGTCCTCCCAAAGTGCTGAGATTACAGGCATGAGCCACTGTGCCCAGCCCTAATTTTGTATTTTTAGTAGAGACGGGGTTTCTCCATGTTGGTCAGGCTGGTCTTGAACTCCTGACCTCAGGTGATCTACCCGCCTAGGCCTCCCAAAGTGCTGGGCTTACAGGTGTGAGCCACTGCACCCAGCCGGTATCAGTGTTCTTGTTGAAAGAAGTCAGTATACCTGTCCTACATGAAACTGCTTAGTTTCTATCAAGAATTAAATCACTAGACTGGTTTGAATCTGCAGCAATACTCAGCCAACACCCTGTAAAATTCCAGTTGTAACACAATTTGCTAGATCTCAAAGTAACTTCAAAGAGATGGCAGAAACTTCTCTTAAATGACTTTGTAAATTCTTAAGAACAGCTCAGTTCACCATTTTCTGAGTACTTGTTTATACCTGGCCTTATGCTGAGAGTAGGTATAAAATAAGCAAAAACAGACTCTTCCCCCAAGAAAGTCCCAGTTGAATAAAAGAAGCTGACCCTACCTGCTCAGGTAAAATTCAAGAGGGATTGAGACAAAATTAATCTCCTGAGAAACTACCCAAAGTCACAGGACTTACTTAAACCATACTTTGAGTTCCAAAATAGCAAATTTGTTCCCATAGCTCCAGCATAAACAAACATAGCCACCAGAATTCCTACTTTCTAGTATCAGACTAGGGCCCTGATTTATTGTGTTCTCTAACTGCAAACAACTCTGTAGTAAAAAGTTACCACTTAGACTTTCCTATGCCAGCCACTCTACATAGATTATCTCTAATTTTTAGAACTTTGAAACATCGATGTTACTATTACCATTTTACAAACAAAAAAACTGAAACTCAGAAAAGTTACTTGCTAAGAAAATCTGGAGGGTTTAAACTTTGGAACAATATATTGTAACTGCTGGTCCTCTCTCAGCAAACTTGGGACACGACCAAAATGAGAGACTCTCTAACCACACTTGGATCCTCCTGCTTAACTAGAAATCAAGAGACTCCACTCCTTTCTCTAGTGGAGCAATGGCACAGAAATTGCCGTGGAGATTCCATACACAAGCCTGCTTTCTCGGCTGAACCAAAAATTAAATGAGATTCTTAACAATATGACCTACTGATTCTACGACCACGATTACACTCCTAAAGCCCCATCACAACTTCCCTGCCTTTAGGCACCTGTCTAATAAGTTGTTTCTTCTTTGCTGACTCTGGCATATTGTGAACGTGTTGAAACAGCTCCCTCAGTGCCTCTTCCGTATGGTGCTGGGTCTCCTCCTGGTGAGGGCAGGAATCTACCCGGTTCCGTTTCTGAGACTTTGCCAGCTGAAAGGACTTAGTATGACATGAAGCTATCAGGTCAAGGTCATCCTGAGGAAAATTTAAAAGAAGAGTAAATTAATATATCCTGCCAACTTTGTTTTGGGATTCTAACAAAAATCTGGAAAAAAAAAGGGAGAGTGCGGACATGGTATACTCCTACACTCAGGAATAAGAAAAATCTTAACACTATTATCAGATAACAAGGAACCTATTAATATAGGTTATATTAATAGCCCACTCCCATGACCTGCCCAGAGAACCTAAGTGCATTTAAAATACTGCCACCAAGAGTTATATTTGTATAAGAGTTCAGTTTTTAAAGCATCTTTTAATTTCATTAATTTATTCAATAATTCAACAAGGTAAGCACGGAAAGCATCATGATTCCCATCTGACAGAGGAAAAAAACTGAGGTTAAACTGTAAGTTTAAAGTCATCTGGATACTAAAGTGACGGACCCACCTGGGAGCCTAAGGGCTCTGACTCTTGGCTAATACTCCTTCCCACACATGGCAACTTAATACGACAACTAGACAGCAGTGCTAGAGGAACAAAAACAGCTCTCTAACAAAAACCACACTCCAGTTAAACTAGTTGAAACCAAATACTGTTTTCCTGGTAACATTGAATATTTGCTGAATAAGAGGGAGAAACAAATAGGAGCAGAAAAAATAGCACAAGCGGACAGCTTAAGTTTCTAACCAAGACAGGATGAATAGAACTTGAAAATTTTAAGCACTCAAAAAGTGCTTGTACAATATTTAACTTCTCACTTTTTTTTTTTTTTTTTGTCAGAGCAGGAGTGGAAGTTTATTTAAAAAGACTTAGAACAGGAAAGAAAGGAAAGTATGCTTGGAAGAGACCCAAGCAGGCATATAAAGGTCAAATGCCTAACTTCTCACTTTTTTAATTTTTTTGAGATGGGGTCTCACTCTGTCACCCAGACTGGAGTATAATGTCACCATCTTGGCTCACTGCAACCTCCACTTCCTGAGCTCAAGTGATCCGCCCACCTCAGCCTCCCGAGTAGCTGAGACTACAGGTACGTGCCACCACATCTGGCTAATTTTTTGCATTTTTGGTAGAGACTGGGTTTGGCCATGTTGCCCAAGCTGGTCTCAAACTCCTGATCTCAAGTGATCCGCCTGCCTTGGCCTCTGAAAGTGCTAGGATTACAAGCATGAGCCACCACACCCGGCCATAACTTCTTACTTTTAAAACTCAATACTCATATCTAGGCTGGATGCAGTGGATCACGCCTGTAATCCCAGCACTTTGGGAGGCTGAGGCAGCCGGACTACTTGAGCCCAGGAGTTTGAGACTTGGGCAACATGGTGAAATCCCATCTCTACCAAAAATACAAAAATTAGCAGGCATGGTGGTGCATGCCTGCAGTCCCAGCTACTCAGGAGGCTGAAGTGAGAGGACCAGGGAGCCAAGATCATGCCACTGCACTCCAGCCTACCCGACAGAGCGAAACCCTATCTCAAAAAAAAAAAAAAAGAAAAATCATCATTATCATATCTAATCTTGTGAATAAACATTATACATTTCCCTATCTATCTAAACTCATGTGGTCTCAAGTCTTTTAGCCATTTGATAGAGTTTTACCATACCAATGAACCTAAAATAGGAATGAATTACATAAAATTGTCCTTTCGTTCCTATAAAATATGTAACACATTTGCTATTCACAGATTATTTCTATCAGAAGGACTTTATGAAAAACCTTGAAACACAGGGTCTGTGTCATCACTCTTACACAGAGGACACCATCTATCAGTGGAGAACCTCTGAAAGCAAATAAAAACAGTGGGGGGGGTGGGCACTTTTTTTTCAAGAGACAGGGTCTCGCTGTATTACCCAGGCTGGAGTGCAGTGGCACAATCAGCTCACTGTAGACTTGAATTCTCCTATCTCAGCCTCCAGAGTCACTGGGATTACAAGCCTGAGCTACCATACCTCACATGTGGAGCATTTGTATTCTAATACATAACTTACTTCTTAGTCTTCTTCATTATGGCAAAATGACTAAGTGATTTTGAGCTATAATACTAAAAACTTCTTATTTTCCATGCTTTTACTTTGACTTCATACTTTGTTTTAAAACTCCACCAGTCTTAACGCTCTCCTTGTTTGGTTTAACAGCAGATTCCTATTCTTACCTTTGATGCCTGAGTTCTGGATCCCAAATAGTGCAATCTGGCACACTCCCGAATGTAAGCAGGAGCCTGGGCAGGACATAAAAGAAAACCAAAACCCAGTGATTAGTAGGATATAACATTCTTTAAGGCCACAAGGACAGTGGTTCTCAAAATCATTTGACCAGCAGATTACTTTAGAAAAGCCAAAGATCCTCAAAATTCATAGCCCCTCCATAGCTTTCTTTCTCTTGCCACCAAATAGATACCTCAACAAATCTGATGGAAAAACTGTGAGAAGACACCAATGTAGTTGTTGCCGCTTTAAAAATCAAACATGGCATGTATATACTCAAATAAGCCAAAGACAAAAATACAGACATTTGTAAGAATGTTTCTGTCTGACAAAAACCACCCCCTCAAATCCTTACAAATTACAAGTGGTCTCCAGATCACATTTTAAAATCACAGTGTAGAAAATATCATTTAACGTCTGTAATCTCAGCACTTTGGGAGGCAGAAGCAGGAGGATGGCTTCACCCCAGGAGTTTGTGACCAGCCTGGGCAACACATGGAGACCCCCATCTCTACAAAAAATTACTAAAAAATGGCCGGCACGGTGGCTCATGCCTGTAATCCCAGCACTATGGGAGGCCAAGGTGGGTGGATCACCTGAGGTCAGGAGTTCGAGACCAGCCTGACCAACATGGTGAAACCCCGTCCCTACTAAAAATACAAAATTAGCCGGGTGTGGTGGCATATGCCTGTAATCCCAGGTACTCAGGAGACTGAGGCAGGAGAATTGCTTGAACCCAGGAGACAGAGGTTGCAGTGTGCCAAGATCGCACCACTGCACTCCAGCCTGGGCAACAAGAGCGAAACTCCGTCTCAAAAAAAAAAAAAATTACAAAAAAATTAGCCGGGCATGGTGGTGCATGCCTGTGGTCCCAGCTCTCAGAAGGCTAAGGGGGAGAATCTCTTGAGCCCAGAAGTTCAAGGCTGCAGTGAGCCATGTTCATACCACTGCACTCCAGCCTAGGCAACAGAGCAAGATCCTGTCTCAAAAAAGAAAGAAAGAAATACCATTTAGAATTACTATGGAGTAGAATCCTGTGACAACTACCCTGATACTGTCTTAGTAGATGTGCAAAATAATATAACTACCATAGAGGAAAACTGGGTTGGTAACATCTAATAAAATTACATTTGCACTTACCCTTTTACCCAGAAACCTCACTACTGGTAACATATCTTGAGTATGTAACTCCAGAAATACAAAACACACTTGTATAAGATTAATCAAACAATTGGATACAACCCAAATGTTCTTTAATAGAGAACTGGTTGAATCAACTTTCATACATCCATACAATACAGTACTATGAAGAAAGGAAGGGAGAGAAAGAAAGGAACAGAGGGAAAGAAAGAAAGGAAAGGAAGGGAGGGACAGAAAAAGAAAGGATGGAGAGAAGGAAGAAACAATGAATTGATATGGAAGGATTTCTAGGATCTACTGTTGAGTGAGAAAAGTGAAGTAAATGTATATCTGTGTAAGAAAAAAACGGGAAATAGGAATATACACACAAATGTACAGTTACTTGTTTTTATAAAAAGAAACACTAAGAGGATAACCCAGAAAACAATGAAAATAATTAGAAAGGACTGAGATTTCTCTAAGTATATCTTTTAATGTGGTTTTGACTTTTTTTTTTTTTTTTGAGACGGAGTCTCACTCTCTCGCCCAGGTTAGAGTGCAATGGCATGATCTCGGCTCACTGCAACCTCCGCCTCCCACGTTCAAGTGATTCTTACCTCAGCCTCCCACATAGCTGGGATTACAGGCACCCACCATCATGCCCGGCTAATTTTTGTACTTTTGTAGAGACGGGGTTTCACCTTGTCTTTGGGAGGCCAAAGCGGGTAGATCACTTGAGCCCAGGAGTTTGAGAACAGCCTGGGCAACATGGTGAGACCCATCTCTACAAAAATACAAAAATTAGCCGGGTGTTGTGGCGCTCACCTGTAGACCCAGCTACTCGAGAGGCTGAGGTGGGAGGATCGACTGGGCCCAGGAGGCAGAGGCTGCTGTGAGCCCAGATCATGCTACTGCACTCCAGCCTGGGTGACACAGTGAAAATCTCCAAAAAAAAAAAAAAAAATCTGAAATTTGTAATATAAGAAAAAAAGAAATACAAATACAAAATAAAAGAAGCCAAGAAAAAGTTCTGTAGTATTGAATCTGAATTGGTGGTATTAATATGAACTTAAAATTGCTTTAAAAAAATGTTTTAATCTATTTCTTTGCCCTCAAGCAGCCTAGAAGCAATGACACACCAGAAACAATGAGTATACCTAGTATCACTCAGAAGCCAAGGTTCCCTGGAGAAATAATTACTCCAGATCTAGGCCAGCGCAAGTACAAAGTGAGCTGGGAACATTTTATACCAGAAAGGAAACACTCAAAGACAATACAGTCCTGTCAAAAAGATGTAGAAGCCGGTTAACAAGGGCTATCACTGGCCAAATCTGGGATAATTTAAATATCAATTTTGTTTGTTTGTTTGTGACAGGGTCTCACTCTGTCACCCAGGCTGGAGTGCAATGGCCTAATCTCGGCTCAGTGCAACCTCCACCTCCCGGGCTCAAGCCATCCTACCACCTTAGCCTCTGAGTAGCTGGGACCACAGGAGCGTGCCATCACGCCCGGCTAATTTTTTGTATTTTTCATAGAGATGGGGTTTTGCCACATTGCCCAGGAGAATATCAACATTATAAATAAAATTGACTAACACTTTGGAAAAATAAAAATCCATGAGTTTATATTAATATTCATTTTTAAAGGGAAAGAGAATGAGACAAAGAAAAGCTATTCTCCAAAGAAGAAAGTCAGCTAATAAAGGCTGAATGACAAAATTAGAAAATCTTAATTTTTAATACCCAATGTCATCATAGATTCCAGCAGGATTATCAACGGATGCTAAAACCATTATTAGGTAATCACTCTACAGGTTATTTACTAATTGCAAAGGGGAAAAAAATTTACCTTTATAACTGAAAGATCTGGCAGTTAGCAAAATTAACATCATGAAGAGAGAAAATCAAACAATCTGTATCTCCTCATGTGAGGCAATGTGATGCACACAAACATCACCTGTGAAGTATCTTTGCCAAAAATGCTTAATCTGAATCTGATTAAGACTCTAGATCTAGCTTCTACTTTACAGGAACTGCATGGAAGGTGATAGAGGAACAAGTTAAATAACTTGAGAAAACAATAAGACAAATTTAGAATGTGAGACATTCTACAACACAGTTAACTTGATGCTTCAACAAATGACATGAAGAAAAAGCATGAGTGTGCAGATTAAAAGTGTCACAATAATTAAAACCAGTACAGAAACTTTGATTGGCCTATATTGAAAAAAACTATGAAATACATTCTTAGGACAGCTGGGGAATTTGAATATGTACTGAAAGTTAGAGGATAAGAAATTCTTGTTAGTTTCTTAGATGTGATAATAGTAGTGTGATTTTTTTTTTTTTTTTTTTTTTTTTTTTTTTTGAGACGGAGTCTGGCTCTGTCGCCCAGGCTGGAGTGCAGTGGCGCAATCTCGGCTCACTGCAAGCTCCGCCTCCCGGGTTAACGCCATTCTCCTGCCTCAGCCTCCCGAGTAGCTGGGACTACAGGCGCCTGCCACCGCGCCTGGCTAATTTTTTGTATTTTTAGTAGAGACGGGGGTTCACCATGTTAGCCAGGATGGTCTCGATCTCCTGACCTCATGATCCGCCCGCCTCAGCCTCCCAAAGTGCTAGGATTACAGGCGTGAGCCACTGCACCCGGCCAGTAGTGTGAAATCTTAAGAGAATATTTTTATTATTGGGAGATGCATACTTAAGTACTTAGGAATGAAGTATCACGGTGTCTGCAATTACTTTAGTGATTCAGCCAAAAAAGTGTATGAACATATATAGAGAGAGATAAAGCTAATATGGCAAAATGATAACATTTGTTGACACTGGGGGAGAGTTATATATGAGTATTCACTGTTTAACTCTTTTAACTTTTCTCTATATTTGAAATTTTTCAAAATAAAGGTTTTCAAAGAGTCTCATGACAAAAACATTATGATATGTATAGTTTAATTTCTTTTCTTTTTTTTTTTTTGAGATGGAGTCTCGCTCTGTCGCCAGGCTGGAGTGCAGTGGCGCAATCTTGGCTCACCACAACCTTTGCCTCCTGGGTTCAAGTGATTCTCCTGCCTCAGCCTCCAAGTAGCTGAGACTACAGGCACCCGCCACCACACCTGGCTAATTTTTGTAGTAGAAATGGGGTTTCACCATGTTGACTAGGCTGGTCTTGAACTCCTGACCTCAGGTGATCCACCTGCCTTGGCCTCCCAAAGTGCTGGGATTACAGGCCGGAGCCACCACGCCCAGCCAGTTTAATTTCTAAATTGAAAAACTATAAAACAGAGCTTAAGACCAACAGAAATTTTCTCCAAACAAGAATATTTTATATCTATTCTGTAAACTTCATTTAAAAAAAAGAAAGAAGGCCAAGAGCGGTGGCTCATGCATATAACCCCAACACTTTGGGAGGCCAAGGCAGGAGAAATGCTTGAGCCCAGGAGTTCAACACCAGCCTGGGCAACATGGTAGTACCCTGTCACCACAAATAATAGAAAAATTAGCCAGGCATGGTGGCACGCACCTGTCCCGGCTACTTGGGAAGCTGAGGTGGGAGGATCGCTTGAGCCTGGGAAGTCAAAGCTGCAGTGAGCAGATAGCACTACTGCACTCCAGCCTGGGAGGCAGAGTAAGACCCTGTCAAAAGAAAGAAAATAAAGAAGGAAGGAAGGGAAAAGGGAAGGGGAAAAGGAAGGGGAAGGGGAAGGGGAAGAGAAAGGGGAAGGGAAAGGGGAAGGGAAGGGAAGAGAAGGGGAAAGGCAAGGGGAAAGGAAGGGGAAGTGGAAGCAGAAGGGGAAGGGGAAAGGGAAGGGGAAGGGAAAGGAAGGGAAGGGGAAAGGGAAGGGGAAGGGGAATGGAAGGGGAAGGGAAGGGGAAGGGGAAGGAAGGGGAAGAGGAATGGAAAGGAAGGGGAATGGAAAGGAAGGGGAAGGGGGAGGGGAAGGGGGAGGGGAAGGGGGAAGGAAAGGAAAGGGGAAGGGAAGGGGAAGGGAAAGGAAGGGGAGAGAAAGGAAAGGGGAAGGGAAGGGGGAGGGAAAGGAAAGGGGAAGGGAAGGGGAAGGGGAAGGGAAGGGAAAGGAAGGGAAAGAGAAGGGGAAGGGGAGGAGAAGGGGAAGGGGAAGGGAAAAGGAAGGAGAAGAGGAGGGGAAGAGGAGGGGAAGGGAAGGGAAAGGGAAAGGGAAAGGGAAGGGAAGGGGAAGGGAAGGGGAGGGGAAGGGAAAGGGAAAGGAAGGGAGGGGAGGGGAAGGGAAGGGAAGGGAAGCGGAAGGGAAGGGAAGGGGAAGGGGAAGGGAAAAGGAAGAAGAGGAGGGGAAGGGGAGGGGAAGGGAAGGGAAGGGGAAGGGGAAGGGAAAAGGAAGGAGAAGAGGAGGGAAGGGGAGGGAAGGGGAGGGGAAGGGAAGGGGAAGGGGAAAGGAAGGGAGGGGAGGGGAAGGGAAGGGGAAGGGAAGGGGAAAAGGAAGGGGAAAAGGAAGGGAAGAGGAAGGGAAGGGGAAAAGGAAAGGAAGGGGAAGGGAAGGGGAAAAGGGAAGGGGAAGGGAAGGGGAAAGGGAAGGGGAAAAGGGAAGGGGAAGGGAAGGGGAAAAGGAAGGAAGGGGAAGGGAAGGGGAAGGGAAGGGGAAGGGGAAGGGGAACAGAAGGGAAGGGAAGGGGAAAGGAAGGGAAGGGAAAGGAAAGGGGAAGGGAGGGGGAATGGGGAAGTGGGAGAGAAGGGAAGGGGAAGGGAAGGGGAAGGGGAAAGGAAGGGGTAGGGAAGGGAAGTAAAAGGGGAAGGGGAAGGGAAGGGGAAGGGGAAAGGAAGGGTAGGGAAGGGAAGGAAAAGGGGAAGGGGAAGGGAAGGGGAAGGGGAAGAGAAGGGGAAGAGGAAGTGGAAAGGAAGGGGAAGGGAAGGGGAAGGGAAGGGAATGGGAAAAGAAAGGGGAAGGGAAAGGGAAGGGGAAGGGAAAAGGAAGGGGAAGGGAAAGGGAGGGGAAGGGGAAGGGAAGGGAAGAGGAAGGGGAAGGGAAGGGAAGGGGAGGGGAAGGGAAGGGGAAGGGAAGGGAAGGGGACGGGGAAGGGAAGGGGAAGGGGAAGGGAAGGGGAAAGGGAAGGGAAGGGGAAAGGGAAACGAAGGGAAAGAAAGGAAAGAGAAAAGGGAAGAGAGAGAGGGAGGGAGGGAGGACGGATGGACGGACAGGACGAAAAAAAGAGGAGAGGGGAGGGGAAGAGAGGGGAGAGGAGGGAAGAGAAGAAAAAGGGAAGGAAGGAAGGAAGGAAGAGAGGGAGGAGGGAGGGAGGGAGGGAAAGAAAAGGAAAGAAACAACAAAAACCACCATCCCCAAAGATGCTATGAGCTGAAAAAATATCCAGAAAGGGCGCCAGGCTTAGACAAATAGGCTTACATGAAAGTCTGAGGTCTTAATTATTTTACAATTCATAGAGAAACAACAAAAGGACTGCTCAAGTATTGGAAATTGGCCTTAACTGTATATACATTATAAATCCCTAGGAAAAGATGTGGTGTTGGGAAGAGTTAAACCAGACTGAGAGAGATGGACTGATAACAGGAGAGGACAGAACTAGTAATAGTTAAGAAGAATTTTAGGAAAAATGATAAAGCAGGAACATAGCAAGACCTCATCTCTACAAAAAATTAAAAACTAGCCAGGTGTGGAGGCATGCACCTGTGGTCCCAGCTAACCAGGAGGCTGAAGTAGGAGGATCACTTGAGCCCAATGAGCTGTGATCATGCCACCACACTCCAGCCTGGGTGACAGAGTGAGACTGTCTCAAAAAAAAAAAAAAAAAAAATAGCCCGGGCGCGGTGGCTCACATCTGTAATCCCAGCACTTTGGGAGGCCGAGGCGGGCAGATCATGAGGTCAGGAGATTGAGACCATCCTGGCTAACATGGTGAAACCCCGTCTCTACTAAAAATACAAAAAAAATTAGCCGGGCATGGTGGCAGGCGCCTGTAGTCCCAGCTACTCGGGAGGCTGAGACAGGAGAATGGCGTGAACCCGGGAGGCAGAGCTTGCAGTGAGCTGAGATTGCGCCACTGCACTCCAGCCTGGCGACAGAGTGAGACTCCATCTCAAAAAAATAAATAAATAAAATAAAAAAAAAACAGATGCTGATGAGGATGTGAAGAAGAGGGAACTCTTATACACTGTTGGTGGGAATGTAAATTAGTATAGCCATTATGGAAAGCAGTATGAAGATTTCTCAAAAAACTAAAAATAGAACTACCATATAATACATCAATCCCACTACTTGGTATTTATTCAAAGGGAAGAAAATCAGTTTTCAAAGGAATATCTGCATCCCCATGTTTATTGCAGCATTATTCACAATAGCAAAGATATGGAATCAACGTAAGTGTCCATCAATGGATGAATGATAAAGAAAATGTGGCATATATACACAACGGAATACTATTCTGCCATAAAAAAAGAATGAAATCCTGTCAATTTGCAGCAACATGGATGGAACTGGAGGCTATAAAGTGAAATTAATCAGGCACAGAAAGACAGATATCACATGTTCTCACTCATATGTAGGAGCTAAAAAGTGGATCTCTGGTCGGCTGCGGTGGCTCACGCCTGTAATCCCAGCACTTTGGGAGGCCGAGGCGGGCGGTCAGGTGTTGAGACCACCCTGGCCAATATGGTGAAAACCTGTCTCTACCAAAAATACAAAAATTAGTCCAGTGTAGTGGTGCGTGCCTGTAATCCCAGCTACTCGAGAGGCTGAGGCAGGAGAATCGCTTGAACCCGGGAGATGGAGGCTGCAGTGAGCTGAGATTGCACCACTGCACTTCAGCATGGGTAACCAGAGTGAAAACTCCATCTCAAAAAAAAAAAAAAAAAAGTGCATCTCATGGTGAGGGAGAAAAAGAAAAGAAAAGAAAAAAAAAATTGATCTCATGGAGGTAGGGAGTAGAATAATAGTTACCAGATGCTGGGATAGGTGTTAGGGGTTATGGTAAAGAGCGGTTGGTCAATAGGTACAAACATGTAGTGAGATAGAAGAAATACGTTCTAACACTTAATAGCAAAGCAGTATGACTATAGTTAACAACAACGAACGGTATATTTCAAAATAACTAGAAGAGGGGACTTGAAATGTTCCCAACATATAGAAATGACAACTATTCAATGTGATGGATACTCTACATACCCTGACTTGATCATTGCACATTCAATCCAAGTAACAAAATATCACATGTACCCCATAAATATGTACAAATATTATGTGTCAGTAAAAAGTTTACCAAAAAATCATATGCTGAGGTTGCTAAGATCCACCATAAGAATAAATCTATCTATGAAATTGTGAAGAAGAAAAAAGAAATTTGTGCATAGTATACATATAGGGTTTGGTACTAGCCACAGTTTCAGGCATGTACTCAGGGCTTTGGAACATATCTCCCATGGATAAGAGGGAACTACTGTATAATGAAAACTACAAAATACTGCTGAAAGGAATTAGAGAAAACATAAATAAATGGAAAAATATCCCATGTTCATATTATTGGATAAGATTGCTAAGATGTCAATACTACTCAAGGCAATCTACAGATTCAATACAATCCCTATCAACCTTAGAAACATCAAAATACCAATGACGTTTTTTGCAGCAAAGATAGAAAATCCATCCTAAAATTCATATAGAATCTCAAGGCATCTTGAACAGCCAAAACAATGTTAAAAATGAAGAACCAACCTGGAGGACTCAAGCTTCCTGATTTCAAAATTTACTGCAACACCTTTACAACATTTACTAATCACACCACCATGGTACTGGCATAAAGTCAGATAAGTAGACCAATGGAATAGATTAGAAAGCCAGAAATAAACTTTTACATACATATTCAAATACCTTTCAATAAGAGGACCAAGACCAATGGAGAAAGGACAGCTTCTTCAACAAATGGTGCTGGGAAAACCATATAACCACATGTAAAAGAATGAGGTTGGACCCTTACCTAACACCAGAAACAAAAATTAACTCAAAATGGGTCAAAGACATAAATATAAGACCTAAAACTATAAAAACTTTTAGAAGAAAACATAAGGCAAAGGCTTCATGACAATGGATTTGGCAGTGATTTCTTGGATATGACACCAAAGGCACAGGCAACAAGAGAAAAAATAGACAAATTAGATTTCATAAAATTTTTTAAAATTTGCACATCAAAACACACTATCAACAAAGTAAAAATGCAACCCACAGAATAGGAGAAAATATTTGTCCATATAGCTGATAAAGGATGGTATCTGGAATATAAAGGGATGTCCATCAACTGATGAACAGATAAGCAAAATGTGGTATATACACATAGTGGAATACTACGCACCCTTAAAAAGGAAGGAAATCCTGTCACATGCTACTGTGTGGATGAACCTTGAGCACACTATGCTAAGTATAAATAAGGCAGTCACAGAAAGACAAATACCGTATGAGTCCACTTACACGAGGTACTCAGAGTAGTCAAATTCATAGAGATGGAAAGTAGAATGGTGGTTGCCAAGGATGGGAGGAGGGTTATGCGGAGTTACTGTTTAATGGGTACAGAGTTTCAATTTTGCAAGATGAAGAGTTCTGGAAATAGATGGCGATGATGGCTACACAACAACGTGAACGTACTTAATGCCACAGAACTGTACACTTAAAAATGGTTAAGATGGCAAATTTTGTAAGTATTTTACTGCAAGAAAAGAAGAAACCAGAACTGGATATCTTGGAAACTTTCAGCCTCTCCAGATGGCAAAAGATGCTAAAATTGGCACACGCCTGTAATCCCAGCACTTTGGGAGGCTGTGGCAGGAGGATTGAACCCAGGAGTTCAAGACCAGCCTGGGCAACATGTTGAAACCCTGTCTCTACAAAAAATACAAAAATCAGCCAAGTGTGGCCGTGTATGCCTGTGGTCCCAGCTACTGGGGAGGCTGAGGTGGGAGCATCACTTGAGCCCAGAAGGTTGAGGCTGCAGTGAGCCAAGACTGTACCAATGCACTCCAGCCTGGGCGACACAGTGAGACCTTGTCTCGAAAAAAGGATGCTAAAATTAAGAGACTCACTATCAAGGAAGTATACACTAAAGGAAAGGTCAAGGATGTGACTGTGCTACCTTTTGCTAAAACCTTAGAAACATCAAAAGGTCAGAGTATTCAATCATACAAAGGGCCTTTTCAAGAGAGTAAGCGTGTACCTCACAGATCCTCTCAATTAAACCAGAAAGCCTTTAGGAAGCTTAAAGGTACTGTCCCTTAGGTTTCTCAGCAGGTGACCAAGGTAGGGAAAGATTTATCTTCAAAAGATTTGTATATGTGGCCTTTGTCTAATGGAATGAATCCCAATGAAATCCACAGAAGACCTACAAAGTTCTTAGAAAATTATGTCAGCAGAAACACAGCCTGTTTGGATTGAAAGGGCCAACGAGTACAAAATGACCCCCAAAATTCTACTGGCAGACCCCCAAAACTCTACTGGCAGTAAGCAGGCAGGATAAAACTACCCAGCTGCCATGTGTGCTGCCTTTGTGAAAAAGGAAGAATGGCTCAGAGGGTGGAGCCAGTTACCCAGAGGACCCAGCTCTACTCAGCCTCCTATTCCTATTCCTTTCCACCGTAGTGGTTGTTACCCCCTGGATTTTGTCACTGTCCATTCTGGTTTGCAATCCCATTCAGGACCTTTTTCTCATTTAGTCATCTTTATAGCCCCACTTAGGATCCCACCTTGCTCCATTTTCTTTGTCCTGTTACCAACCAAATGCTACCCCTTACCTACCTTAAAAAGTTTCTGGGAGTGTTTAATCATAAAAGCCATCCCACTGTTTAACTTTGTGATATTCTCCTGAAGGTCATTTGCAGTGACCTATTCAGAGGAAAAGAAACCAAACAATGGGCATTAAGAGCTGGAAAGTAGTACTAACCAATAAGCTTGTTCTTTCAAATGTATGAAGCTTCTATCCCTAGCCTAGGTGCCTCCAATACAATGTTTAATTCTGGGAAGACTTTTTGGTTCATCAGGATATGACATAATCTAGAAAAACAATGTGTCCCTGAAGGGACGAGGATATCCTTGAAAACCAATTTTCATTTCCTAATTCTGCTTGAAAATTAGACATGTAAACAAAATTGGCAAGGAAAATCTAGTCTAGGATTCAAAATGGGCAGAAAAAACAGAATCTGTTCCAATCATCAAGGACAACACTGCCTCTTTAGAAAACTAGAGTTTCTCCAAAGACAAAAAAGAATGGTTACTACTGATACCAAAGGTGACATCTGTTTCTTAAAAACACAGTAAAATTACCGGGCGCGGTGGCTCATGCCTGTAATCCCAGCACTTTGGGAGGCCGAGGCGGACAGATCACAAGGTCAGGAGATTGAGATCATCCTGGCTAACACAGTGAAACACTGTCTCTACCAAAAATACAAAAAATTAGCTGGGCGTGGTGGCGGGCGCCTGTAGTCCCAGATACTCGGGAGGCTGAGGCAGGAGAATGGCGTGAACCCGGGAGGCAGAGCTTGCAGTGAGTGGAGACCGCACCACTGCACTCCAGCCTGGGCGACAAAGCAAGACTCTGTCTCAAAAAAACAAACAAACAAACAAAAGACACGGTAAAATTGTCATTGATTCCCTTCCCTTGTTTCTCCTGTCTTTTTTAAGTACTTCAGTAACTCTACTATCCCAAGGCCCTCATTTTCAACATGTATCTTTGTTACTTTATCTGTTTGCTTTTAAATACTTTTTTTTTTTTTTTTTTTAGAGATAGGGTCTCGCTTTGTTACCCAGGTTGGAGTAAAGTGGTGCAATCATAACTCACTGCAGCTGCAAACTCCTTGGCTCAAGCGATCCTCCCACCTCAGCCTCCCAAGTAGCTAGGAGTATAGGCATGTGCCACCACGTCCAGCTTATTTTTCTTTTCCTTTTGTAGAGACAAGGTCTCAAGGTCTCACTGTGTTGCCCAGGCTGGCCTCAACCTCCTGTCCTCAAGCAATCCTCCTACCTCAGCCTCCCAAAGTGCTGTGATTATAGGCATAAGCCACCACTTCTTTTTATAACCAAAGTTTGCTCACTGCTTTTCTATAGTCTTGGTTAGCTGGTTCTAAAATTCCTTCATTATAAGGCTTGATCTCCTTAATATGGACAAATGTTGATGTGTCTTCTGCTCCCCCTACTCACCCCCAGAGGCTCTTCCTGGCCCAGAACTTTATTATTTTTTCACTAGTTATTTGTTAAGTAAAATGTTTCACACAATCTCTCTCCTTTACCTTACTTTTCTCATATAATCTCAAAAAATTTTTATAAATTACTATAACCTATTTCTATTATCTTCCCAACAGCCTTGTGGGGTAAGTAGTAAAGCTATTACAGTAAGTCCTCACTTAAGGCATCAATAGGTTCTTGGAAACTATGACGTTAAGTGAACCGACATACAGCAGGTCCTCAAATAACATCATTTTCTTCAACATCTTTTCATTATAATATTGATGAGAAAAATAATTTGTTTCGTTATAGGTTATTTTGATTAAAGTTTCAGTTTCCAAGAACCTATCAATGATGTTAATAGGTTGAGGACTTACTGTATTATGCCCAGTTTACAGAGGAAAAGCCTATGCATAGAAAAGGTAAAAGACTAAACAAACAAAAAATGGCCAGTAGACAGCTGTTTAAAAAAAAAAAAGGTAAAAGGCCAGGCGCGGTGGCTCACACCTGTAATCCCAGCACTTCAAGAGGCAGCAGCAGGTGGATCACCTGAGGTCAGCAATTCGAGACCCGCCTGGCCAACATGGCAAAACCCCATCTCTACTAAAAATACAAAAATACAAATATTAGCCAGGAATAGTGGCGCACACCTGTAGTCCCAGCTGCTCAGGAGGCTGAGGCAGGAGAATTGCTTGAACCTGGGAGGCAGAGATTGCAGTGAGCTGAGATTGCACCACTGCACTCCAGCCTGGGCAACAGAGCAAGACTCCGTCTCAAAAAAAAAAAAAAAGGTAAAAGACATAGGTAACATCGCTGGTGTGTGGCTTCCAACCCACCTATCCTGGCTCACAACTCCATCACATAGTAAAACCATATTATAAGTGGGCAGGAATATGAGCTATGTACCTTCAGGTCAACAAGTTGTTTAAAAGACTTTAGATGAGGCTACAATGAGCAGTGATTGTGTTACCCTCCTCCAGCGTGGGCAATAGAACGAGACCCTGTCTCAAAAAAATAGAAAAAAAGACTTCAGAGAATTTATTTCTCTGTGTTTTTATCCCTCAGGCATTTAAAAAAAAAGAGAGTGAGTTTATTTCTCATGTAAGTCACTGAGAAGACCATGGTCTCCATAATAAGAAGCAAGTTCAGCTTTATCCAAGGAGACTATATATCTACAGGAAATAGTAAAGTCAGGACAAGGCAGGATTGCTCCAAGTGTCATCTCATCTATAAATCCGTAAGCTTGGTGACATTATCCCATAAGATCACACAGCTCTATTCTAATTTTATAACATTCGATCTTCAGAAACTACTTTGATTTCCCAAGAAGCCTTTCCTGTTAAGGATTCCACACTGGCCAGCCAAAATGAGTATTCTAGTTTATTCAGTAGTTATAATTTCCCACTAAGAGTTTCCACTAATACAATGCCATGTAGGTTTACCAGAGATTGATTTATAAGTGAGGTTAGCAGGAATTGGCCCTCTCAGGTCTGATGACTCTTCAATGAACTAATAAAGTAAGTTTCCAACCTCATAAAGCTGAAGGCTAGACCTTGGACCCCTGATAATCTCACCAATGTACAGCCATAGAATGAGGCCCAGCCCAAGAAAACCAAGCAATCTTTACTCTTCCCGTCAACACTCACATTTTTTGGCCACAGGACATGGGGTGCAAACATAAGGGCAAGGTTATAGGCTGACATCTTGTTCTTGTCTTGTTTCTTTGCTGTCTGGTATAGGAGATCAAGCAATAACTTCAGCAAATTACGATTAGGAGGAGGGAGAATGAGGAAGAGCAACTGGAGAGCCTCAATTTGCCGGTCCTTGTCTGGTATATTGGTCTTGTTTCCTTTATCATCAAACTGCATCAAATCTTGAGGACAAAAAAGAATTTGCAAAGTGGGGAGAAAATATCAGCAAGAAAAATCAGTGCTATCACCATTATCCTCCCCTTAATTCCCACCAAAGAAAGGGGGAAAAAAGATTCAGGCAGAAACACAATTCAAAGATTACAGCAAAACATAATAACAAAATAATGTCAATGCAATTCAACAATAAAAAGATCAAAAAACATGTTTTGGTTTTTTTTGTTTTGTTTTTTTTTTTTTGAGACAGAGTCTCGCTCTGTCACCCAGGCTGGAGTGCAGTGACACAATCTCAGCTCATTGCAACCTCCGCCTCCCGGGTTCAAGCGATTCTCCTGCCTCAGCCTCCCGAGTAGCTGGGACTACAGGTGCCTGCCACCACGCCTGGCTAATTTTTTGTATTTTTAGTAGAGGCGGGGTTTCACCGTGTTAGCCAGGATGGTCTCGATCTCCTGACCTTGTGATCTGCCTGCCTCAGCCTCCCAAAGTGCTGGGATTACAGGCGTGAGCCACCACACCCGACCAAAATTTTTTTTAACGTGTACAGGATTTGAATAGACATTCCTTCAGAAGGTATACAAGTGGCCAAGAGGCTTTGTATGCTCAGTATCATTAGACATCAAGAAACTATAAATCAGGCCAGGCACAGTGGCTCACGCCTGTAATCCCAGCACTTTGAGAGGCTGAGGCGGGCGGATCACAAGGTCAGGAGATCAAGACCATCCCAGCTAACACAGTGAAACCCCGTCTCTACTAAAAATACAAAAAAATTTGCCCGGCATGGTGGTGGGTGCCTGTAGTCCCGGATACTCAGGAGGCAGAGGCAAGAGAATGGCGTGAACCCAGGAGGCGGAGCTTGCAGTGAGCCGAGATCATGCCCCTGCACTCCAGCCTGGGCAACAGAGCAAGACTCTGTCTCAAAAAAAAACAAAACAAAACAAAAAAAAAACTATAAATCAAAACCACAATGACATACCACTTCATACCCACTACAATGGCTATAACCACAAACAGACTGACAATAAAAAATGTTGGCAAAGATGCAGAGAAAATTAAACCCTCCTACATTGCTGGTGGGAATATAAAATGATATAACCACTTAGAAAACATTTTGGCAGTTCCTCAAAAAGTGACAGTTACCATTTGACCAAGAAATTCCATGCCTAGGTATACACCCAAGAGAAATAAACACACATCCAAGTCAGGTGCAGTGGCACATGCCTGTAACCCCAGCACTTTGAGAGGCCAAGGTGGGCAGATCCCTTGAGCCCAGGAGTTCGAGACCAGCCTGGGCCACATGGCAAAACCCCATCTCTATTAAAAAAAAAAAAAAAATATCTACACATGCCTTTGATAATGCCACTCACTCCACTTTTCCCCACTCAGATATTTTACAGCTAAAAGAAAAATGAGAATGAAAAATGAGAATGAATATGTTCTTATTCACAAGCTGCTCCTTATAACAGGCAGCTCCCAAAAGGGTCAGAATTATTGGTTCTTCCCTAACAGACTAAAAAGATTATCAATGAAAACAGTCCCCTAGATAATGAGAATTTCAAAAGACACTAATAACCATTTGAGTACAACTCATATAGATGTAAAAATGATTACAGTGTGTTATTTAAGCTGTTTAACCTCAATAATTCCAGGTTTAGGAAAGGCAGGTAACATTTCTAGAAGATGTTCCCTGTTAATACGAAACTGCAAACAAAAATTATTTCCAGTTATCAGCAAGGCATATGAAAGGCTACAACTGTGCCACGCCTCAGTATGTTCTCAAAGAACAGTCAGTCACAGGGTAGTGGAAGGGAGGATTTCAAATATTGCACTAAATGAATGAACTGAACTGGAAAGCAAACAAAACAAGAATCCTTCATGTTAACACCTGTAAAAAGAATATTTTCCAAATCTTTTTCAAAGGTCTAACATCTTTATTTCTCCCCAAAATAATTGTAAAATTGTGTAACATTCTAGTGACATTTACTCATTGCATCATTTGGATTGCTACGAAAAGTGCTAAAAAAAAACTAATCATATTAGATTTTTTAAATTCAACACTTGTTTCTTTAAGTAGTAAAAATTATTCAAAAGGAAAAAAACCTTATATTTCTTTTCCATATAATTAGAAGAAACAGGAAAAATACTCAGAGGCAGGAAACTAAGCAACTGCAGTAATGGATATTGATGCTGTGAACACTTAGAGCCCATAGCAGCATAACAGACGTGCAATTTAAGAATGAATTCTCTACCACACGGGTATAAAGGAGTATGAAGAAACTATTTATGAGCTGAAAATGGAACATTCTCCAAGATACAGTAAGTGAAAAAAGCTAACCACAGCACCATCTGTGTAACCTATGACATAAAAATAGGAGAAAAGGAATATATGTATTTGTTTGGAAGCACACAAAATATCTCTGGAAGGATACTTTAGAAATCAGTAACACTGGTCTGGGGGCTGCGGCTCATGCCTGCAATCCTAGCACTTTGGGAGACTGAGGAGGGAGGATCACTTGAAGCCAGGAGTTTGAGACCAGCCTGGGGAACAGGCTTTCTTTAAAAAAAAAAAAAAAAATTTTTTAAATCAGTAACACTGGTTGTTTCTGAGAAGAACTGGGTGTTGGGGAACAAGTGTAGGAGAGAAGGTTTTTACTGTATATTATTTGAATCATCTGAATTTTGAACTATGTGTTTCTATTCAGAAAACAAATAATAATTTTTAAAAAAAATAAATTTCCTTGGCTGGGTGCGGTGGCTTACATCTGTAATCCCAGCACTTTGGGAGGCCGAGGTGGGTGGATCACGAGATCAGAAGTTCGAGACCAGCCTGATCAACATGGTGAAATCTCGTCTCTACTAAAAATACAAAAATTAGCTGGGCGTGGTGGCGCGCGCCTGTAGTGCCAGCTACTCGGGAGGCTGAGGCAGGAGAATCACTTGAACCCGGGAGGCGGAGGTTGCAGTGAGCCGAGATCGTACCATTGCGCTCCAGCCTGGTGACAGAGCGAGACTCAGTCTCAAAAAACAAACAAACAAACAAAAAAACAAATTTCCAAGAGTAGAGATGTCCTCAACTGAGGCACAGAAATACTGAGCAAAAACCCCAAACCAAGGCAAAAATACCGAACCTGTAAACATCTGAAATATATGAATCAATCCAATGAAAAGCATACATTTATTAAGCAACTAAAATGGGGTTGGGCACAGTGGCTCACGCCTATAATCCCAGCACTTCAGGAGGCCAAGGTGGGCAGATCGCTTGAGCCCAAGAGTTTGAGCCTGGGCAACACGGCGAAACCCCATGTCTACAAAAAATACAAAAAAAACTTGCCAGGCGTGGTGCCGCACGCCTATAGTTCCAGCTACTTGGGAGGCTGAGGTGGGAGGCTCACCTGAGCCCGGGAGAGCAAGGCTGCAGTGAGCCAAGGTTGCACCACTGCACTCCAGCCTAAGTGACAGAGTGAGAGCATGTCTCCAACTAAAATGTTCAACACACTATTCGAGGATCTATCAGAGAGTCAAAAATAAATAAAACTCAGACGACATCTTACTACCAGCTCCTTATCTCAATACAAAGCTTATTTATCAAGAAAGCCATTCAATTAAAATTAAACTTAACTAGCCAATACCTATGAGTACCCAGAGAAGTCCAGCAATATCACAAAATCTTAACCAATATTAATAGAAGTATTTCTGTGGGTCACAAGCAACAGAAAATTCCTAGGAATTTTACTAAATTGAAAGAAATGTATTTACATCTCCTTCTTACTTCCTATACTCACCAGCGATTTTGAGGTGTGCATTGAAATGTTTATGTGTCAGCAGAGGCTCCGGCAACTCTCCTAGAAACATCTTCAGCAAAGTGGCAACATCATTTGAGTGAAATTCCCCTGATTCCAAGTCAATGTCAGTTCCATTATTGAGAGCATCCCTTAAAATCTGCTGTCGGACACTATTACCCGGTACTCTAAACAAACCCTCTACTCGCAAGTCTGTTTAGCATAAAAGAAAGCAGAGGACAGGCAAAAAGGAAGCAAAAAGATTATGATTAAAATACATGGTCTAAAGACTATTTTACACTTAAAAGACCCTTCACAAAGTCTTTCAAGTAAGTTTTTGCCTTTTTTCACCAGGGTAGTTTAGAACCTACTGACCTCCTGAGGAGACATATCTAAACGTCCCTGAGCATTTGGAGATCTTCCAAACTAAAAGGTAGTCCTCCTGGGAGTCATTCAACCTCCTGAGGTATGGATAGACAATCCGAATTTAACCCAATCAACGGTCAGGAATAGCTTGAAAAATAAACTTAAAAAAAGCCAAATCTCCCTAAAGACCTCTTCTTGTTTATCCCAGACTTCGTTTGGAGGGGCTACATACATCTGTGGATGTTTGTGGCTCTTGTAAACTGTTTTCCGAGCCCAGAATGAATCCAGAGTCTCTGCATTGCTCCAGGAATTAGAACTCTAATGTGTCAAATTCCTAAGAGATTCCCAGAAGCTTTAGGGTCATCCCAACTAAACTATTCGTCCCTAGGCCAGGCGCAATGGCTCATGCCTATAATCTCAGCACTTTGGGAGGCCTAGGCGGGTGAATCACTTAAGCACAGTAGTTCAAGACAAGCCTAGGCAATATGGCAAAACCCCATCTCTACAAAAAACTACAAAAAGTAGCCGGGTGTGGTGGTGCAAGCTTGTGATCCCAGTTACTAGGGAGGCCGAGGTGGGAGAATCACCTGAGCCCGGGAGGTCAAGGCGGCAGTGAGCCAAGATCACACCACTGCACCCCAGCCTGGGTGATAGAACGAGACCTTGTCTCAAAAAACAAAAAAAAAAAAGTAAAGAGTGTGTTTTAATCATAGAATTCTGGAGAAAAAAGGTACCATGCTCTCTTAAATAAATGCAACAATTCTTTAGGGACAACATATTTTTCCAGAAGTGTCTCTCTGAGGCAAGAGGTAAATGTGACTTCATAGACACAGTCTAATTTATATACACTTTTAGAGTATAAAACAAATGAATATATGAGACGAAGTTTAAAAGGAAATATATTTAAAAACATGCCACCCAAAATTAACACTGGTTACTTCCTTTGTTGATGGTTAATTGGCACCTACTAACTCAAGGCAGTTAGCTCTCAATAGAAAACAGAATTCTTCATTAAACAAAGAATGATAAAATTTCAAGTAGTCTTACTTTTGTGTAGATATTCAATCAGTTGGTATATCTGGGCAATGCCTTCCTCCGTCAGTGGGGACCCAAATATCATTCCTTTTTCTGAAAAACCATATGATATGACAGAGCTATATTTCACACAAATAGTACAAAATCATCATACCTAAAACCACTCAAGCATCCTATTTTACAATTCAGCAAGCATTTTCACATGGTCAGTAAACAAAAACCTTAGAACTGGAAGTGCACCAGAAAATGCAAGCAGGACAACTCTCAATCAGCTCTCTCTAAGTTCAATATTAGACTGTAGGTTCCCTGAAGGGAAAGACCATCTTCTTATTTAAGTAAGAAGCGTATATCTAGTAAGTAAGAAGGAGCTATCTAGCATGTTAGTATTTAATTTAACAAACAAACAGAAGGCCAGGCATGGTGGCTCACACCTGTAATCCCAGCACTTTGGGAGGCTGAGGTGGGAGGACTGCTTGAGGCCAGGAGTTTGAGACCAGCCTGGGCAACATAGTGAGACCCCATCTCTACAAAAATAGAAAACAGTCAGGCATGGTGTCATGCACCTGTAGTCCCAGCTAGTGGGAGGCTGAGACAGAAGGATAGTTTGAGCCCAGTTATTCAAGGCTGCAGTGAGCTATGATGACACCACTGCACTGCAGCATCAGCAACAGAGTGAGACCCCATCCCTTAAAAAAAAGAAAATTCAAGCATTCTGTTCTATAGTCTCTAGCTATGTAACTTTGGTCTTTAAAGATTATTTTCACATATTAATAGGGCATGAAAATCAGGACGCCCCAATAACTACCTAAGTTAATCATGTCATCTCTCAGGGACTGAAAATATTTGCTTTAGTTTAATTATTTATTTATCTAGACAGTTTTTATAATTTGTATTACTATTACTTAAGGTGTTACTACTTATAAAAACTGAAAAAAATGGCCAAAAAAAATGCTTTAAGTTAATAGCAACTCTTCAGTGAATGTGTAGATGTTGAGAGAGAAGCCCAGGGAGCAGCTGAGGCCTGCCCACCCTTCACAGACACATCTCCTACCCTTTCGCTTGAGAGACATGAGAGACCGGAAGAATCCTGATGCTGGGCCGGCCCCGCCAGGCAACTTAAGGTCCACTTCCCCCATCAGCTGAGCCAACTCAGTTCCAGGTAAATCGATGAGCCTTGTGATATTGCTGACCACCAACTCAGTGAAAACCTCAGGTTTCTCATGTCGGAGCTTCTCCACAAAAAAGTCAGGATTAAAGATAATGGGCTGACCTCGAAGGGAAGAATCATTGCAGATCACAAAACTGCAGATGGCATCACTGAAAAACACAGAAGAAAATCTTTCGGGACATCATTTTTGTATGTTTCTTATGCACTACTCATCGGATTATTTGGTCCTGACTCCACGCAACGGCAGAGGTTTCCTTATAGTCAGCTTCCTTTAACTGAGCCAGATGCCCTTGAACACTGTTCCTTATAACCACAAAGCCTCACAGAAGGGAAGGCATTTATAGGTACATAAAACAGTAATTAATTCAGCTTTTCCCATATCCACAAATAGGTTTTACTTTAAAATCCTTCAATTCTGGATGCCTCTGACCCATCCATCATCATCTAAGTCCAACCTCTGCTCAGACAGGTTCTTCTCTCTAGGGCTCCTGTTCTTAGCTGGTTCTCTACTCTTACATTACATTGGGCTATACTCCTGGCAAATCTCCTTTGAACCTCAGAAATCTTTTCTTCCCTGTTCTTTGTTTCCCAATGCCTACTATACCCCTGTATTAGTCCATTTTCATACTGCTATGAAGAAATATCCAAGACTGGGTAATTTATAAAGAAAAAGAGCTTTAATGGACTCACAGTTCCACATGACTGGGGAGGCCTCATAATCATGGCAGAAGGCGAAAGAGGAACAAAGGCACATCTTACATGGCAGCAGGCAAGAGAGTGTGTGCAGGGTAACTGCCCTTTATAAAACCATCAGATCTCATGAGACTTATTCATGCGGGGAAAAAACCACCTCATGATTCAATTACCTTCTACCGAGTTCCTCTCATGACATGGGAGGATTATGGGAGCTACAATTCAAAATGAGATTTGGGTGGGGACACAGCCAAACCATATCATTCCGCCCCAGCCCCTCCCAAATCTCATGTCCTCACATTTCAAAACCAATTATGCCTCCCCAACAGTCCTCCGAAGTCTTAACTTATTTCAGCATTAACTCGAAAGTCCACAGTCCAAAGTCTCATCTGGGACAAGGCAAGTCCCTTCTGCCTATCAGCCTGTAAAATCAAAAGCAAGTTAGTTACTTCCTAGGTACAATGAGAGTACAGGCATTGGGTAAATACACCCATTCCAAACGGGAGAAATTGGCCAAAACAAAGGGCTACAGGCCCCATGCAAGTCTGAAATCCAACAAGGCAGTAATTAAATCTTACAGCTGTGAAATAATCTCCTTTGACTCCACATCTCACATCCAGGTCATGCTGATGCAAGAGGTGGGTTCTCATGGTCTTGGGCAGCTCTGCTCCTGTGGCTTTGCTGGGTACATCCCCACTCCTGGTTGCTTTCACAGGCTGGCATTGAGTGTTTGCAGCTTTTCCAGGTGCACAGTGCAAGCTGTCAGTGGATCTACAGTTCTGGGATCTGGAGGATGGTGGCCCTCTTCTCACAACTCCACTAGGCAGTGCCCCAGTGGGGACTCTGTATGGGGGCTCCCAACCCACATTTTCCTTCTTCTGAACTGCCCTAGCAGAGGTTCTCCATGAGGGCTCCATCCCTGCAGCACACCTCTGCCTTGACATTGAGGCATTTCCATACATCCTCTGAAATCTAGGCTGAGGTTCCCAAACCTCAATTCTTGACTTCTGTGCACCCGCAGGCCCAAAACCACAAGTAAGCCGCCAAGGCTTGGGGCTTGCCCCCTGTGAAGCAATGGGCTGAGCTGTACACTGGCCCCTTTTAGCCATAGCTGGGACCCAGGGCACCAAGTCCAGGGACTGTGCAAAGCAGCAAGACCCTGGGCCCAGCCCACAATATCATTTTTCCTTGTAGGCCTCCAGGCTTGTGATGGGGAAGGGCTGCTACAAAGGTCTCTGACATGCCCTGGAGACATTTTCCCCATTGTCTTGGAAATTAGCATTTGGCTCCTCATCTACACAAATTTCTGCTGTCAGCTTGAATTTCTCTGCAGAAAATGAGTCTTTCTTTTCTACTGCATTGTCAGGCTGCAAATTTTTCAAACTTTTATGTTCTGCTTCCTCTTGAACACTTTGCCACTTAGAAATTTCTTCCACCTAAATCATCTCTCTCAAGTTCAAAGTTCCACAGATCTCTAGGGCAGGGGCAAAATGCCGCCAGTCTCTTTGCATAGCAAGAGTGACCTTTATATAAGTTCCCAACAAGTTCCTCATCTCCATCTGAGACCACGTCAGTCTGGACTTCACTGTCCATATCACTATCAGCATTTTGGTCAAAGCTATTCAACAAGTCTCTAGGAAGTTCAAAACTTTCCCACATCTTCCTGTATTCTGAGCCCTACATAATCTCTAGGAAGTTCCAAACTTTCCCACATTTCCCTGTCTTCTGAGTCCTCTAAACTGTTCCAACCTCTGCCTGTTACTCAGTTCAAAAGTTGCTTCCACATTTTCAGGTATCCTTACAGTAGTACCCAACTCTACTGGTACCAATTTACTGTATTAGTCTGTTCTCACGCTGTTAATAAAGACATACCAGAGACTCAGTAATTTATAAAGGAAAGAGAGGTTTAATGGACTCACAGTTCATTGGCTAGGGAGGCCTGACAATCATGGTGGAAGGCGAAGGGGAAACAAAGGTATGTCTTACGCGGCAGCAGGCAAGAGAGCGTGTGCAGGGGAACTGTCCTTTATAAAAACATCAGCTCTTGTGAGACTTATTCACTGTCAAGAGAACAGCACAGGAAAAACCCACCCCCATGATTCAATTACCTCCCACTGGGCTCCTCGCACAACCGTGGGGATTATGGGAGCCAGAATTCAAGATGAGATTTGTGTGGGGACATAGCCAAACCACATCAACCCCTTTTTACTTCTAATATGTTGTTATATTTAAAAACTGTATAATTGAAACTCTTACAGCAGACACATAGTTTGTATCCATTAACAATAAATTCTAATGGCTTGTTCTAATCTTTATTATATAAACAGTCACCTATTATATAACCAACAAATGGTCATAACACAAGCTAGAGAGGACAAGTTATCATATCTCAGTCGGGCAGAATTGAAATTCACCTGACTCATACAAACATACCCACAGTAAAAGCAATCACAACTTAAAAGTGGTCCATTATACCCTAGGTACCAAAGCACTGTTCCAGGAAAAATGATGGCATTTCTAAATATTAAATATAACTAATCTACAAAGGACATTGTCAATACTACATGGATAATTGTTAATAACAGTATAGTGAAAACAAGGCATGGGTAAACTTCAAAATTCATCTCTATTTCCTTGAAAAATTATTACATGATTTAATCAATAGCCCACATCTTCAGTTGGTGGCTAGGAGATTCCTTCTTTTCTCTGAAATGATAATGTATTATCAGAAATGGCATAAAAATTAAAAACAAGGAATGTATGTCCTCAAGCCAAAAAGTAACTAAAAAAACTAGAATTTAAAATGCTTCTCTCTTTAACCTTTTTATACACTAGGTTATTTTTCCTGTTCAAATGCCAATGATGATAAATAAAAGCCAATTAGAATTAGAAGCAACTTCATCTTAAATCACTGACAAGAGCCTCTTTTTTTAACATCAGCTTATTTCAGTCAAGAAACAAGGGTCAATATAAGACTATTGTTTATAATCACTGCCAATGAGAAATTACTACCCTATCAGGAGGGCCAGAAAAATCATAAAATGTGTAGCACCAAAAAGAGTCTTATAATTTATTGAGTCTAAACTAATCATTTTCTGGAATTCACATCCCTTTTAATTCTCAATAACTGATTCAGATCAAATTAGCATTAACATAAAAATGTGTATTAATAGCAACCATTACATTCCTGAAACAGAAACACACACATACTTAAAACTTACAGACTTCTATTAATGTCCAGAGCAAAACTCAGGATTCTAACACTTTCAACACAGTTGACCCTTCCAGCACTAAACTGGATCAAATATTGTACACAAGTGAGAAAGAAACTAGAAGCAACATGTATTGTTTTTCAATAGAATCCTTCCTACTTGGCCATCATCCCCAAAACTACTCCCTCCTAAACAGCACAAACAGATAGAAGAATAAACAGGTTCAAGACTGCTCCTACTATTTATAAAGAATACAAGAAAAAAAAAAGATACCTTGGAACTCCTAACACATACGTAACATGTAAACAATCTCAGTTTCTTTTCCCCTGTTTTTTCTCCCCTTTCTTCCCATGTTCATTCTTTCTTGTTATGTCACACTTTAATTTCTTTAAGCTAGTTCTTTTCTTTTCCCCTACTTCCTCACTTTTTCTGTGTGGACCATCTGGTAAAACAACATCTAAGAGATGGAAATATTAAAAGAGAAATCAAATGGAAGGTAAAAGATGGAAAAGAGTTATAGCGGGTTATTTTTCTTAAAGTTATTCCCATATCACAAAGCCCATTAATCCCTTTCCAAAGAATACACAATACCACAATATAAAGCTAAAAATATCAAGAAACATATTTAAGAACTTAAGAAATTTATAGGACTAAAGAAAAAACTACTATGTTTAAGCAAAAACAACTTTCTACTCTACAATATTGTAAAACAAACTAAATATACTAAAGTTCAAGAAAATAAATACATTTCTTACATAAGTGCTGAAAGCTTCTGATGAGGCATTGGTAAATTGAAGAGACAGGAAGAAAGCTTTCCCCTTGTTTGCTGTGACAAAAAAACTCTCCTTTCCCTGCCCCAGCACAGCCTACGCAAATTCCAGACATGTTAGAGGATACAAGGGCACATTATGGGGCCTGAAAGGCAGTACTTAGGACTCTGAGCACTCATCTGCAAGTAGGAAAATAGAGATAAAAAACTAGACCAGTTAATTAACTGTATTTGCCAATGCATAGATGAAGCTCAAAAGCAGACTCCCATCACCACTTAAGTTATACTAGACGAAACAGTTACAAATGTAAAAGCATAGAACAGGTAGTTTTACAATATGGGGGAGGGGTGATCCCTACCTCACATCACAGACAAAAAATAAATTCCAAACCAAGTAAATATCTAAATATGAAAAGCCAAATTTAAAAACATTAAAAAACAATATAGAATAAATTAATGCAACAGAGGAAGAGTTTCTTAAACAAGACATAAAAAGCACAATCCCCAAAGAATCATAAATTTAACTACATTAAATTTTTCTGTATAACAAATGACATTACACACTAAATTTCTTAAAAATGAAGTCACAATGCCTCTAAAGAGAAATGGATAAAAGGGGAAGAAGAGTGGGAGAGAAAGTTTTCACTGTATGCTCTTTTGTATTTTCTGGATTTTATATTCATTTGAACGTACTATCCATTCATAATAAATAAATAAATAGATAAATAAATCTAAAACTTTAAAAGTAATAATAAAATACAAGACAAGCCACAGACTGAAAAAAAGATGTTTGCTATGCATATAACCAAGGATCAGTATTCAGAATTTATCAGTAAGCCTAAAAATTAATAAGGAAAAGACACTGGACTCAACAGAAAATTAGTCAAATGACATGATCAGTAATGCAGAGAGGAGGGGACCTAATGACTAATAAACACAAAAAGAATCTCAACTTCACAAGTTATCAGAAAAAAGCAAATTTAAAAATAGTATCTTTCCCTACTCATCACTTAGCAAAATCAAATTCAGGTGGTATATTTTTATTCTCAGTTTGCTAGGTTATTTATTTATTTTTTTTTTTTAGAGTCTCACTCGTCACCCAGGCTGGAGTGCAGTGGCACAATCTCAGCTCACTGCAGCCTCTGCCTTCCAGAGGAGATATATATATTTATTTATATATTTACTTATTTATTTAAAATTGTGTACTGGTGTTTAATTTTATCAAACACTTATCAAAAATTTTTTGTGCCTCTATTGATGATCATATAATTTTTCTCCTTTATGGTAAATAATACTGATTTTCTATTGTTAAACCAGCCTTGCATTTCTCAAATAACTCAACTTTGCTATGATGTATTATCATTTTTATATGTTGCTGAATTTGGTTTGCTAATAGTCTAGATTTCCCATTCATTCATAAGTGAGATTGGTCTTAAATTTTTCTTTCTTGTAATGTCTTCATTAGGTTTTATATCAAGGTTGTTCTAGCCTTATACACTTAGGTGGGAAATATTTCTTTTTTTTTTTTTTTTTTTTCCAGACAAAGTCTCACTCTGTTGCCTGAACTGGAGTGCAGTGGCACGATCTCAGCTCACTGCAACCTCCACCTCCCAGGTTCAAGCAATTCTCCTGCCTCAGCCTCCTGAGTAGCTGGGACTAAGCACACGCCACCCCACCCATCTAATTTTTTTGTATTTTAGAAGAGATGGGATTTCATTGTGTTGCCCAGGCTGGTCTCGAACTCCTGAGCTCAGGCAATCTGCCCGTCTCGGCCTCCCACAAGCATGAGCCACTGCGCCCAGCCAATATTTCTTATTTTTCTATTTTCTGAAAAAATTTATGTGAGATTAGTGTTATTTCTTCTTTAAATATGTGACAGAATTGGTGGATGAAGCCATCTGAACCTAGAATTTTCTTTGTGAAAAAGTTTTTCGTTACACATTCCACTTATTTTGTGTTATGGGACTACTCACATTTTCCTTTACTTCTTGTGTTAATTTTGTTAAGTTGTAGATTTCAAGGAATTTGTCTATTGCACATAAATCTTCAAACTTTATTGGTATAAATTTGTATATAATATCCTCTTATCTTTTTTAATGTCTCTACGTTCCATAGTAATGTCCTCCTCTTTGTTCCTGATATTGGTAATTTGTTTTTCAATGTAATTAGCTTTTTTTTTTTTTGAGACGGAGTCTCGCTCTATCGCCCAGGCTGGAGTGCAGTGGCGCAATCTCGGCTCACTGCAAGCTCCGCCTCCCGGGTTCACGCCATTCTCCTGCCTCAGCCTCTCTGAGTAGCTGGGACTACAGGCGCCCGCCACCACGCCCGGCTAATTTTTTGTATTTTTAGTAGAGACGGGGTTTCACTGTGGTCTCGATCTCCTGACCTCGTGATCCACCCACCTCGGCCTCCCAAAGTGCTGGGATTACAAGCGTGAGCCACCGCGCCCGGCCGGTAATTAGCTTTTACAAGGTTCCAACTTCTAGCTTTGTTGAACCTCTCTATTGTATATGTTTGTTGTTGTTTTTTTTTTTGAGATGGAGTCTCGCTCTGTCACTCAGGCTGGAGTACAGTGACACGATCTCAGCTCACTGCAAGCTCTGCCTCCTGGGTTCACGCCATTCTCCTGCCTCAGCCTCCCGAGTAGCTGGGACTACAGGCACCCACCACCACACCTGGCTAATTTTTGTATTTTTAGTGGAGGCAGGGTTTCACCGTGTTAGCCAGGATGGTCTCAATCTCCTGACCTCGTGATCCGCTCGCCTTGGCCTCCCAAAGTGCTGGGATTACAGGCGTGAGCCACCGCACCCAGCCTGTTTGTTGTTTATTTCATTAGTTTCTTTTTTTTTTTTCTTTGAGATGAAGTCTTGCTCTGTCTTCCAGGCCGGAGTGCAATGGCACAATCTTGGCTCACTGCAACCTCCACCTCCCAGATTCAAGCAATTCTCGTGCCTCAGCCTCCCCAGTAGCTGGAATTACAGGCACACACCACCACACCCAGCTAATTTTTGTATTTTTAGTAAAGGCAGGGTTTCACCATGTTGGCCAGGCTGGTCTCAAACTCCTGACCTCAGGTGATCCACCCACCTCAGCCTCCCAAAGTGCTGGAATTATAGGCATGAGCCACCACGCCCAGCCTATTTCATTAATTTCTGCTCTCTTTTTTTTTCTTTTTTTTTTGAGACAGAGACTTACTCTGTCGCCCAGGCTGGAGTACAGTGGCACTATCCTGGCTCACTGCAACTTCTGCCTCCTTGGTTCAAGCAATTCTCATGCCTTGGACTCCTGAATAGTTGGGATTACAGGTGAGTGCCATCATGCCCAGCTAATTTTTGTATTTTTAGTAGAGACAGGGTTTCACCATGTTGAGCAGGCTGGTCTCGAACTCCTGGGCTCAAGCAATCCACCCACCTCAGCCTCTCAAAGTGCTGGGATTACAGGCAGGAGCCACCACACCCAACCCACAACATTATTTTCTAAACAGCCAAAACTGAAAAAGCAAAATGTCCAGCAGAATTTTAATTTAATGGCTTTGTTTATTTGCAATGGAATATTACACAGTAATGAAAATGGACAGGCTCTAGCTATATGTACAGTCATAGCTAAATCTCACAAATGAAAAGCAAAAGAAGCCACACATACACACACACAAACACATACACACAGACAACTACATACTATATGATGACATGTATATCAAATTTTAAAAATAAACGAAACTAGTATTTAGAGATACTTGCTTAAATGGTAAACTGTAAAGAGAAGCAGAAATGTATTTACCATAATATTCAGGATAATGGTTACCTTTTGTGGACAGTGATTAAGAGGCATGAAGGTATGAAAGAGTTCCCGAGGCCAGGCACAGTGGCTCACGCCTATAATCTCAGCACTTTGGGAGGCCAAAGTGGGTGGACCACAAGGTCAGGAGTTCAAGACCAGCCTGGCCAACATGGTGAAACCCCGTCTCTACTAAAAAATACAAAAATTAGCCAGGCATGGTGGCGGGCACCTGTAATCCCAGCTACATGGGAGGCTGAGGCAGGAGAACTGCTTGAGCCCAGGAGGTGGAGGTTGCAGTGAGCTGAGATTGCGCCGCTGTACTCTAGCCTGGGTAACAGTGCAAGACTCCATCTTAAAAAAAAAAAAAAAAAAAAAAAGAGTTCCTGAAGTGCTAATAATGTTCTTATGGATAAATCACTGAGCTATGGGAAAAGGGGAGCATTTGAAGCAAATATGGCAAAATGTTAAGATTTGCTAAAGCTGGGTAATGGGAAGAATACTGATTATATTATTCTAAAAACTTGTATTTATAATTGATGTTTCATGACAAATTTTTTTAAAGAAACCAAGTAGTTTTGGCTTAAATCTCACTTCAATTTGATATAAATATTATAGAAAATCAAAGTATATACTAAAGACTAATTTCCTCATCATAAAAGTTTTTACATAGATGGCCAGAACCAGGAAAATTAGTAGCTAGGTATGCAGGCATACAGAAATAACAAGGGCTCTGGGCAACTATCCCAAAGAATGATAGAGGCAAACCCCTCAAAAAAGAACAATTTTGGGGGAGGTGGCCTGCAGGAGACATAGGGATTGACAGGATGTTGTGTGTAGCAGCTTTCCTCTGTATACCAATGCTGAGGACACCACATCGGGCTCTCCTGCCCACTGCTGTGGGTTGCCACCTCCAAGATAACCCCAATGCCAGTGACATCCTTCCCATCGGTCACCACTCCAGCACCAGAAACCTATGAAGGCTGCAACAGCTGTGTTTACTGTTTTAAAGCACTGTTAATAATACCTGCTTTTGGATAGAATGTAAAGAAGATGAGAGCTACTGTTCACATAATTCAACAGTTAGAGACTGTGGTGTGGTGAACAGGACAGACTTCTGTTTTGTGCCAACTGCCACTCTGGTGCCAATCAATTCCACAGTGACACATAGATCCAGTGTTTCACACTCAGTGAATCTGAGCAGATTTGCTGAGGCTTTGTATGTTGAGTCCACAATGACTTCTTATGGATTTTGTGGAAATCTTGGGAAACAGAGAAGCCTAAAGGAAATTATAATTCCCATTACCCAGAGTTAAAACCACAACTCTGCCTTTCTCTTCTACAACTTCCACCACAGTTACTACATCAGGTACAACAAATACCACTGTCCTTGTCTTCAGTGTACAGGCTATAATTTTCTTTCTTTATAAATTCTACACATCTAAGAAACAAACTTATACTCTGTAAGCAGACCCATTACACTGGTAAGGACTGGAGATTCATTCACGTAACACACTGAAACCAAAATACTGTCTTTCAAGATGTCCCACATGGAAGACACTATTCCAGGATCTTTCGATTTCCAAAAGATGCATATAAGCTATTTGAGAGCATCATCCCTGAAGGAAAAATCAGTTAAATCATTTTGTTCAACAGGAAAATTTTAAATATTCTGCACGAATCCTTGTGGCAGTCTTATTTTAAATGGTTGCTGCTTTGGGATTATGTTTCTTTTTTTCTTGACATGCCAAACGTAACTTTCTGTAAGTGACAGAAAATGCTGTCTAGTGCAGACAATGTCAGGACTCTTAGCAGTTTAAATTTAGTCACTTCAAAGCCTGAAAGCTACATTATTTTCATCCTAACTCAAGATATAACTCAGTGCATAGAATTGAGAAGAGTGTGCCAAATGAGTATCAATCAGGTGGATTGTGGCCTATCATGCCAAAGTGGCATAAATTTATCAATCTAATAATACCAAAAAAAAAAATAATTTGTATAACCTACTTATAGTATACAATTACCACTTTTACCACTAGATGGAACCCTACATGTAAGGTGATATGCTCGGTGAAAGGACTGGAAACAATCCACAGCTGAAAAATCAATTACAGAAAAATGAAATGCAAGTGCTTCTGAGGCATGTTGAAACCATGAATCTGCAAAATTCAAGGCAGTTAAAAAAAAAAACTGCATCCTGCAGATGTATCTTTTGGCTGACTATACCAAAACTGCATACCCACAAAACTAAATGTTTCCTCCCTGGTGAATTGCCTAACTTGATTTGTTTTCCAAGAACCACAACCTTGGCAAGATTTATCAAAATATGAGCTATATTTAAAGTTGTCTAAATCTAATTTACCACCCTGAGAGAAATATGCACTCTCTCTTACTGCTTTTTCGACTCTAAAAGGCTCTGAAACACAGCTTTAAATGTGTCACTTTGTTGGAAAGCTGTTAGATAAGAAATACAACCATCAAAGAAAAGACTGTATTCTTCCCTCTTTCTATATATCAAATTTAAGCCAGTATCATGAAAGTTGTGCATAAAAAGAGAAGAGAAAACTAAACAGGCCCTATATGTCCAAGCTGATGGTGCTTTTTAATACCAGAGACAGTTCAACATTAATAAGTAGTACCACAATTCAGGGAACGATATCCAATTTCTTAGATAAAATTTTTGAAACATTTATACGCTAAGGTCTGCCCTTAAGAGTAGCTGTGCAATGTTTTATAGTATGGACTACAAAATTATCTCTAAGTTAGACTCCAAAAGTCTGCAAATATATTTAGCCCTTATATTTGATCTCAATCTGAACAAATTTCTTTCTTGCTTGCTTTTGTGTGTGTGGGTTTTTTGTTTTTTGTTTGTTTGTTTGTTTGAGACTGGGTCTTCCTTTGTTGCCCAGGCTAGAGTGCAATGGCACAATCATGACTCACTATAGCCTCAACTGCCTGAGCTCAAGCAATTCCCCCACCTTGTCCTCCCAAGTAGCTGGGACCACAGACATGCATCACCACACCTGCCTAATTTTTTTTATTATTTGTAGACACAAGTCTTTCTACGTTGCCCAGGTCTCAAATTCCTGGGCCCAAGTGATCCTCGAACCTCGGCCTCCCAAAGTGCTGGGATCACAGGCATGAGCCACCACGCCCAGCCCAAATTTCAAACTAATAATACAACTTAACCAAAATTAAATTGGCAAACTATTCTGAGATGAAAAAACTCTTGATTGCCTACCTTCTTAACCTAAACATTTTTGGAATCCTAATCTAAGATTCTGCCCTATGGAATGACAATGTAATATTCTCAGTCAAGAATGATGAGTATCAATAATGCCAATTTACTGACTTATTTATTTGCTTGGCAATTTTTATCTTTTTGGGTGTCATATGAATAAGCATTAATTATGCTGCTGACACCTTCCTTAATTTTTCTCCCTCACACTAGTGTACAATGGGAAGAAAGTTATTTGTATCAAGAAAGTAACATCAGGCTGGGTGCAGTGATTCACATCTGTAATCCCAGCACTTTAGGAGGCCGAGGTGGGCAGATCATTTGAGGTCAGGAGTTCAAGACCAGCCTAGCCAACATAGTGAAACCCAATCTCACTAAAAATACAAAAGAATTATCTGGGTGTGGTGGTGCACACCTGTAATCCCAGCTACAAGGGAGGCTGAGGAAGGAGAATCACTTGAACCCGGGAGGCGGAGGTTGCAGTGAGCCGAGATCGCACCACTGCACTCCAGCCAAGGTGACAGACTGAGACTCCTTCTCAAAAATAATAATAATAATTAAAAGGAAAAAAAAGTAACATCAAAATTCCCTATTAATCTGGAAAAAGTTCTATAGGATGCTTCACTGATAATACAGTCTCTTTCTTACCACTTATCTAAAAAATATTTGCTCCTCGGAAAAGTAGAGTCAATGCTTCATGAGCCTCTCTTTTCCTACACTTTTTTTTTTTTCCCCTGAGACAGGGTCTCACTCTGTTGACCAGGCTGTAATGCAGTGTGCAATCATAGTTCACTTCAGCCTTGAACACCTGGGCTCAAGGGATCCTCCCACATCAACCTCCCAAAGTGCTAAGACTGAAGGTGTGTGCCACCACACCTGGCTAATTTTTTAATTTTTTTGTATAGCCCAGGGTCTCACTATGTTGACCACACTAGTCTCAAACTCCAGGCCTCAAGCGATCCTCCCAGCTCAGCCTCCCAAAGTGCTGGCATTACAGGTATGAGCCACTGCACCCAGCCTCCTACAGACTTTTAAGTGCCATGAGTCTCAGGCAATTAAAACTAGAAGTACTTCTATGTATGATCAGATTAGGTCCTAAAAGACTACTTCTATATTCATTTGTTCCAAAGTTCAGAGTGACACATACTATCCAAGAGACAGCTAATGGTTTTTGTTCTGGCACATGACTTGTTCATATCTACACAAGTTCACAAATTGAAAATTCTTAAGAGTTTCTGGCCAGGCACAGTGGCTCATGCCTATAATTCCAACACCTTGTGAGGACAAGGTGGCAGGATCACTTGAGCCTAGGAGTTCAAGACCAGTATAGGCAACCTGACAAGACTCTGTCTCTACAAAAAAAAAAAAAAATTGTTTTTAAATTAGCCAGGCATGGTTGCTTGAGTCTATGGTCCCAACTACTCAGGAGGCTGAGGTGGGAGGATCACCTGAGCCCAGGAGGTCAAGGCTGCAGTGAGGTGTGTTCTTGCCCCTGCACTCCAGCCTGAGTAATAACAGAGTGAGACCCTGTCTCAAAAAAGAAAAGAGTTTCTATACTTGTAGTCAGCCAGAAATATTCAATATTTCACAAACTTAACCATAAATCTTTTCATCAACCAGCATTAAGAAGGTGAATTGCTTTTCTGAGACATATGGTACCCAAACAAGAAATCAATCACTCGTGTGTCATTTAAAATCAATCCAATCATGATCTACTAATTGCTTTGTAACTTTAAGGTATTGTAAGGTATAGGGACAAAAACTAAGGTAAGTCTCTGGCCTCCAGGAACTGAAAATTCACTAAGTGCTACGCAATTTCAAATAGTAGCTAAAGACCACAACACAAAAGATAATATAAGATCACTAATAGCCAAATGCATGATACAGACAATAAAGGCTCTAAGAATTCAGGAGAGAATCTTTTACACATATACAAGAGATGTGAGCTAGATCTTAAAGACGAGTAGGAGTTAGACAGTGGGAGAAAAAAAGATGGCTAATACTTAAGGTGCTTTTTGGTTTCTCAGGGTTTTTTTAAGAAACATAAAATGTTTTCGCCACACATTAGTGGCCAGCCCTTTTCAAAACATAAATTTAAAGAGAGGTACACAGGGGAGTTACAGAGATAGCACAGTGGACATCTGCTGCTTTTGACTTCCCAATATGTATTTTCCCCTTCCTCTGGTAACAGCACCCCCATTTTCCTTTAAGCAATAAACCTCTCCCCATCTTTCAAATCTATGTGATCTGGTGGGCACTGCCTGTGAGCATGTCACCCAAGCTTAACCAACTGAAACATTCTATTCCCTTCATGAATCCAAGCAAAGGCCCACGAGTCAAACCAGGACAAAAAGTCGCAACTCCAAGACTCTTGTGAAATCCTAAAATTGCTAAGCTGGTGGGATGTAAGACTGACACCGTTGGTGGCCTATTACTGCCACTTTTTATACAGAATCTGCCTTCTTAGGAAGCAAATACAGAGGAAACCAGATCTAAGACAGTAAAGAGGTAGATATCTAGCGACACTGAGATTTGAGATTTTCCATACAGATTAAACCATACTTGATTTATCCCCTGGACTTTTCAGTTTCTTGAGCCAATTAATAGAGTCTCTTTTTGCTTAAGCTAGTTTTAGTTTCTATCACATATAACTGAAAGAATCCTAACAAATATGAATGTGTAAGTCTGTTTGTCCCAGTATGAATCTCAGCCCTCCCTTCTGTATCTTCCCCTTCAGAGCAATGGCTGCCATTCAGTCAGCTATGGCCATGCCATCTCCAGCAAGGTCTGGAACTCTGCCCTAGGGAACCTCTTCCTTGTACATTCTATCTCAGCTGATTCCTGTATCTATTTCTATATTTCTTAGAGATCTCTTTACTTCTTACTAGCCAATTCCTTGTTACTCAAATCCCCAGTTATAGTTTATAACCTATTAAACGTTCTCTGTTTAAAGCACTATCTAATTTCTTTTTTCTTTTTTTTTTTTTTTGAGACAGAGTCTCACTCTTGTCGCCCAGGCTGGAGTGCAGTGGTGCGATCTCGCTCACTGCAACCTCCCAGGTTCAAGCGATTCTCCTGCCTCAGCCTCCCGATTAGCTGGGATTACAGGCGCCTGCCACCACATCTGGCTAATTTTTGTATTTTTAGTAGAGATGGGGGTTTCACCATATTGGCCAGGCTGGTCTTGAACTCCTGACCTCAGGCAATCCACCCACCTCAGCCTCGCAAAGTGCTGGGATTACAGGCGTGAGCCACCGCGCCCGGCTATTACTATGTAGTTTCTATGGCCTAGCTGAACTTAGTTTATATCGGGTGACAGTAGCAAAACATCAGCACAAAAAAAATAGGCTCCAGCATCTGTAGAAACAACCCATCCTAAAAGATGGTTAGTAAAAGTGTAGGTGAGAGTGTTCACCGAAGGTGACCAGAGGGCATCTTCGGGAGGCTGACGTGGGTGGATCGTGAGGTCAAGAGTTAGAGACCAACCTGGCCAACATGGTGATACCCCATCTCTACTAAAAATACAAAAATTAGCCAGCATGGTGGTGCGTGCCTGTAGTCCCAGCTACTCGGGAGGCTGAGGCAGGAGAATTGCTTGAACCCAGGAGGCAGAGGCTGCAGCGAGCTGAGATCATGCCACTGCACTCCAGCCTGGGCAACAGAGTGAGACTCTGTCTCAAAAAAAAAATTGTATTTCAATCACTCTTTTGCTATACTGTTTCCAACCAGAAATGATGCACTTATTGGGAGGGAATTGGGAAACCAAGACAGAAATCAGATCTTAGATGGGTCATATTTTAGATAAGAGACATTAAAGTTTAAGACTCAGAAGGAACCAGACATGGTGGCTCACACCTGTAATCCCAGCACTTTGGGGTGCCAAGGTGGGAGGAGTACATGAGCCCAAGAGTTTGAGACCAGCCTGGGCAACACAGTGAAACTTCATCTCTATTAAAAAAAAAAAAAAAAAAAAAAAAAACTGTCTCAATATTAATAATGGTTATATCTATCTGGTAAATTGAAGTGGCTAGTTTACCTTTTTTCTACATATTTTTCTTTCCTTTTTTTTCTTTTTTTTAGAGACAGGGTCTAACTCTGGCACCCAGGCTGGAGCACAGTGGTGTCATCATAGCTCACTGCAGCCTTAAGCTCCTGGGTTCAAGCAATCTTCCCACCTCGGCCTCCCCAGTAGCTAGGACTACAGGTGCACACCACCACATCTGGCTTTTTTCTCTTATTTTTATTTGTATTTTTTGCTTTTTGTTTTTGAGACATTGCCTCATTCTGTTGCCCAAGCTGGAGTATAGTGGTGCAATCTCGGCTCACTGCAACTTCTGCCTCCCAGGTTCGAGCGATTCTCCTGCCTCAGCCTCTTAAGTACCTGGGATTACAGATGTGCGACACCATGCCTGGCTACTTTTTTGTCTTTTTAGTAGAGATAGGGTTTCACCATGTTGGCCAGGCTGGTCTCGAACTACTGACCTCAAGTGTTCTGCCCACCTTGGCCTCCCAAAGTACTGGGATTACAGGCGTGAGACACTAAGACCAGCACCTGTTTTTTTCTACATATTTTTCTAGCCTTCTGTAGTAAATATTATATAAGTTTATTTCATAGTGGGGAAAGAGGGGAAAAAGTATATACTGGGGGTTTTTTGAGGCAGCGTCTTGTTCTGTTGCCCATGCTAGAATGGTGGCATAATCACGGCTCACTGCATCCTTGACCTCCCAGGCTCAAGCAATCCTCCTGCCTCAGCCTTCCTAGTAGCTGAGACCACAGGCATGTGCCACCACGCCTGGCTAATTCTTTTGATTTTTAGTAGAGACAATGTCTTGCTAGGTTGCCCAGGCTGGTCTCAAACTCCTGGGCTCAAGTGATCCTACCACCTCAGCCTCCCAAAGTGGTAGGATTACAGGTTTGAGCCACCACTCTTAGCCAAACTATATACTCTTAACAAAAAAGAAAGAAAAAAAAAGTATATAGTTTTTTTTTTTTTTTTCCCTGTGAGACTAGGTCTCGCTCTGTCGCCCAGGCTGGAGTGCAATGGTGTGATCTCAGCTCGCCACAACCTCCGCCTCCCGGGTTCAAGCGATTCTCCTACCTCAGCCTCCCAAGTAGCTGCGATTACAGGCACACACCACTGCACCCAGCTAATTTTTTGTATTTTTAGTAGAGACGGGGTTTCACCATGCTGGCCAGGCCAGTCTTAAACTCCTGACCTCAGGTGATCCGCCTGCCTCCGCCTCCCAAAGTGCTGGGATTACAGGCATGAGACACCGTGCAAGGCCAAAAGTATATACTCTTAAAGCTTCAATGGATTTGTAGGCTGTAGATGTTCCATATAAAAAATGGCTGGACACAGAACAATGAGAATGTAGTTAACATTAATTAACTATACACTTAATAGGTAAGATGATAAATTGTTATATTTTTTAATACAATTTTTTTAAAACAAATTTATTTTTATTTATTTATTTTTTAACAACAGGGTCTCAGTCACCCAGGCCAGAGTGTAGTGGCAGCATTCTAGCTTATTGCAGCCTCAAACTCTTGAGCTCAAGTGATCCTCCTGCTTCAGCCTCCCAAGTAGCTGGGACTGCAGGTATGTGCCACCATATCTAGATTTTTTTTTTTTTTTTTTTTTTTGAGACAGTCTCTCTCTCTGTCACCCAGGCTGGAGTAGAGTGGCACAATCTCAGCTCACTGCAACCTCCAGCTCCCAGGTTCAAGCAATTCTCCTGCCTCAGCCTCCTTAGTAGCTGGGATTACAGGCACCCGCCACACACCCAGCTAATTTTATATTTTTAGTAGGGACAGGGTTTCACCATGTTGGCCAGGCTGGTCTCAAACTCCTGACCTCAAGTGATCTGCCCGCCTCGGCCTCCCAAAGTGCTGCGATTACAGGCATGAGCCACCACACTTGGCCTAAGCCAAATGTAATGTTTACAACAAAAAGTGTACAGATTTCCTATATCACTCTTTATAATGCTACCCACCCACTTGTTCTGACCAAAGTAAACTTGTGCAACAGTATCTGCTTTGCTTTATGCTGTGGTTTCATGCCACTTATCAGTTTATGCAGATTAATTTTAAAATTCTATTTTCTTCCTTCTCCTCCTTCCAAGACAGGCCTTATTTACAAATATGATCAAACTCTCTAAACCTGATCATTGATAAAATGTAAAATAAAACGAAATTCAAGAAAATCCCCTGAAGAAATCTACTCCTCATTACCCTTCAGATAGAATTTAACAGCACAAATACAAAACTAGAGTCAGATACTTAAACCAGGTTTTCTCACTTAACTTGTGCATGTAAGAACAGACAAGTCTTCCTGGGATCAATAAAGGTTTAATCATTTTTCTCAAAGGAACACATTACTGTCTTATTACAGAAAAAGCAATTTAACAAAAAGGCTCAGGCCAGGCACGGTGGCTCACACCTGTAATCCCAACACTTTGGGAGGCCAAGGCAGGTGGATCACCTGAGGTCAGGAGTTTGAGACCAGCCTGGCCAACATGATGAAACCCTGTCTCTACTAAAAATACAAAAATTAGCTGGATGTAGTGGCACATGCCTGTAGTCCCCAGCTACTCAGGAGGCTGAGGCAGGAGAATTGTTTAAACCCAGAAGGCGGAAGTTGCAGTGAGCCAAGATTGTGCCACTGCACTCCAGCCTGTGCCACAGATCAAGACTCCGTGTCAAAAAATCAAGGCTCAGAAGTCATGTTTACTAACCAATATTCCATACCTGAGGTATATGTAAATTAACAGGATATAGAACCCTTTCCACATCTTCAGGCACCTCCCCTGTCCTCCAAAAACATTTCCAGGCATTCTACCGTCTGTTCCTAAGCTGGCTCTTCATGTAATAATAGTTAGCACTTTCTTTTTAAGTCTCTTTTTAATTAAAAAATATTAAGTTGTGTGTATTTCCCTACTGCCAATTATGAGGAGAAGTAGGTTTATTTCATTTCCTGCTTTCGCCTTTTCTCTTTGACCCTTAAAGGTCTCTATTATGTTTATACTATTATTGGTAAAGTGGATAGTTTTTTTTGTTTTTGTTGTTGTTGTTTGTACAGGGTCTCACTCTATCACCCAGGCTAGAGTGCAATGGCAGGATGATGGCTGTTTGCAGCCTCCACCTCCCGAGCTCAAGTGATCCTCCCACCTTAGCCTCCCAAGTAGCTGGGACCACAGGCGTGCATCACCACACCTGTCTATGTGTTTTTGTTTTTTTATAGGATCTCCCTATATTGCCCAGGCTAGTCTCAAACTCCTGGCCTCAGGCGATCCTCCTGTCTCTGCCTCCCCCTCCCAAAATACTGAGATTACAGGCGTGAGCCGCCAGGCCTGGCAGTGGATATTTTCTATTTGTGATTCCCCTTCAGTATTGTCCACTTAAGAGTAACTTGAAAGTATAAGAAACGAAATGTGTTAAATTTTAAAGGACCATTCTACTTAATAAAAACCAGAAATGGAAGGGAGGATGTGTTCCTCATCAACAGGTCAAAAACGTAACATGGGAATCTTTATAGGCAGAGCAATTTTTCCTTGTTTAAATCTTTAACCAGGTGCAGTGGCTCACATCTATATTCCCAACACTTTAGGGGGCCAAGGCAAGAGGAATGCTTGAGCCCAGGAGTTTGAGGCCCACCTGGGCAACATAGGGAGACTCAAACTCTAGAATAAATTTTAAAAATTAGCCGAGTGTGGTGGCGCATGCCTGTAGTCCCAGCTACTTGAGAGGCTAAGGTGGAAGGATTGCTTGAGCCCAGGAGATCGTGGCTATAGTAAGCCATCATCATGCCACTACGCTCCAGCCTGGACCACAAAGTGAGATCCTGTCTCAAAAAAAATCATAGTAAGTTTTTAAAAATAAATCTTTTGGCCAGGTGCGGTGGCTCACGCCTGTAATCCCAGCACTCTGGGAGGCCAAGGCAGGCGCATCACCTGAGGTCGGGAGTTTGAGACCAGCCTGACCAACATGGAGAAACCCTGTCTCTACTAAAAACACAAAATTAGCCGGGCGTGGTGGCACATGCCTGTAATCCCAGCTACTCGGGACGCTGAGGCAGGAGAATCTCTTAAACCCAGGAGGTGGAGGTTGCAGTGAGCCAAGATGGTGCCATTGCATTCCAGCCAGGGCAACAAGAGTGAAACTCCATCTCAAGAATAAATAAATAAATAAATAAATATTTTATTAAAAGAAATTAAAGCATTTGTAATTATTAGGAGCAGTGTTAAAATAATGATGAAAAACAAAAAGCTGAGCAGTTCTAAATGTCACATATTCTGCATTCAATATTTACATATGTATTCATCTGTGCAAATCAGACTATTTTTTCCTCTTCTTCTTTTTTTTTTTTTTTTTTTTTTAGACGGAGTCTGGCTCTGTCGCCCAGGCTGGAGTGCAGTGGCGCAATCTGCAAGCTCCGCCTCCCGGGTTCACGCCATTCTCCTGCCTCAGCCTCCCGAGTAGCTGGGACTACAGGCGCACGCCACTACGCTCGGCTAATTTTTTGTATTTTTAGTAGAGACGGGGTTTCACTGTGTTAGCCAGGATGATCTCGATCTCCTGACCTCGTGATCCGCCCGCCTCGGCCTCCCAAAGTGCTGGGATTACAGGCGTGAGCCACCGCGCCCGGTCTTTTTCCTCTTCTTTATGGCATACAAGGGGCCACACTATGAACAGAACATTAGAAAGATTAACCCCTGCAGCCAGGCGTGGTAGCTCACGCCTGTAATCCCAGCACTTTGGGAGGCTGAGGCGTGTGGATCATGAGGTCAAGAGATGGAGACCATCCTGGCCAACATGGTGAAACCCTGTCTCTACTAAAAATACACAAATTAGCTGAGCGTGGTAGCACGTGCCTGTAGTCCCAGCTACTTGGGAGGCTGAGGCAGGAGAATCGCTTGAACCCAGGAGGCAGAGGTTGCAGTGAGCTGAGATCGTGACACTACACTCCAGCCTGGTGACAGAGCAAGACTCCATCTAAAAAAAAAAAAAAAAAAAAGAAAGAAAAGAAAAGAAGAAAAAAAAAAAGATTAATCCCTGCACAGCAAGAAAGAATCTGTATTTATCACCACGAGAAAATATTTCTCTTAGAAATGACAGACTATTATTCACTAATTATTGACCACCTACACAAGCTAAGCACTGGGAATATGTGATAAATACATATGTGTGTCCTGCCCTCAAAATGCCTTACAGAAATCCCAAACTTCTCTTTTTTTTTTTTTTTTTTTTGAGATGGAGTCTCACTCTGTTGCCCAGGCTGGAGTGCAGTGGCGTGATCTCAGCTCACTGCAACCTCTGCCTCCCAGGTTCAAGCGATTCTCCTGCCTCAGCCTCCCGAGTAGCTGGGACTACAGGTGTGTGCCACCATGCCCGGCTAACTTTTTTTTGTATTTTTAGTAGAGACGGGGTTTCACTGTGTTAGCCAGGATGGTCTCGATCTCCTGACCTCATGATCCACCTGCCTCAGCCTCCCAAGGTGCTGGGATCACAGGCGTGAGCCACCGGGCCTGACTTCTTTTTTTTCTTTGAAATGTAGTCTCGCTCTGTCGCCCAGGCTGGAGGGCAATGGCGCTATCTCAGCTCACTGCAACCTCCACCTCCTTTGTTCAAGCGATTCTCCTGTCTCAGCCTCCCAAGTAGGTGGGATTACAGGCACACGCCACCACGCTCTGCTATTTTGTGTATTTTTAGTTGAGACGGGGTTTCACTGTGTTCCCCAGGCTGATCTTGAACTCCTGAGCTCAGGTGATCGAACCGCCTCGGCCTCAAAGTGCTAGGATTACAGGCGTGAGCCATCGCACCCGGCCCACTTCTCTTTTACAATATGGAATTGATGAAATGGTTTCAGGTTCAGGTAAGATTGTGTGAATACCTACTGATCATGTAATTAACTAATACTCTCACTGAAAATTTAAATTCAACTGGCAATATACTATAAAGAAATTCAGGCCAGGCATAGTGGCTGACATCTATAATCCCAGCACTTTGGGAGCCCAAGGCAGGAGGATCACTTATGCCAGGAACTCAAGACCACCCTGGGCAACATGGCGAGACCCCAGTTTCTACAAAAAAAACAAAACAACAACAACAAAAACACTAGCTGGGCATAGTGGCACGTGCCTGTAGTCCCAACTATTCAGGAGGCTGAGGAGGGAGGATCAGTTGAGCCCAGGAGGTTGAGACTGCAGGGACCTGTAATCGTATCACCGCACTCCAGCCTGGGCAACAGAAGGAGCCCTGTGTTAAAAAAAAAGAAAAGAAAAAGAAAAGAAAAGAAATTCAAACTACTCTTGCTATGGAATAGTATTTTATTTGTCCTCAGATTTTCACCAAAATTTAGAATTTTTTAAAGAACTGGATGAAGGATGATCTAATCAAATGTATCAATCACCTCTACAGTTCCCGGGCAAAAAAAAAAAAAATGATCAACCATTTATAGGCAGCTTCAAGAGTGGAAAACTCGGGCAATTGGGTCCCCTCCCTTTGTATGGGAACTCTGTTTTCACTCTATTTCACTCGATTAAATCTTGCAACTGCACTCTTCTGGTCTATGTTTGTTACGGCTGGAGCTGAGCTTTCGCTCGCCATCTACCACTGCTGTTTGCCATTGTCGCAGACCCACCGCTGACTCCCATCCCGCTGCTGACTCCCATCCCTCCGGATCTGGCAGGGTGTCTGCTGTGCTCCTGATCCAGCGAGACTCCCATTGCCACTCCCGATCGTGCTAAAGGCTTGCCATTGTTCCTGCATGGCTAAGTGCCTGGGTTCATCCTAATCAAGCTGAACGCTAGTCACTGGGTTCCACGGTTCTCTTCCGTGACCCACGGCTTCTAATAGAGCTATAACACTCATCGCATGGCCCAAGATTCCATTCCTTGGAATCCCTGCGGCCAAGAACCCCAGGTCAGAGAACACGAGGCTTGCCACCATCTTGGAGGCGGCCTGCCATCATCTTAGAAGCCGCTCGCCACCATCTTGGGAGCTCTGTGAGCAAGGACCCCCTGGTAACATTTTGGCGACCAGGAAGGGGCATCCAAAGCGTTTGTCTCTTCCAGAATTGAAACTGTAAAACTACAAATCATTCTTCAAATGGAACCCCAGATGCAGTCCATGACTAAGATCCACCGCGGACCCCTGGAACGGCCTGCTAGCTCATGCTCCGATGTTAATAACATGGAAGGCAACCCTCCCGAGGAACTCTCAACTGCACAACCCCTACTACGCCCCAATTCAGCAGGAAGCAGTTAGAGCGGTCATCGGTCAACCTCCCCAACAGCACTTGGGTTTTCCTGTTGAGAGGGGGGACTGAAAGACAGTACTAGCTGGATTTCCTAGGCCAACTAAGAATCCCTGAGGCTAGCTGGGAAGGTGACCGCATCCACCTTTAAAAACGGGGCTTGCAACTTAGCTCACACCCAACCAATCAGAGAGCTCACTAAAATGCTAATTAGGCAAAAAACAGGAGTTAAAGAAATAGCCAATCATCTCTTGCCTGAGAGCACAGCGGGAGGGACAAGGATCGGGATATAAACCCAGGCATTAGAGCCAGCAACGGCAACCCCCTTTGGGTCCCCTCCCTTTGTATGGGAGCTGTGTTTTCACTCTGTTTCACTCTATGAAATCTTGCAACTGCAAAAAAAAAAAAAAAAAAAAAAAAGAGTGGAAAACTCTTCCGTATCATATTTTATTTTATTTATTTACTTATTTGAGACATAGTCTTGCTCTGTCACCCAGGGTGGAATGCAATGGCACATCTGGGCTCACTGCAACCTCCGCCTCAGCCTCCTGAGTAGCCAGGACTACAGGCGCCCGCCACCACACCTGGCTAATTATTGTATTTTTAGTAGAGACGAGTTTTCATCATGTTGGCCAGGCTGGTCTCGAACTCCTGACCTCAGGTGATCCACTCCCCTGGGCCTCCCAAAGTGCTGGGATTACAGGCGTGAGCCACCATGCCCGGCCCCGTATCATATTTTAAGTAACACACTCAACCACGCTCATCTGGGCTCAGGAAGAAGCCGGGTCACAAAGTTGTTAGTTTCCCAAGATTCTTGGAATCTCCTATTGGGTACAAATGGAACCAAAAGACGCCAAACCGAAGTATTTTACTGAGTTACACTGAGGCAACGTAAATAAACTCAATCTATTGAATTACACCAAAAACAAAATTGTAATCAATTAAGACAACTTAGGTCTCAAGGCTAAGGCAACACCACCTCGAAATTCTCTCCTGAAAACGCTAAATCTCGGTGTGGCTGCTTAGGAAAGAACATCCTGTGGAAATAAAGTCATGATGTCCTGGACTACAGATCCCTCTCCCACCTGCTCCTTAGCTGTTCTACTAGGAAGAATAAAATCTATTGCGTAGAGTTGTCATTATCGGCTAAGCTCAGTGCTAGCTTTAAAGGGATTGTCTTATTCAATCTTGACACTTGGAAATAGGCATCCTCATGTCCCTTTGCAGATGAAGAAACTGAAGTCGAGAGAGGTTTAAAAACTGGCCCAAGGACTCAACACCGTTTCTAATTGACACTCAAATCCTTGCTCGGACCTGAACGCACTAAGTGCCTCGGAGAAGATGTGAAGCGCTGTGTGTAACGGTGAGGAATTCGCTAACCAGCCCTGGACTTCCGTTTCCTCGCCATCAAGAAGTGTATCGGCGCCAAAGCGATCAGCGCCAGCTGGACGTCTGCAGCCAGCGCAGCGGGAGGAGCCCCCTCAGGCACCAGCAGGACAGAGCGAGGGGCTTGGCTGGAGCCCAGCGCCCAGGCCCGACCCCCGCGCCTCAGCCCCCGCAGGCGCGACAATGAGAAACGCCGTGGGAGAAAGAAACAAAGCCCGAACCGTGCGTCTCCGTGACCCAAGGCAAAGGCGGCAGGACTACCAGCCCAAGGCCGCGTTTCCCAGGAAACTGGACCAAACTCAGCTCACCTCCGGCCGGATTCGCGGGCTGGCACCTCCCCTTCGCTCTGTGCCTCAGTCGCCATCTTCGTCAGCAAACTTCTTTCACCGCCCCACCTTAGGTCCCGCCCCCACATATTTGGATTGGCTAATATGTTTTCACCTCTTCCGTGCGATTGGATGACTCGACCGCCCCTCCTCAACCTGAACCGTTTAATATATTATTGGCCTATTCAAATGACTAACCGTCATTGGTCGTTCCCAGCCCTGGCGGAAAAAAAGGGAGGGGCGGGGAAAGACGACCCAGCCCCGAGGCCTGCCGGGAGTTGTAGTTTCTCATTTTGATAAACCCTTCCGATTCCACAGACCTTTAGGTTCAAGTCAGAAATCACCAGCCTATGCTCAAATTTTGTCCTGATATGTAAATCACGGAATTATAGAACTGTCAACTTTGAAAGTGACTCATCACTTTCTAAAATGCAAGACTCCGTACCCTATATCTCAGCATCACACAATATACCCAGATAACAAACCTACTCATGTACCCCCAAATTTAAAATAAAAGTTAAAAATAAATAATTTTTTTTACAATTTTTTTAATTTTTTTTTTTTCTGTTGAGACAGGGTTTCACCATGTTGCCCAGGCTGGTCTCGAACCCCTGAGCTCAAGCAATCCTCCCCTGTCAGCATCCCAAAGTGCTGGGATTAAAGGCATGAGGCACCGCACCCACCAATAAATTAATTAATTTAATTTCATTTAATTTAATTTAATGCAAGACTCGTTCTCTGTCTTGACCCAGAGATAAATCCCTCAAGCGCAGGCAGGGAGTGGCAACCTAGAAGTACTTGTTTTTAAACGTATAGTTCAAAGCCTTCTTTCTTCAGATACTCAGCACAGCCCTAGCCATAGGTCACTTCTTTCTTCCTTCATGTCTTCTTTTTTTTTTTTTTTTTTTTTTTTTGAGATAGGGTCTCCCTCTGTCTCCCAGGCTGGAGCGCAGTACAATATTGCAGCATACCAGCACACAGGGCAAATTTTTGTACTTTTTGTGGAGATGGGGTTTCACCCTGTTGGCCAGGCTGGAGTCGGTCATTTCTGCTTCAGTACACCCACTCCCTTCCAACTTCCCAGAGAACCCACAGAGTTTGCCTTGTGATATGAACCATGGAACCAAAAGCTGCATGACTTTGTCCCAAACTAAACTTTAATCCTCAATGGTAGGAATAACCATAATTATCCTTGTCCTCCCTGCGGCACACACTTCTCCTAGGGATTAACTGAGGCAACATATGTGAGAACATTGTAAATTTTGAGCATTGTTGTTTTTTGTTTTTCCATATTGTTTTCCTATGCTGGACTTTTCTAGGGAATTTCTGTATTGATCCTTCTGATATCCTGCCATCTGGGGCTCTCCCTGCACTCTGCCTCCTTTTTACTAAACTGTACTGCACATGCTTCACTTTCTCAACTGTCTCAGGGCTTTTGCACATGTTGCTTTTTCTGGCTAGTCCATTTTTCCACTTTTTTGGCTTTCAGGTCAAAGCTTAAATGTCACTGGCTCAAAGACCTTCCATGACCCCCATTGTATAAATCAATTCCCTCAGTAAACTTTCACAAAGAACTCTGTACTATTCTTTCACAGTTCATATCACAACTCACAATTACATAGTCGTTTGTGTGACTATTTGTTTCATGTGAGGTTTCCCAGCTAGGCTTCCTGCCACAAGTGGGCAGAGACTATATTTTTTTTTAATTTCCATTTTATTTTATTTTATTTTTTTATTTTTATTTTTTATTTTTTTAATCATTTTTTTTATTTTTTTGCACACAAAACAATAAACATTTTCTAAAAATACATACAAACAAAAAGATGCATATCAAACATATTAGGAAGGCTGCACATGGGAAGACAGGGAATAGAAATGGGGGGTGGCAATTAAAGAAAATAAATGAGAGAGAGACTTTGTATGGATCAATGATAATAACTCAATCCTCTATTTGACAAAGAAGAAGGAGAAGGAAGAGGAAGAAAAAGAAAGTGGGATAAAGGATCAGAAAGGGAGGAAAATAGAAAAAATTAGAGTATGACTCCAGGGTAGACCTGTTTTGTTGTCGCTGGGTTGGTTGGTTGGTTTGTCTGTTGTATTTTTCATATGTTTCACCATGTTGGCCAGGCTGGTCTCGAACTCCTAGCCTCAAGTGATCAACCCACCTCGGCCTCCCAGAGTGCTGGGACTACAGGCGTGAGCCACCACGTCCAGCCCCCACATTGCTTCTGGCCTCCATGGTAGACCTCTCAGACGGGGCGGCCAGGCAGAGACGCTCCTCACTTCCTAGACGGGGTGGCGGCCGGGCAGAGGGGCTCCTCACTTCCCGGACGAAGTGGCCAGGCAGAGGCGCTCCTCACATCCCAGATGATGGGCGGCCGGGCAGAGGCGCTCCTCACTTCCCAGACGGGGCGGCCGGGCAGAGGCGCTCCTCACTTCCCAGACGATGGGCGGCCGGGCAGAGGCACTCCTCACTTCCCAGACGGGGCGGCCAGGCAGAGGCGCTCCTCACTTCTTCCCAGACGGGGCGGCCGGGCAGAGGCGCTCCTCACTTCTTCCCAGACGGGGCGGCCGGGCAGAGGCGCTCCTCACTTCTTCCCAGACGGGGCGGCCGGGCAGAGGCGCTCCTCAATTCCCAGACGATGGGCGGCCGGGCAGAGGCACTCCTCACATCCCAGACGATGGGTGGCCAGGCAGAGACGCTCCTCACTTCCTAGTCGGGGTGGCGGCCGGGCAGAGGCTCTCCTCACTTCCCAGACGGGGCGGCCAGGCAGAGGCGCTCCTCACTTCTTCCCAGACGGGGCGGCCGGGCAGAGGCGCTCCTCAATTTCCAGACGATGGGCGGCCGGGCAGAGGCACTCCTCACATCCCAGACGATGGGTGGCCAGGCAGAGACGCTCCTCACTTCCTAGTCGGGGTGGCGGCTGGGCAGAGGCGCTCCTCACCTCCCAGACGGGGCGGCCAGGCAGAGGCGCTCCTCACATCCCAGACGATGGGCGGCCAGGCAGAGACGCTCCCCACCTCCCAGACGGGGCGGCGGCCGGGCAGAGGCTGCAATCCCAGCACCCTGGGAGTCCAAGGCAGGCGGCTGGGAGGCGGAGGCTGCAGCGAGCCAAGACCACGCCACCGCACTCCAGCTCGGGCAGCACCGAGCACCGAGTGAGCGAGACTCTGTCTGCAGTCCCAGCACCTCGGGAGGCCGAGGCGGGCAGAGCACTCGAGGTCAGGAGCTGGAGAACAGCCTGGCCAACATGGCAGAAACCGCGCCTCAGGAGAAAAACCAGGCAGGGGTGGTGGCGCGCGCCGGCAATCCCAGGCAGCCCGCAGGCTGGGGCAGGGGAATCACGGGAGCCGGAGGCAGGGAGACTGCAGCGAGCCGACTATACTCCAGCCTGGGCCACAGAGGAAAAAAAGGAAAGAAGGAAGGAAGGGAGGGAGGGAGGGAAGGAAGGAAGGAAGGAAACAAGGAAACATTTATTTTGCTCCCCACAGTGTCTGGCAGGAAGGGAAATATTTATTTTGCTTCCCACAGTGTCTGGCACATAATGGCTGTCCAATAAATATTTTTGAAAAATATAAGCACGTCGTCAAACTATTACATCCAAATAATCAAATCACATATTCTAATAGATTTTTTTCAACTGATAAATTAATACTGAAAGTTTGATAAGGGCTAGGCACAGTGGCCTACACCCGTAATCCCATCGCTTTTGGAGGCTGAGGCAGGAGGATCACCTGGGCCCAGGATTTCAAGGTTAAAATGAGCTATGATTGTGCCACTGAACTCCAGGCTAGGTGACAGAATGAGACCCTTTCTCTAAAAAAGAAAATAAAAGTTTGATAAATGTGTCCAAATAAAATTGCATTTAGTTTGATGTTTTTTATGGTTTTTGTTTGAAACACAGTCTCACTCTGTTGCCAGCTACTCAGGAGGCTGAGGCAGGAGAATCGCTTGAACCCAGGAAGGGGAGGTTACAGTGAGCCAAGATCACATGCCACTGCACTCCAGCCTGGGCCAACAGAATGAGACTCTGTCTCAAAAAAAAAAAAGAAAAAAAAAAAAAAGGCCAGGCGAGGTGGCTCACACCTGTAATCTCAGCACTTTGGGAGGCCGAAGCGGGTGGATCACCTGAGGTCAGGAGTTCCAGCCTAGCCCGGCAACATGGTGAAACCCTGTCTCTACTAAAAATACAAAAATTAGCCGGGTGTGGTGCCACACACCTATAATCCCAGCTACTTGGGAGGCTGAGGCAGGAGAATCACTTGAACCCAGGAGGTAGAGGTTGCAGTGAGCCAAGATTGTGCCACTACACTCCAGCCTGGGCAATAGGTTGAGGCTACGTCTCAAAAGAAAGAAAGAAAAAGAAAATCCAGGTTGCGTTAATTGCTATATATGCAAACAAGGAACCCACGGCTCAAATTCTGCCCTTCCCTCAAAATAGGAACTAGTTTTGTTTCTAGCCCCATGACACCCAGCACATGGACTGATTGACTGATTGAATGAAATTGATGCTTTCACAAAAGAAAAACTGTTCAAAACTTTAAAGTATTACCACTGCAACTAGGAGGAACGCCACAAAACTATATTTCTGGTTCTTTTTTTTAATGAAGAATCGCACCTTTTTTTTTTTTTTTTTTTTTTTTTTTTTTTTTTTGGAGACAAGAGTCTCACTCTGTTGCCCAGGCAGGAGTGCGGTGGCATGATCTCGGATCACTGCAACCTCCGCCTCCCAGGTTCAAGCAATTCTCCTGCCTCAGCTTCCTGAGTAGCGGGGACTACAAGCACCCACCACCACGCCCGGCTAATTTTTGTATTTTTAGTAGAGACAGGGTTTTGCCATATTGGCCAGTCTGCTCTCGAACTCCTGACCTCAGGTGATCCGCCCACCTCGGCCTCCCAAAGTGCTGGGATTACAGGCATGAGCCACCACACCTAGCCAAATCACATGTTTACATAATGTTTGGGAAAATACAGCACATTAGTTAAAAGCATGGGCTCCGGAGTGAATAAAACCAAGTTCAAATCCTGGCTCCAGAGCTTCTAGCTATGTGACCCTGGACAAGTTACTTAGCTTTCTGATTCCATTTCCTCTTCTGTAAAATGAGGATAATAAATCTCACAAGGGTATGGTGAAGAGTAAATAAGATAATTTCTGAGGCCGGGCGCAGTGGCTCATGCCTGTATTCCCAGCACTTTGGGAGGCCGAGGCAGGCGGATCACCTGAGCTCAGGAGTTAGAGGCCAGCCTGATTAACATGGAGAAACCCCGTCTCTACTAAAAATACAAAATTAGCCAGGCATGGTGGCACATGCTGTAATCCCAGCTACTTGGGAGGCAGAGGCAGGAGAATCGCTTGAACCCAGAAGGCAGAGGTTGCAGTGAGCCGAGATCGCGCCATTGCACTCCAGCCTGGGCAACAAGTGCGAAACTCCGTCTCAAAAAAAAAAAAAAAAAAAAAAAGATAATTTCTGAAAAGCCGCTTAGTAGCACAGTGTCTAGAACATACTAAGATTAGACCAGTGTTGGAGACGACATGATGAATATTAAGAATGCTAAACTCAGCCGGGCGCGGTGGCTCACGCCGGTAATCTCAGCACTTTGGGAGGCTGAGGCAGGCGGATCATAAAGTCAGGACTTCGAGACCAGCCTGGCCAACATGGTGAAACCCCTGTCTCTACTAAAGATACAAAAAAATTAGCCAGACATGGTGTCACACGCCTGTAATCCCAGCTACTCAGAAGGCTGAGGCAAGAGAATCACTTGAACCCGGGAGGCGGAGGTTGCAGTGAGCTGAGAATTGCACTCCAACCTGCGCAACAGGGCAAGACTCTGTCTCAAAAAAAAAAAGAAAAAAAGAATGCTAAAAGAACGCTAAACTTGCTGGGCATGCACCTGTACTCCCAGCTACTGCTGAGGGGGGAGGATTGCTTGAGCCCAGGAGTTCTGTATTACAATACACTATGCCTATGGGGTGTCTGCACTAAGTGTGGCATCAACGTGGTGATCTCCCAGGAGTGGGGGCCACCAGGTTGACTAAGGAGGGGTGATACAGCCTAGGTTGGAAGCAGAGTATATCAAAAACCCCATGCTGGCTGGGCACAGTAGCTCACGAGACCAGCCTGACCAACATGGCGAAACCCCGTCTCTACTAAAAATACAAAAAATTAGCCTGGCGCGGTGGTGGGCACCTGTAATCCCAGCTACTCAGGAGGCTGAGGCAGGAGAACCGCTTGAACCTGGGAGATGGAGGTTGCAGTGAGCTGAGATTGCACCACTGCACTCCAGCCTGGCCGACACAGTGAGACTCTGTCTCAAAACAAACAAAAACAAAAACCTTATGCTGATCAGTAGTAGAATTTTGCCTGTGAATAGCCACTGCACTCCAGCCTGGGCAACATAGTAAGACCCTGTCTCTAAAATAAATAAAGAAATAAAAGAATGCTAAACTCCCTTCTCTCTCTTCTCGGATAACACATCTATCTCCATGGCTGTGTGATAAGGACTACACATTACACCACGGTTACAGTTTAATCAGTTACTCTGGAGAGAGAAGTGTTTCTCCTCAAAACCAACTGTTCTGCTGTGACTTCTGATTAAAAGCAAATATCATTGCTGAGTGCTGTAAAAACACAAACTCAGCTGACAAGCCTGCACACCTTTATTTCTGCAGGGGTATCATGACTTCCCTGAAGTCATCTTTTCTCTATCTAGGTGCAGATTGTCAGCCTGGTGATAAGTGTGTACAGCAGGAGTTCAAGACAGTTCAGAAAGTTACCTTGTTTTCAACAGTCTAGTTGAACAAAAGGTCACAGAAAGGTGGCCCCAGCCCTCAAGCAGTTTACAGCAGACTCAGGGAGACAAAATGAACACATATAAGTCACACACCACAGAAGATAGTTTAGAATTACGGGGGCTGGGTGGGGGCTAAATATCAAAGTAGGGAACAGACTCCTAGGAATTCAGAAGTGTGGAGAAGGGAAGAGGCCAAGACTGTCAGGAGGGTTTAGGAGCAAGCCCATAGACTTGAGTCTGCTATGAATGTCACTACAAATCCATCTACCTACCCCACAAGACTGTGAGCTTTAGGGGCAGAAGTGGTGTTCTAATCATCTTTGCTTTTCCAGGCCCTAGCCTCCATGGCAGGGAAAAAGGGAGGGAGGAAAGCTGGGAAGGAAGTCAACAAAGGAACATGTTGGAAAAGGAAGAAAATGAAGATCTGCCCCTGACTCCACCTCTAACTTCACCCTTCAACAGTGCAGATGACTTGCAGCCCTTGATGCGTCTTTGTGTTTTATACTTTTGTTCTAGCTCTGCCCTCTGTTTAAATTAAAGCAAGACTTGGCCGGGCGCAGTGGCTCACGCTTGTAATCCCAGCACTTTGGGAGGCCGAGGCGGGCGGATCACGAGGTCAGGAGATCAAGACCACGGTGAAATCCCGTCTCTACTAAAAATACAAAAAATTAGCCGGGCGTGGTGGCGGACGCCTGTAGTCCCAGCTACTCGGAGAGGCTGAGGCAGGAGAATGGCGTGAACCCGGGAGGCGGAGCTTGCAGTGAGCCGAGATTGCGCCAGTGCACTCCAGCCTGGGCGACAGAGCAAGACTCCGTCTCAAGAAAAAAAAAAAAAAAAAAAATTAAAGCAAGACTTTTTTTTTTTTTTTTGAGATGAAGTCTTGCTCTGTCGCCCTGGCTGGACTACAGTGGTGCGATCTCAGGTCACTGCGCTGCAACCTCTGCCTTTCAGGTTCAGGCGATTCTCCTGCCTCAGCCTCCCTAGTAGCTGGGACTATGAGTGCGCACCACCACGCCTGGCTAATTTTAGTAGAGACAGGGTTTTACCATGTTGGCCAGGCTGGTCTTGAACTCTTGACCTCAAGTGATCCGCCCACCTTGGCTTCCCAAAGTGCTGGGATTACCAGCATGAGCCACCGAGCTGGGCCTAAAGCAGGACATTTTGATGCCCACATCAGAATACAAAAGCATCATGTGCACAATAAGCATTTCTGAGCCTTGCATCGGTTTCTAATCTTGTTAGGGATGGGGTGAGGGTGCCTACTGAATATCTTTTAAAAAGTGAAAATCTAGGCCAGGCACAGTGGCTCACGCCTGTAATCCCAGCACTTTCTGAGGCCGAGGCGGGCGGATCACGAGGTCAGGAGATCGAGACCATCCTGGCTAACACGATGAAACCCCGTCTCTACTAAAACACAAAAAATTAGCCAGGCGTAGTGGCGGGCGCCTGTAGTCCCAGCTACTCCGGAGGCTGAGGCAGGAGAATGGCGTGAACCCGGGAGGTGGAGCTTGCAGTGAGCCGAGATCGTGCCACTGCACTCCAGCCTGGGTGACAGAGCGAGACTCTGTCTCAAAAAAAAAAAAAAAAGAAAAGAAAATTTAGGCTGGGCGCAGTGGCTCATGCCAGCACTTTGGGAGGCCGAGGCGGGCAGATCACAAAGTCAGGAGTTCAAGACCAGCCTGGTGAACATGGTGAAACTCTGTCTCTACTAAAAAAAAAAAAAAAAAAAATACAAAAATTAGCTGGGCGTGATGGCAGGCATCTGTAATTCCAGCTACTCGGGAGGCTGAGGCAGGAGAATCACTTGAACCCGGGAGACGGAGGTTGCAGTGAGCCAAGATCATGCCATTGCACTCCAGCCTGGGCAACAGAGCGAGACTCCATCTCAAAAAAAATAAATAAAAGAAAGAAAGAAAATCTAAAATGTGATTGTGTTTGTTCTCTTGTCAAAATAGCCAACACTCCCACCAAAATATCACATAGTTACCTGGAATACCAATTGCCTTCTTTCTTTTCTCCTAACTTGTATTCGTTATAAAACCATCTTTGAAATTACCATTTTAATGGCTTTCTTTTCACCTGTTAATATTTCTCTTTTTTTCTACAGACAGGGTCTCACTATGTTGCCCAGGCTGGTCTCAAACTCCTGTCTTCAAGTGATCCTCCCACCTTGACCTCCCAAAGTGTTAGGATTACAGGCATGAGCCACCACATCCAGCCACCTGTTAATATTTAGTGCTCTTCTTTTTTTATTGTTTAATTACACAAGTAATACGGAAAGATATTTTCATTATTAAAAAAACTCAAGTAATATGAATAAAAATTTACCCTTGTCTACATTCTTTTTTTTTTTTTTTTTTGAGAAGGAGTCTTGCTCTGTCATCCAGGCTGGAGTGCAGTGGCACGATCTCGGCTCACTGCAACCTCCACCTCCCAGGTTCAAGGGATTCTCACGCCTCAGCCTCCCCGAGTAGCTGGGATTACAGGCGCCCGCCACCACGCCCAGCTAATTTTTGTATTTTTAGTAGAGACAGAGTTTCACCATATTGGCCAGGGTGGTCTCGAACTCTCGATTTTGTGATCCGCCCACCTCGGCCTCCCAAAGTGCCGGGATTACAGGTTTGAACCACCACGCCCGGTTTTACCCTTGTCTACATTCTAGTCCCTGTAAGAAACCATTATTTTCGGTTTTATATGTGTCCTTCCAGATCTTTTTCTATATAATATTTTAATTCAACAAATATTTATTGAGTGTCTACTATGTGCCACACACTGTTCTAGGCCTGGGAATATAGGTATGAACAAATAAAGTCCTTCTTTTTTAGCATTTCACTATAATGGTTGCACACACATGCACAGAGAAATACATAATTTTGGCTGGGTATGGTGGCTCATGCCTGTAATCCCAGCACTTTGGGAGGCTGAGGCGGACAGATCACCTGAGGTCAGGAGTTTGAGACCAGCCTGACCAACATGGCGAAACCCCGTCTCTACTAAAAATGCAAAAATTAACCAGGCGTGGTGGCACATATCTGTAATCCCACCTACTTGGGAAGCTAAGGCAGGGAAAATCGCTTGAACCCAGGAGGCAGAGGTTGCAGTGAGCCGAGATCACTCCATTTCACTCCAGCCTGGGTGACAGAGACACTCCATCTCAAAAAAATAAAAAAACTTTGTTTTAATTTTTAAATAAAGAGTGATATACTGTACTGTCCTTAGACATGTATTATGGAGATCTTTCCACATCTATGTGCATAGTTCTGCCATTACTTTTTTGAACCGCTGCATGGTATTCCACATCGTAGATGTTTCTGCATTTATTTAAACCATCCCCTCTAATTGAACATTTATGTATATGTCAGGCAGAGTTGCAAGCACTGAAAATGGACTTACCTAACAGAAACAGAAACTGGATTTGTTGGAAGGAAACTAGACTGAAGAACTGCCTGGAAGAAAAGGGGTTAGAGAGCAGGAAACCCAGCTGAGGTCACGCCATCCAGACCTGTCCACTGAAGCAGGCTCCCCTCCACCGAGTGCCCATTTATCCTTGTGGGCTTGTCACTCCCTGGAAAGACAGAGTCTTGAGTGAGAACGTCTGGCAGGCCGAGCCTAAGTCTCATGCCTCCACTGTCTGCTGGGAGAAGAGCCTTTCCTCCCACTAGAATTCTCCCTGTGGAGAAAAATCCCAAAGTGGGGAATAATTAAGGGACACACATTTCCTACAAATCATTCTCAATTTTTTGCCTCCCAGGTCTCTTTGTGTACACAACCACATGTTTATTCAGGGCTGGGGCAAAACTTAATGCCCCACGGGTGGATAACCTGAGGTCAGGAGTTCGAGACCAGCCTGGCAAACATGGTGAAACACCATCTCTACTAAAAATACAAAAAATTAGCCGGAAGTGGTGGCGGGTGCCTGTAATCCCAGCTACTTTGGAGGCTGAGGCAGGAGAATCATTTAAACCCAGGAGGCAGAGGTTGCAGTGAGTCGAGTCGAGATCGCGCTACTGCACTCCAGCCTGGGCAACAAGAGCAAAACTCTGCCTCAAAACAAAAACAAAAACAAAAAACTTAATGCCTCAGTCTTCTTCGGACACACCAAAGACTCTAGCATCTACATCATTCCATATGGAGAAAATAAGAAAACCGTCTTCAGCTTTGCTGTGGAATGCTCTTCAAGACTGACCACAGGACCAGAGAGTGGGAAAGGGGACTCAGTGAGGTGAGGGAAGAAGAACCAACTCTGTGCTGCTAAAAACATTCAGTGCTGGAAATCCAGGATAAAAACTCTGGAGGTCACTTTCCCCAGCCAGGAGAACTACAAGCTGGGAAAGTCACTGGCAGGAAGCTGGCAGAGAGGGCTGAAAGCCCAGGCAGTCACAGAGCATTGTGATGGGGACTCGGCCATCTCAGGCACTGAGCTCAGTGTCGGGGCTATGGAGAAGGAGTCCTGGATCCTACGCTCACGAGGCTTGCAGACTGGGGCCCGAAGGCAAGGGTGCTATGCCATCTGGGCCACAACAGAGCAAAGGACTGAACTTTCCAAAGCAAGAAGATACTCCCAAAAGACAGGCCTGGCATGGGGACCAGGTCTGAGGGCTTGGGTGACATGGGTGGCATGGGTGACCCTGAGCCTGACAGGGTGAGAGGGAAAGCCTGCAAACACACCAAACATTTGAAATCTCTCTGGCTGCTGTGGTTTGAATGTCCAATTTAAAACTCATGTTGGCCGGGTGCAGTGGCACACTCCTGTAATCCTTGCCCTCTGGGAAGCCAAAAGGGCGGATCACCTGAGGTCAGGAGTTCAGGACCAGCCTGGCCAACAGAGTGAAACCCTGCCTCTACTAAAAATACAAAAAAAAAAAAAAAATTAGCTGGGCATGGTGGTGCGCGCCTATAGTCCCAACTACTTGGGAGTCTGAGGCAGGAGAATTGCTTCAACCCGGGAGGTGAAGGTTGCACTGAGCCAAGATCATGCCACTGCACTCCAGCCTGGATGACAGAGCTAGTCTCCATCTCAAAAGAAAAAAAACTAATGTTGAAACTTAATCCCCAATGTGGCAATATGGAGAGGTGGGTCCTTCATGAATGTATTAATCCACTCACAGATTAATGAATGAATGGGTTAATAGATTAATGGGTTGTCACGGGAGGGGAACTGGTGGCTTTATTTATTTATTTTTATTTAGTTATTTATTTATTTTGAGATGGGGTCCCATTCTGTCACCCACGCTGGAGTGCAATGGTGCAATTATGGCTCACTACACCCTCAACCTGGGCTCAAGCAACTCTCCCACTTCAGCCTCCCAAGTAGCTGGGACTACAGGCACGCACCACCATGCCCAGCTAATTTTTTTTTTTTTATGGTAGAGACACGTCTTGCTTTCTTGCCCAGGCTGGTCTTGAACTCCTGTCCTCAAATGATCCTCCCACCTTAGCCTCCCAAAGTGCTGGGGTTACAGGCATGAAGCCACCACACCAGGCCAAGCTGGTGGCTTTACAAGAAGAGGAAGAGAGGCCGGGCACGGTGGCTCACTCCTGTAATCCCAGCACTTTAGGAGGTGGAGGCAGGTTGATCACCTGAGGTCAGGAGTTTGAGACCAGCCTGGCCAATATGGTGAAACCCTGTCTCTGCTAAAAATACAAAAATTAGCCAGGTGTACTAGTGGGTGCCTGTAATCCCAGCTACCCGGGAGGCTGAGGTAGGAGAATCGCTTGAAGCTGGGAGGCAGAGGTTGCAGTGAGCTGAGATCATGCCATTCCACTCTAGCCTGGGCAACAAGAGCAAAACTCTGTCTAAAAAAAAAAAGGCCAGGCATGGAGGCTCATGCCTGTAATCCCAGCACTTTGGGAGGCCAGGGCAGGCAGATCACGAGGTCAGGAGATCGAGATCATCCTGGCTAACAGGTGAAACCCCATCTCTACTAAAAATACAAAAAATTAGCCGGCCATGGTGGCAGGCACCTGTGGTCCCACCTACTCGGGAGGCTGAGGCAGGAGAATGGTGTGAACCTGGGAGGCGGAGTTTGCAGTGAGCCAAGACCGCACCGCTGCACTCCAGCCTGGATGACAGAGCGAGACTCCGTCTCAAAACAAAAAAAAAAAGAAAAGAAAGAGGAGGAAGAGAGACCTGAGCTACATAAGCTAGCACACTCAACCTCCTTGCCATGTAATGCCCTGTACCATCTTGGGACTCTTCACAGAGTCTCCATCAGCAAGAAGGCTCCCACCAGATGCAGCCCCTCGACCTTGAACTTCTCAGCCTCCATAATTGTAAGAAATAAATTTATTTTCTTTATAAATTACCCAGTTTCAGGAACTCTGCTATAAGCAACAGAGAACAAACTAAGACCCTAACCCAGGCCTCAGGTCAGAAGGCCACAGGGGCTGATGGTAAGCTTCAAAGCAGTAACACATGTGTGATAGTCAAGAGCAAGCCAGTACATTGTGAGCCCAGTGCGTTGGATGTTACCTCCATGGTCTTGTGAACTGATACATAGATCCCTTTTTCCTACCACTGTAACCCATTCTCATGGAGTTTGTTTTGGTATGAAGAGAAATTTTGCACATAAAGTCTCTATAGTGATTAGGAAGTAGGATGAAATTCAGGAAAGGCACTAATATTTTCCCACCTCTCTGTCCTCTAGATATGGAGGCTTCAGAGTCAGCTTCAAAGATTCCCCAGAAAGTAAGGCCAGGCACAGAGGTTCACACCTGAAATCCCACCATTTTGGGAGGCCGAGGCAGGTGGATCACTTGAGCTCAGGAGTTCAAGACCAGCCTGGGCAACATGGCAAACCCTGTCTCTACAAAAAACATAATTTTTATTTATTTATTTATTTTTCTTTTTTCTTTTTTGAGACAGAGTCTTGCTCTGTCACTCAGGCTGGAGTGCAGTGGCACGATCTCAGTTCACTGCAACCTCCACCTCCTGGGTTCAAGCAATTCTCTTTCCTCAGTATCCTGAGTAGCTGGGATTACAGGAGTGCACCACCACATCCAGCTAATTTTTTGTATTTTTAGTAGAGATGGGGCTTCACCGGCCTGGCGTGGTGGCTCATGCCTGTAATCCCAGCAAGTCAGGCGGATCACGAGGTCAGGAGATCGAGACCATCCTGGCTAACACAGTGAAACCCCGTCTCTACTAAAAAATGCAAAAAATTAGCTGGGCGAGGTGGCGGGCGCCTGTAGTCCCAGCTACTCGGGAGGCTGAGGCAGGAGAATGACATGAACCCGGGAGGTGGAGCTTGCAGTGAGCCGAGATCGTGCCACTGCACTCCAGGCTGGGCAACAGAGCAAGACTTCGTCTCAAAAAAAAAAAAAAAAAGAGAGAGAGATGGGGTTTCACCATGTGGCCCAGGCTGGTTTTGAACTGCTGACCTCAGGCAATCTGCCCGCCTCAGGCAATCAGTCATGAGCCATTGCACTGGGCCTAATTTATGTGGGTTGTTTTTTTTTTTTTTTTGAGACGGAGTCTCGCTCTGTTGCCCAGGCTGGAGTGCAGTGGCGAGATCTCAGCTCACTGCAACCTCTGCCTCCCGAGTTCAAAGCGATTCTCCTGCCTCAGCCTCCCAAGTAGCTGGGACTACAGGCACCCACCACCACACCGGCTAATTTTTTGCATTTTTAGTAGAGACGGGGTTTCACCATGTTAGCCAGGATGGTCTCGATCTCCTGACCTTGTGATCTGCCAGCCTCGGCCTCCCAAAGTGTTGGGATTACAGGCATGAGCCACCACGCCTGGCCTAATTTTTGTATTTTTAACGGAGACGGGGTTTCACCATGTTGGTCAGGCTGGTTTCGAACTCCTGAGCTCAGGTGATCTGCCCACCTCGGCCTCCCAAAGTGCTGGGATTACAGGCAGGAGCCACTACGTCTGGCCAAAAAAAATACAAAAACTAGCTGCGTGCTATGGCTTGCGCCTGTAGTACCAGCTACTCTCAAGGCTGAGGCAGGAGAATTGCTTGAGCCGCAGAGGCGGAGATTTTAGTGAGCTGAGATCACACCATTGCACTCCAGCCTGGGTGACAGGAGTGAAACCCTGTCTAAAAAAAAAAAAAATATATATATATATATATAATCAGAAATAAAGGAAATTGTCATTCAGCTCCTCAGGCTTACACATCCCCATCCAGGGATCTACAGTCATTCCCATCCATAAGACTTACCTTCTTTCAGAGTTGTCAAAAGAGCTGCGTTTGTTCATTCATTTATACTTTAATGTGAATTAAATACAAAACTACCTCTTCTGAAATATGTGAATTTGTTTGTTTATTTATTTATTTATTTTGAGATGGAGTCTCACTCTGTCCCCAAGGCTGGAGTGCAGTAGCACAATCTTGGCTCACTGCAACCTCCACCTCCCGGGCTCAAGGGATCCTCCTGCCTCAGCCTCCCAAGTAGCTGAGATTACAGGCGCTTGCCACCATGCCTGGCTAATTTTTATATTTTTAGTAGAGATGGGGTTTCACCATGTTGGTCAGGCTGGTCTCAAACTCCTGACCTCAGGTGATCCACCAGCCTCAGCCTCCCAAAGTGTTGGGATTACAGGCATGAGCTACCACCCCCAGCCTGGAATGAGGACCGCTTCTAATTGTGAAAGAAAATGCTTGTTGCCCAGTTAACATAATTCCACATAATCATTTTGATTAGGAAACCTAAACAACTTCTGGAGAACTCAAGAACTCTGTCCCAGGCTGCCATTTCACATTTGCTGCATTTCTAGATGTGTTTATATGATTGCTTGAGTGGTGTTGTCTTCTACTGGAGTGTAGCTTCATGACTTAAGAATCTTTCGGCCAGGCACAGTGGCTCCCGCCTGTAATCCCAGGACTCTGGGGGGCCAAGGTGGGCAGATCACCTGAGGTCAGGAGTTCGAAACCAGCCTGACCAATATGCCGTCTCTACTAAATATACAAAAGTTAGCTGGGCATGGTGGCATGCGCCTGGAATCCCAGCTATTTGAGAAGCTGAGACAGGAGAATTGCTTGAACCCGAGAGGCAGAGGTTGTGGTGAGCCGAGATTGCACCATTGTACTCCAGCCTGGGCAACAAGAGCGAAACTTCATCTCAAAAAAAAAAGGATCTTTTTTATTTTAAGGCTAGTCAAGTGACACATTTGGCTTTACTTAGCCAACTATTTGTTGAATGAATAAAGGAACAAATGAATCAAACCAAAGATTCCCGGCCGGGTGCAGTGGTTCATGCCTGTAATCCCAGCACTTTGGGAGGCTGATGCAGGCAGATCACAAGGTCAGGAGTTCAAGACCAGCCTGGCCAATATGGTGAAACCCCATCTCTACTAAAAATACGACAATTAGCCAGGCGTAGTGGCAGGCGCCTGTAGTTCCACCTACTTGGGAGGCTGAGGCAGGAGAATTGCTTGAACTCGGGAGGCAGAGGTTGCAGTGAGCCAAGATCACACCACTGCACTCCAGCATGGGCTACAGAACCAGATTCTGTCTCAAAAAAAAAAAAAAAATTGCATAGAAACAATCAGATGATTTAGATATTATGGAAAAAACACATCCTGCCTATATTGGACATAGGATTTTTTTCTGATGCATGCAGCATCTCTGTAGAGGTTCTCTGCTCCCCTCTCCTCAGTCCATGTGTTTTAGGTGGCATTGATCCCATTTCCGGCTACAGGAGTGGGCAAGTGACACAGGCCTGGCAAATCAGAGGCACCTAACCTCTAGATTCATGGATCTGACAGTCTAGACCAGCCCAAGTCACTATAGAAAGGAGGTATGTGGTAAGGGCTCACTTGGAGGAACCAAAGAGAGTGGGAAGGAGAGTGGGAGGAACCACTGACTCTTGGTGAGAGCAGAGATAGCTGCATGGAGGAGGTTTGTAGCTGGACTAAGATTTAGATGGATGGAATTGAGGGAGAGCATTCTCTACACAAAAAGCAGGACCAAACATGGGGTGATAGGAACATGTAAGATGCTTTTAAAAGCTAGCAAGGGCCCAGTTGACAGGAGCAAAAGGTTTATGTGGAGGTGGAGGACAAGATAAAGTTGGAGGAGTGGACCAGGGCAAGCCCCCTGAGAGTTCTGGACACCGCGTTAAGGAGTGGAAGAGTTTATTCCAGAGGCCATGTGGACCTGTTCAGAGGGGAGGCCGTGGGTAACCTGAGCAGGGTTGGGCATTAGGAAGTTGATCTGTCAGAAGAGTGGATTAAAGGGAAAGAGGCTGGGGCTCCAACCCAAGATGCATGAGCCTGGCCAAAAAAACATTAAGGGCATCGGGCAGTGGGACCGAAATAGAACCACCAGCTGAGGCACTGAAGAAAGAATCAGTGCGCCTTGAGGAACATAATAAGGCAGAGCTAAAAGACCAGATTCCAGAGGCTGGGTTATGGCATCTGGGCAGTGGTTTGAGAAGGGCAGGCTTTGGCGTCTATCAAAACTGAGTTTGAATCCTGGGTCTGGCACTAGAAGTATGTATAATTCTGGGCAAGTTTACTTATTGCTGGGCCTTGGTTTTCTCATCCGTGAAAAGGAATAATAATACCAAATCCAGAGGTTTTTGGAAGACTAAATGAATAATATCCTTAAAGCAATTTTCAGGGTACCAGGAATAAAATAAATATCCAATGTAGCTAGTGGGTACAAAGTTTCTTTTGAGAGTGATGCAAATGTTCTAAAATTAGATTATGGTTACACAACTCTGTAAATATCTAAAAACCATTGAGTTGTATACTTTTTGTGTGTGTGTGAGATGGTGTCTCGCTCTGTCGCCCATGCTGGAGTGCAGTGGCGCAATCTCGGCTCACTGCAACCTCTGCCTCCCAGGTTCAAGTGATTCTCCTGTCTCACCCTCCCGAGTAGCTGGGACTACAGGCGTGTGCCACCATGCCCGGCTAATTTTTGTATTTTTAAAAATGTTTGTTTTTTTGGTTTTTTTTTTTTTTGAGACAGAGTCTCGCTCTGTCGCCCAAACTGGAGTGCAGTGGTGCAATCTCAGCTCACTGCAACCTCCACCTCCTGGGTTCAAGCAATTCTCCTGCCTCAGCCTCCTGAGTAGCTGGGATTACAGGTGCACACCACCACACCCGGCTAATTTTTGCATTTTTAGTACAGATGGGGTTTCACCATGTGGGTCAGGCTGGTCTCAAACTCCTGACCTCGTGACCCACCTGCCTCGGCCTCCCAAAGTGCTGGGATTACAGGCGTGAGTCACCACGCCCAGCCAAAAAAAGTTTGTTTTTCTGTTCAAATGATCCTTTATTGAAATATTTTGTTTTGTGCTTCTTCACTAGCTGGGCATATTCCACAACACCACTGTTGATGTCATCTATGATGTCATGAGGGTGGCGGCCATCAACGTTACGGCCCACAGACTAGGGAGTCCCCAGGACTTTTTTTTTTTTTTTTCTTGAGACAGAGTCTTGCTCTGTCACCCAGGCTGGGGTGCAGTGGCGCTATCTCTGCTCACTGCAAGCTCCGCCTCCGCGGGTTCAGGCCATTCTCCTGCCTCAGCCTCCCCAGCAGCTGGGACTACAGGCGCACGCTGCCACGCCCATCTAATTTTTTTGTATTTTTAGTAGAGACGGGGTTTCACCATGTTTGCCAGGATGGTCTCGATCTCCTGACCTCGTGATCCGCCCGCCTCGGCCTCCCAAAGTGCTGGGATTACAGGCATGAGTCACCGCGCCTGTCCCCCAGGATTTCTTTAATGGTTCCAGAGAGTTCTCTGGCTAAAGATTGGTGACACCTCTGTCAAGCAATGTTGACAATCTCATCAAAAGTGATATTCCCACTGTGTTTAATGTGTTTCTGTTTCTTCTGTCTCTTGGTGGTTCCTTGAGAACTTTGATGATCAGGGCAGAGGCAAAAGGCATCACCTCAATCTGGGCCCGTCTGTTCTGAATGTTCAGTTTCACTATAATCCCCAGGCCTTTCCAGTCACCCGTTGCCTTGGCAATGTCATCACCAACTGTTTTTAGAGACAGACCCGGGGGCCGATCTTGGGGGCCAGTGAAGAAGTGGCACCAACTTCATCCCCGATGCACCTCAGATATATGACTTTAATCTTATTGGGGTCAAACTTCGGCGGCATGGTGGAGGCGGCTGGTGTTGGATAAACCCGGATTCAGGACGACCAAAGAAAGTTGCACCTTGGCCTCTTCCAAGCCAAAAGCTGAAAGCAAAAAATGTGTTTTTAAAAACAAACAAACAGGGCCAGGCACGGTGGCTCACGCCTGTAATCCCAGGACTTTGGGAGACCAAGGCAGGCAGATCACCTGAGGTCAGGAGTTCAAGACCAGCCTGGCCAATATGATGAAACCTCGTCTCTACTAAAAATACAAAAAGTTAGCTGGGTGTGGTAGTGCACCTGTGGGAGAATGGCTGGAACCTGGGAGGCAGAGGTTGCAGTGAGCCGAGATCGGGCCACTGAACTCCAGCCTGGGCAATGAGAGCAAAAACTCCATCTCAAAAAAAAAAAGATCCAGAGGTAGGAAGTCCAGGACCATGTTTGGGGCCTTCAAAAGACCCAGGCAACAAAATAAAAGAAAAAGAGACAGGGTGAGAGACACCCTCACAGGGTGACTTTCCAAAGGTATCACATAATATGGCCCATTTGGCCAGGCGTGGTGGCTCACGCTTGTAATCCCAGCACTTTGGGAGGCTGAGGCAGGCAGATCACCTGAGGTCAGGAGTTAGAGACCAGCCTGACCAACATGGAAAAACCCCATCTCTATTAAAAACACAAAATTAGCCGGGCATGGTGGTAGCATGCCTGTAATCCCAGCTACTTGGGAGGCTGAGGCAGGAGAATCGCTTGAACCCGGGAAGCAGATGTTGTGGAGAGTCGAGATCGAGCCATTGCACTCCAGCCTGGGCAACAAGAGCGAAACTCTGTCTCTCTCTATATATATATATATTTATATATATATATATATTTGTATATATATATATGGCCCACTTATATTTCATTGACCAGAACTTAATCACATGGCCCCATTTGGCTGCAAGAGAAGATGACAAATGACCACTTGTCTTCCCGTCTCTTCGTTCTTTTGCAGGGGATAGAGATGGGGTCTTATGGCTCTGGTACAGCTACAATTTGAGGTTTATTAAAGAAGAGAATGGTTATTGGGAGGCAAACAGCAGCCTTTGCTATAGCTACTACTTGTGTAACAATGGAAGCAGACTATAAATAAACAAACTGTCTTTGAAAAGACACACAATACATGTAGTACAGTTTGCCTTTTGGCTTTTGAACCATGTGGCTGTATTATCTACTCAAATAAGTAAAACTAGAATTTAAAAAAAATACTGCAGCCTAGCAACATGGTGAGACTTTGTCTCTACAAAAAATACAAAAATTATCCAGGCATGGTGGTGAGTGCCTATAGTCCCAGCTACTGGACTCCCACCCCAGTCTCCCTAGTAAGGGAGACTGAGGTGGGAGGATCACTGGAGCCTGGGAGGTTGAGGCTGCAGTGAGCCATGACTTAGCCACTGCATTCCAGCCTGGGTGACAGAGTGAGACCGGTCTTAAAAAAAAAAATACTGAATGATGATACCCAACCATGTGTTTCCTGACTTACAGCTCTGTCGATACCACAGCTGTCCCAGGCATCCATATGGACACCATGCTTCTGCGGATCTAAGACTGCCTCCTCTGCAGTGAGCCAAGATTGCGCCACTGCACTCTAGCCTGGGTGACCGAGCAAGACTCTGTCTCAAAAAAAAAAAAAAAAAGAAAAAAGACTGCCTCCTCCAGACACCTACAAGCAATCATGCAGCAAGTTTGAGCATCTACTTTTCCATTCCCATTGCCACCCAGGTAGCAAGGATGGTACAGTCCCAGAAATGGGAGCACTTACTACTTCAGCCTACATGGAGCCATCATCATGGTCCCTGAGACTTGGTCCTAACATGGCCATCTTTTACCTATGATCAACATACCATGAGGGGGCCGGGCATGGTGATTCATGCCTATTACCCCAGCGCTGTGGGAGGATGGGCCAAGCAGAACACTTGAGCCCAGGACTTCAAGACCAGACTGGACAACATGACGAAACCCTGTCTCTACAAAAATTAGCCAGGTGTGGTGGTGCACACCTGTGGTTACAGCTACTTGGGAGGCTAAGGTGGGAGGATTGTTTGAGCACAGGTGGTGGAGGCTACAGTGAGCCATGATTGTGCCATTGCACTCCAGCCTAAGCAACAGAGTGAGACCCTGTCTCAAAAAAATGTATGGGCCAGGCGCAGTGGCTCACGCCTGTAATCCCAGCACTTTGGGAGGCCGAGGCGGGTGGATCACGAAGTCAGGAGATCGAGATCATCCTGGCTAACACGGTGAAACCCCATCTTTACTAAAAATACAAAAAAGTTAGCCGGGCGAGATGGCGGGAGCCTGTAGTCCCAGCTACTCGGGAGGCTGAGGCAGGAGAATGGTGTGAACCCCTGGGGGCGGAGCCTGCAGTGAGCCAAAATCGCGCCACTGCACTCCAGCCTGGGTGACAGCGAGACTCCATCTCAAAAAAAAAAAAAATGTATATATGTATATGCATACACACACAGACACACATCCCATGAGAGATTTATTGACCCCTTGTCTTCCCATCTCTTCGTTCTTTTGCAGGGGATAGAGATGGGGTCTTGCCATGTTGGCTGGTCTCCAATTCTTGGGCTCAAGTGATACCCTGGCCTCAGCCTCCCAAAGTGTTGGGATTACAGGCATGAGCCCCACGCTTGGCCTATTCACACTTGATTCCTGTTCTAATGGTAGATTTTGCTGGGTCTATCATGACCCAACATCCATCACAGAGGTTCTCAATCACTGAGCTGCCAGCCTGAGCTGTAACCATAAAAAAAAAATCTTATGCTTCTCTGTCCTTGGTGTTTCTTGGTTTGTGGCAACATGCTTGACATATTGCCACATGGTGTTCTCATGTGTCTGTGTCCAAATTTCCTTCTTTTTATGAGGATACCAGTCCCCTCATTAGGTCCCACCCTAATCCAGTATGACTTCATTTTAGTTTGATTACATCTGCACAGATGCTATTTCCAAATAAGGTTACACTCACAGGTTCTGGGTAGCTAGAAATTTAGGGGAAGCTACTTAACCCGGTACACTATTCCAGCCTCCAACCTGACGGGTGCATCCCTCTGAACTATCTCCCTAACCTAGAGACCTTTCTCCTTTTATAAATGACAAAATATCCTCAGGCAATGCTGTGTTAAAAATACTTTAAAAAGGCCGGGGCGCAGTGGCTCATGCCTGTAATCCCTGCACTTTGAGAGGCCAAGGCGGGCGGGTCACTTGAGGTTAAGGGTTCGAGAACAGCCTGGCCAACATGGTGAAACCCCGACTCTACTAAAAATACAAAAATGAGCCAGGTGTGGTGGCGGGTGCCTGTAATCCCAGCTACTCAGGAGGCTGAGGCAGGAGAATCTCTTGGAGTCCGGAGGCAGAAGCTGCAGTGAGCCAATTGCACCAGACAGCAAAACATTCTACACTGCTCCATCAGTGTTAGCTCTGAAACCATCTAGTCATTTTAACTACTGGCTTCTAGACCCAACTGTTCTAACTCCCACCCCCACTCCCCACTGTCTAACCAGTGGTTTATCTTTCTTGCCCAGTCAGCGGCTTCAAGATATTTTTAACTTTTGCCTTCCATGGCTTCCTCAGCTGCTAATCTACTGAGATATGTTTATTTTATTTTATTTTTTGAGATGGAGTGTCACTCTGTCACCCAGGCTAGAGTGCTGTGGCACAGTCTTGGCTCACTGCAACCTCCACCTCCTGGGTTCAAGTGATTCTCCTGCCTCAGCCTCCCAAGTAGCTGGGAATACAGTGGCCTGCCACCATGCCCAGCTAATGTTTTTTTCTTTTTTTTTAGTAGAGACGGGATTTCGCCATGTTGGCCAGGCTGGTCTCGAACTCCTGACCTCAGGTGATCCACCCACCTCAGCCTCCCAAACTGCTGTGATTACAGATGTAAGCCACTGCATCTGGCCTACTGAGAGGTGTTTAATATCTCATCCTCATCTCTTAGCATCTCAGTTTGAGTCCCGTAACCTCTCTCTCTCTCTTTTTTTTTTTTTTTTTTTTGAGATGGAGTTTCACTCTTGCTGCCCAGGCTGGCGCCCAAGGGCATGATCTTGGCTCACTGCAACCTCCACCTCCAGGGTTCAAGCGATTCTCCTGCCTCAGCCTCCTGAGTAGCTGGGATTATAGGCGCCCACCACCATGCCCAGCTAATTTTTGTTTGTGTGTGTGTGTGTGTGTGGTGTGTGTTATTTGAGACACAGTCTCACTCTGTCGCCAGGCTGGAGTGCAGTGGCACGATCTCAGCTCACTGCAACCTCTGCCTCCCAGGTTCAAGCCATTCTCCTGCCTCAGCCTCCCAAGTAGTTGGGACTACAGAAGCATGTCACCACACCTGGCTTTTTTTTTTTTTTTTTTTTTTTTTGTATTTTTAGTAGAGATGGGGTTTCACTGTGTTAGCCAGGATGGTGTCAATCCCCTGACTTTGTGATCCACCTGCCTCGGCCTCCCAAAGTGCTGGGATTACAGGCGTGAACCACTGCGCCTGGCCCCCCTTTTCTTTTTTTAGACAGAGTCTCACTCTGTCACCAGGCTGGAGTACAGTGGCGGGATCTCAGCTCACTGCAACCTCCGCCTTCCTCCCAGGTTCAAGCGATTCTCCTGCCTCAGCCTCCCGAGTAGCTAGGACTACAGGCATGCACCACCACACTCAGCTAATTTTTGTATTTTTAGTAGAGATGGGGTTTCACCATGTTGGCCAGGATGGTCTCAATCTCTTGACCTCATGATCCACCCACCTCGGCCTCCCAAAGTGCTGGGATTACAGGCCTGAGCCACCGTGCCCAACCAATTTCCCCTTTTCTATGGCTTATTGTTTCTAACACTTTATTGTAAAATTTTTCAAACAGCCAACAAAATTGAAAGAATATCCTGTTACCCAGCACCTAGATTCTAGTATTTTAAAAATTGAGATATATTTCACATAACATAAAATTCAACATTTTAAAGTGTACACTTCAATAGTTTTTAGTGCTGTATATTCATTATGTTGTACAAACATCACCATTAATTTCAAAACATTTTCATAACCTCAAAAAGAAAACTCTTACCCATTAACTGTTAGTCCTAATTCCCCCCTTCTCCCATCCCCTGGCAACCACTAATCTACCTTCTGTTTCTATGGATTTGTCTATTCTGGACGTTTCATATAAATAGAATTACACAATATGTTGCCTTTCCTGTCTGATTTGTTCACTCAGCATAATGTTTTCAACATTCATTCCTTCTGTAGCATGTATCAGTATTTCATTCCTTTTTATGGTGAATAATACTCCATCGTATGAGTATATGACATTTGATTCATCCATTTATCAGCTGATGAACATTTGAGTTGTTTGCACTTTTTGACTATCATGAATAATGCTGCTATCAACATTTGTGTACACGTTTTTATGTGAACATATGTTTTCAATTTTCTCTGGTATATAGCTAAAAGTAGAATTGATGGGTCATACGGTAACATTAACATGTTACTATACATGTTTTATCACATATCTACCTGCCTAACTATCCTTCTAATCCATCTATATTAATCCTTCTCACATTTTAGTGTACTTTGGTGTACATTTTAGTGTACAATAAATTGCAAACATCAGTACACCTCACTCCAAACTCATCAGCATGTCTATTACTAGAATTCAATCTTTCTTTACAATTTATTATCTTCATGTAAAATCTACAATTTTTTTCTTTTTGTTGTTTTTTTGTTTTGTTTTGTTTTTGTTTTTGTTTTTTGTTTTTTGTTTTTTTGAGACAGGGTCTCGCTCTATTGCCCAGGCTGGAGTGCAGTGGCACAATCTTGGCTTACTGCAACTTCTGCCTCTTGGGCTCGAGCAATTCTCCTGCCTCAGCCTCCTGAGTAGCTGGGACTACAGGCGTGAGCCACCATGCCCAGCTACTTTTTGTATTTTTAGTAGAGACGACGGGGTTTCACCATGTTGGCCAGGCTGGTGTCAAACTCCTGACCTCAGCTGATCCGCCCACCTCAGCCTTTCAAAGTGTTGGGATTACAGGCGTGAGCCACTGCGCCCAGCCCACTCAATGAGTTTTAACACATGCCTAAACCTGTGAAATCCAAATCAAGATATCAAGATTTAGAACATGTCCACCCTCTTGCAAGTTCCCTCTGTCTGTTCAGAGTGTCAGTCCTGCCCCTGCTCTACCTTTTCCAAAGGCAACCAGTCTTCTGATGTTTTCCCCACCGTAAGTTACTTTCCCTGTTCTAGAATTTCATATAAACAGAAACCCATGACGTATATCCGTTTTCATCTGGCTTCTTTCACTTAGCATACTGTTTTTAAGCTTCATTCATGTTACTGCATGCAGCAATATTCAGTCCTTTCTGTTGCTGAACTGTTTTCTGTCATCATCCTGTGTGCATGTACAATAGGTTGTTTGTCCATTCACCTGTTGATGAACACTTGGGCCATTTCACTTTTGGCTTTTATGAATAAAACTCCTTTGATGTGAGCCAACATCGTGCCACTGCACTCCAGCCTGGGCAAAAGAGGGAGACCCTGTCTCAATTAAAAAGAAAAAAAAAATCTGCTATGATCACCTCCCTGTAGGCCTTGATGTGGGCCCATGTGTTTATTTCTCTTAGCTAAGTATCCAGGATTGAAACTGTGTTCCAGGACAGGCGTATGTTTCATTTTATAAGAAACTGTCAGACCTTTTTCCAAGGTGGTTGTACCATTTTTCATGCCCACAACAATGTATGAGGCACATAAGTTGTGAGCCAAAGATAAAAAAGCACAAATTGTAAACTGCTACTAATTATTTTCATTTGAAAATTTTAAGTAGGCCGGGTCTGGTGGCTCATGCCTGTAAATCCCAGCACTTTGGGAGGTCAAGGCAGGCGGATCACCTGAGGTCAGGAGTTCGAGACCAGCCTGGCCAACATGGTGAAACCCCATCTCTACTAAAAACACAAAAATTAGCCAGGCATGGTGGCGCACACCTGTAGTGTCAGCTACTCAGCAGGCTGAGGCAGGAGAATTGCTTGAACCCGGGAGGCAGAGGTTGCAGTGAGTGGAGATTGTGCCACTGCATTCCAGCCTGGGCAACAGAGCAAGACTCCATCACAACAACAATAATAACAACAACAACAACAACAACAAATGCCCAACAAACCAGGAATAGAAGGGAACATTCTTAACCTAATAAAGGCTATCTATGGAAAATCCACAGCTAACATCCTACCTAATGTTGTGAAAGACTGAATGTTTTCATCTAAGATCAGGAATAAGACAGGGCCAGGTGCTGTGGCTCATGCCGGTAATCTCAGCACTTTGGGAAGCTGGGGTGGGCGGATCGCTTGAGCTCAGGAGTTCAAGACCAGCCTGAGCAACATGGTGAGACCCCGGAGTCTACAAAAAATACAAAAATTAGCCAGGCATGGTGGCTTGCACCTGTAGTCCCAGCTACTCAGGAGGCTGAGATAGGAGGATAACTGAGCCTGGGGAGGTCAAGGCTGCAGTGAGCACAGATCATGCCACTGCACTCCAGCCTGGGCCACAGAATGGGACCTGTCTCAAAAAAAAAAAAAAAGAAAGAAAAGAAAAAAGAAAAAGAAGCAAAACTATCTCTATTTGTAGATGACATGATCTTGTATATAGAAAATCCTACGGAATCCGCAAAAACAAGGTGATGAACCTTATGACACCCTGTATAAATCCAGATTTCGTAGATTAGAAATCCAATGGCTTTGTTTAAACTGCCTCTTCCTCTGTTTTTACATTTTTTCCTCCACACTTGACAGAAACAAACCCAACTCTTTTTGAACCAACTTCCCTACCTCTTTCCTGCACTCATCCCTTCCTAAAGGTTTGCTCCTGTAATTATTAGCCTTGGAACTGCCCAACAGGACCCTTGTTTTCTATTTATCTGGAACCCCAGGCTCGTTTCTTTCTTTGCATTCCTATTTTCTATATCATGCTTAGAATTTTAAAGTTGCTTCCAGGCTGGGCGCGGTGGCTCATGTCTGTAACCCCAGCATGTCCGGAGGAGGGATTGCTTGAGCCCAGGAGTTCCAGAACAGACGGGCCAACATGGCGAAACCCTGTATCCACTAAAAATACAAAAATTAGCCAGGTGTAGTGGCGCGTGCCTGTTGTCCCAGCTACTCAGGAGGCTGAGGTGGGAGGATCACCTGAGCCTGGGAAGTCAAGGCTGCAGTCAGCCAGATCACGCCACTGCACTCCAGCCTGGGTGACAGAGTGAAATTCTGTCAAAGAAAGAAAAGAAAAAGAAAGAAAAGGAAGAAAGGAAGGAAGGAAGCAAGGAATGAAGGAACCATATCTCCATTTTCATCCAAACAGCTATTTTTCTCTGCTACTACGTACCTCCTCAGAGCCCATCCCCCCTACTGGTCTGAGGCATTTTTTTAAACAACTTTCTGGACATAGCCCCTCTTAAGACTAACAACCTATAGCCAGGCGTGGTGGCTCACGCTTGTAATCCCAGCATTTTGGGAGGCCGAGGCATGTGGATCACCTGAGGTCGGGAGTACCAGACCAGCCTGACCAACATGGTGAAACCCCTTCTCTACTAAAAATATAAAAATTAGCCGGGCGTGGTGGTAGGCGCCTGTAATGCCAGCTACTCGGGAGGCTGAGGCAGGAGAATTGCTTGAACCCAGGAGGCGGAGGTTGTAGTGAGTGGAGATCGAGCCACTGCACTCCAGCCTGGGCGATAGAGCGAGAATCCGTCTCAAAAAAACAAACAAACAAACAAACAAACAAAGACTAGCAACCTCCTCTCTAGCAATGCCAACCCCAGTCCAGGCCCCCATTCGCCCCGGATCTCGATCAAGAAACATTAATCTGTGGCCTTTCTTTGCCATTTCCAACTCTGCCACCTCCATCAAACGACAAGATCTTCTTCTTCCTTTCCATTCCGGTCAGCTTCGTTTCCCTAATCTCCGTAGAAATCCCTAGCCTGACTCCCTTTCCTTTCCATCCTCACCACACGCCCGCATGCCGGACCTCAAAAGCGCAAACGCTAAAAACCGGTTGAGTTGACGCACGGAGAGAAGGGGTGTGTGGGTGGGTGTGTGTGTGTTAGTGTGTGTGCTTGTGTGTGGAAGAAACCAACAGGGTTCACGCTGGTGTCCATTTCTGGAAATGCCAATCGCGCCCGACTGCGGGAGCCAGGATCAAGTCCCCAGGGCGCGCTTGCAGACAGCACCCTGAGCGAAGGAGCTCAGAAGGCAGTCCGGCTTCACCCAGACCCCTAACCCCACAGAAGCCCCCTCCCCCAGCGGCACAGCACCCCCTCCCCGGCGCGGTGGTAGGGCCCGGTGCGACGTCACCCATTGTTTACAAATCAACCCGAGCCGGCAGGATTCCGGCTCCCGCGGCTGCAGGCGCGCGGCTCGAGTGCCTGGCGGGCTCCGGCTTCCGCGTCCGCCCCAGCCCCAGCCCCGGCCCCGGCCCCGGCTTAGTCTTCAGCTCCGCGCCCGCTCCGCCGCGGCCCACCGCGCCCGCCGGCAGCCGAGCCCCCAGCGACGCCCGCACAGCTCCGGGTGCCCGGACAGGGGGCCATGCCGTGCCGGAGGGAGGAGGAAGAGGAAGCCGGCGAGGAGGCGGAGGGGGAGGAAGAGGAGGAGGACAGCTTCCTCCTGCTGCAGCAGTCGGTGGCGCTGGGCAGCTCGGGCGAGGTGGACCGGCTGGTGGCCCAGATCGGCGAGACGCTGCAGCTGGACGCGGCGCAGGACAGCCCGGCCTCGCCTCTGCGGGCCCCGGGGCCCCTGGCTGCGGCAGTGCCGGCGGACAAGGCCCGGCCCCCGGCGGTGCCGCTGCTGCTGCCGCCCGCGTCGGCGGAGACTGTGGGCCCGGCGCCCCCTGGGGTCCTGCGCTGCGCCCTGGGGGACCGCGGCCGCGTGCGGGGCCGCGCTGCGCCCTACTGCGTGGCCGAGCTAGCTACAGGCCCCAGCGCGCTGTCCCCACTGCCCCCTCAGGCCGACCTTGATGGGCCTCCGGGAGCTGGCAAGCAGGGCATCCCGCAGCCGCTGTCGGGTCCGTGCCGGCGAGGATGGCTCCGGGGCGCCGCCGCCTCCCGCCGCCTGCAGCAGCGACGCGGGTCCCAACCAGAAACCCGCACAGGCGACGACGACCCGCACCGACTTCTGCAGCAGCTAGTGCTCTCTGGAAACCTCATCAAGGAGGCCGTGCGAAGGCTTCATTCGCGACGGCTGCAGTTACGTGCAAAGCTTCCCCAACGCCCGCTCCTGGGACCTCTGTCGGCCCCGGTGCATGAACCCCCTTCGCCTCGCAGCCCTCGCGTGGCCTGCAGTGACCCTGGCGCCTCCGGGAGGGCGCAGCTCAGAACTGGCGACGGCGTTCTTGTGCCTGGCAGCTAACACGCCCAGGGTGGCCACAGCGCCAGCCTCAGACTGGAGGGCAAGGGGTTCCCTTGAGGGCTGCAGTTCTGCTCAGGCTGGTGGAGAACTCTGGCTTTTGGAAGCGAGAGAAAAAAGCTAATGACGAGGAACCGAAAAATCGCGAATGTTTCGCGGGCAACTGGGGTTGAGGGCCAAAATATTTGGAATGAAGGACTTGGCCCTATTTAAGGCAGATTTTACAGAGCGCACCCCAAGCTTACAAGTCAGTAGGACTCCTTATTTGGCGTGACCCGACCTGGCCGCGGAGCCTGCAGTTCCGCGCAGCCTCTCAGCGCCCTCCAGCCCCGCGACCATGTGGCCACAATCCACGCCTCTCCGGATCGCAGTGCGCCGGAACCACGGAGGATGATGCCAGTTACTTTCTTTACCTTTTCAGGGCTGGCTCCTGATCCACTTTGGGGGAGGAGAACATGAGTAGATAATTTCAGGGTGCAGCCCAATCTGCCAGACGTGAATATTTTTGACACTTAAAAAAACCATCTTGTGTCTTTGGAGGTGCTGCTTAATATCAAACACGCGGTGCCATGAAGGGACCCTTTGGGGGTTGAATAGGAGTTAACCCCTGCGCTCTCTTTGCAACTGTCTGCCTTCTCAGAGTGGTGGGGGAAGGCTGTACGACACGGGTGGGGACAGGAGGTGGGGGCAGGGGGCATTGAATGGTGGTGGAAGGGTAGAGAGGCGCGGAGTGAACCCCACGCCCTATCTAAAGTGTATTTTCACAGCCGGCCCGCCTCTCCTCGGTTCAAGGTCACTGTTTACTGGGCACGCACTGGGTTGCGGGACAGAGTAGCCGGGTTCTGCCCGTGCTCGGAGAAGAGCGCAGTGTTTTGCCAGTGCTGGAGTCTCCTGAGGACACGCGCGCCGCCGCCACCGCGGGTGTGGGAAAGCGTGGACGTGCTGGGCGTCTGTGCTTCCCTAGGCGACCACCGCCCCTGGCCGCGCTCCGGGCTTTCACGGAAACTCCCAACACCGGGCCCTGGGTTCCTCCTCTTCCACTCGCCTCTGTTGTCCTACTCAAACGGGTGGCTCTGGGATCCTGGGGGCCTGGGTTGGGGGTTAGGGAGACGCCATGTGATGGGCACTCCAGGGACATACAGCCTAGCACAGCAGCTTATAATGGGCTCTCCGGGGCCATTTGTAATAACAGCTGCAATTCCCTGGATAGACGAGTTGATTTCCTCCCTCTGCCCCTCCCCCAGCCATGCCAGCTGGCCTTTGTAAGTGCAGGAAACCGAATAGAAAATGTGACCCTCCAAATGGAGAAGCTGCAGGCTTTGCCATTGTGAACCATGGTGAAGTGCTTGGAACATACTGTTCACTCATTCTAAAGGCGCTGAGACTGTGCTGTTCTCGTTTTTATAGTCAATGGCTTGTTCATCATCCAGATGTGGCTACTGACATATCTACACTTCGCACCGGAGTGTCTGGAATTGTGGCTATCCTGATTATAGGATTTTAACTGAAATGCCTGCTTTGAATAAATGTGTTGGGTTTTTTGTTTGGTTTTATTTTATACTTGCCATCGGTGAAAAAGATGTACAGAACACATTTCTCTGATCTCCATAAACATGAAAACACTTGAAATCTCTGTCAGCCTGGCCTGCGGATGGTAATTAGAGCGCCTTTGTGTCTGAGCAGCTCACTAGCTAGACAAGGTCTCCGCAGCTGGGTGTGTATTGGAGCTGGCATGAAATTAAATGAAAGTGAGGTCAGGTTTTGGACCAATCCCATTCGTTAAAACCTCAGAGCCTTTTGGATTACTAGTCAGCAATGGAGATGTGTTATAAAGCTGCCTCTATTAGCAAAGGACATCAGATCAGCCAGTCACTGCAAACTGGGAGGCTTATCTTTTTTTTTTTCTTTTTTTCTTTCTACTGTGGCCATTAAGTGCACTTGTTCCACAAGGTGGGCCTTAAGGCTGGGGCAGCTCCTGATTAGGGGACTGCTCACAACGCGAGCCTGGTGGTAGGAAAGCTGGGTGGAAACTTACAAAAGACTCCTGTCTTTGCCCCTGGCACATTTATACCGTTCTGTCCCTAAGCAGTGACATAACAGCCCATGTCTATCCTTATGGTTCTGACTTACTTCAGTCTGTTCCCTCATGGAAGGAGCTAATTTCCTCCCTCTGAGGAAAGAGTACCCAGAGTTTAAGTCCACTTCTGAAGTGGGAAGGGAGCCTTGGACAAGTTGCTCTACCTCTGTGGCTTCAGTTTCCTCATCCGTACAACAGGGATAATGAAATAAAAGGTGGCCAGGCCCGGTAGCTTACACCTGTAATCCTAGTAGCACTTTGGGAGGCTGAAGTGGAGGATTGCTGGAGCCCAGAAGTTCAAGACCAGCCAGGGCAACACAGTGAGACCTCATCTCTCCAAAAATAAATAAGTAAATGGCCGGGCACAGTGGCTCACGCCTGTAATCCCAGCACTTTGGGAGGCCAAAGAGGGCAGATCACAAGGTCAGGAGTTCAAGACCAGCCTGACCAACATGGTGAAACCCCATCTCTACTAAAAATACAAAAATTAACTGGGCATGGTGGTGCACTCCCGTAATCCCAGGTACTCAGGAGGCTGAGGCAGGAGAATTGCTTGAACCTGGGAGGCAGAGGTTGCAGTGAGCCGAGATCGCGCCACGGCACTCCAGCCTGGGTGACAGAGCGAGACTCTGTCTCAAATAAGATAAAATAAAATAAATAAATAAATGAGGCAGGAGGATTGCTTGAGCCTAGGAGTTTGAGGCTGTAGCGAGCCATGATCGAGCCACTGCACTCCCACCTGGGTGGCAGAGCAAGACCCTGCCTCAAAAAAATAAATTAATAAAAGGCATATGGTGACTGGCACATGCTGGAGATGAACAGTATCTAGTCCCTTCCCCTTCCTTCCCAGGTGACTGTGTCCCAAGTGTCCTCATTTTCCCACAAAACAAGAGTATGCCATGATCCCAAATCTGCTTTCTGGAGTGTTCTATGACTTTGAGTCCTGATTTTCTAACTTCCTTTTTGGTTCAATGCCCCATTTTCTCAAATTCACCCACAGACACTGATGGTCTCTGAGGAGTACCTTCAGAACACACCAAGCCTGCCATTTCCCACAACATGCCCAGAAAGGGCTGTGGGAGCCTCAGTCCAGTGTTCTCCAGCATGGGAAGGGTAACTATGGAGGCTCTAATACAAACTGAGTAAAAGGAGCCCCCAACAGTGCAGTGGGCACCACCTCTGGGCGCTGAGCACGAGGGGAAAGTGGCCAGATGCTGATGTCCTCTGGCATGGGAATAGCCCTGAAGTCCCCAGTTCCCATTCTTAGTTGATGTAGGATTTATCCAAGGTGAAGGGGTTATGAGCAATCCAGGGCTTTCCATCCTGAAAGAGGCTATGATTTGATGTCACTGCACCGACTGTGCATAGCTTCTTGTAATGACTGGTTAAGGTCAGACTCAACCTTAGGGCCCATGCAGTACAACCCCTCCTAAAAAAGGAAAATTGGGAAAAACTAAAGCCTCTCTACATAACGCACATTAGCACTCTAAACACATTATAATCCAGTAACTGTTCATCTGTGTTTTTATTTTTTATCTTATTTACTTATTTATTTTTGAGACGGAGTCTTGCTCTGTCACCCAGGCTGGAGTGCAATGGCGTGATCTTGGCTCACTGCAAGCTCCGCCTCCCGGGTTCAAGTGATTCTCCCGCCTCAGTCTCCTGAGTAGCTAGGATTACAGGCACCCGCCATCACGCCCAGCTAATTTTTGTATATTTGTAGAAGCGGGGTTTCACCATGTTACCCAGGCTGGTCTGGAACTCCTAACCTCAGGTGATCCGCCTGCCTCGGCCTCCCAAAGTGCTGGGATTATAGGCGTGAGCCACTGCATCTGGCCTGTTTTTTTTTTTTAAATCCTGCGAAGTTTTTTTTTTTTTTTTTTAGATGAAGTCTCACTCTGTCGCCCAGGCTGGAGTGCAGTGGCATGATCTCGGCTCACTGCAAGCTCTGCCTCCTGGGTTCACACCATTCTCCTGCCTCCGCCTCCAGAGTAGCTGGGACTACAGGTGCCCGCCACCACGCCTGGCTAATTTTTTGTATTTTTAATAGAGATGGGGTTTCACCGTGTTAGCCAGGATGGTCTCGATCTCCTGACCTCGTGATCCGCCCGCCTCGGCCTCCCAAAGTGCTGGGATTACAGGCATGAGCCACCGCACCCGGCCAAATCCTGCCAAGTTTTACTATTCACTCCAAGATACTTTTTTGGGGATAAGTCAGGATTTACATAAAGTGTGGGGTTTGTTTGTTTGTGATGGGGTCTCAGTCACCCAGGAGTGCAATGGTGAGATCTTAGCTCACTGCAACCTCCACCTCCTGGACTCAAGTGATCCTCCCACCTCTCGAGTAATTGAACTACAGGTGTGTGCCACCATGCCTGATTAATTTTAAAATTTTTCATAGAGACAAGGTTTTGCCATGTTGCCCAGGCTGTTCTCAAACTCCTGGGCTCAAGCAGTCCACCTGCCTCAGCCTCCCAAAGTGCTGGGATTACAAGTGTGAGCCACCTCACTCAGCCAGGATTTACATAAAGTATTTTAAAAGTCGTATTGGGGCAGATGTGGTGGCTCATGCCTGTAATCCCAGCACTTTGGGAGGTCGAGACAGGTGGATCACCTTAGGTCAAGAGTTCAAGGCCAGCCTGGCCAAAATGGGGAACCCTCGTCTCTACTAAAAATACAAAAGTTAGCTGGACGTGGTGGTGGGCACCTGTAATCCCAGCTACTAGGAGGCTGAGCCAGGAAAATCGCTTGAACCCAGGAGGCGGAGCGTGCAGTGCGCTGAGATCTCACCATTACACTCCAGCCTGGGCAATAGAGCAAAACCTCTGTCTCAAAAAAAAAAAAAAAAAAAAAAAAAAAGTCGTATTAGACCATTTTATAGGTGGAAAAATAGTCCAAGGAAGTGAGCAGGAAAAGAATGACCTACCAAAGCTGTTTATGAAGCCAGAGGCCTAGCAGAGTCTAGAACCTAGGTCTCCCAGCTCCCAACTCAGGGCTCTTTCCAGTGGCTCCATATCATCAAATACGGTCCAATATTGTTCACTGCACAACTCTGCACATAGGCTACCATGGGAATGACATCCCTACAGTTGCTCAAATTGGTGACCCTGCCATTGGAACCCGGGAAAATTGTGCTCCAAGTTCCTAGGCTGAGTTAGGAATGCCATTTCCTTACAAAATGTTCAGCATCGTATGAAGACAGCTGGCCACAGAAAATGGCCTTGGTGAGATAAGAGAACAAAGCTACGAATGGAATGAAACAAAGTGACACATACATTGGCAAATAAGTGATTTAGAGAAAGGAATGCCCCACCTCACAGAGAACTCCAGAGTCTGCCACCCCAAGATTTCATTCTAAATTAGGCATACATCCTACAATATTTGGATTCAATTTTTGCCCTTTTTTGCTCTTTCTTTTTCCAGCTCAGATGCAGAAATCTGGAGCGAAGATCAGACACCACTTTTCTATCTAGCAAAGTCTATGTTAAAACCTGTGATCCCTTCCTTCCAATCAGGAAAGAGTTACCTTGGCAACGAAATTACTAACTCACTCAATTAGCCCCCACTTCTACCAATGCTCAGTAATCACAGACTGTCAGCCCCCGGAGAGCTCAGCCTTCAGCAGTCTGGTGCTACCGCCTCATTTAGAGATGGAAGCTCTGAGAGGTTTCCACTCCGAGGTGCACTCCATTTGAACACAGTGAAAGCTGGTGCAGGCAAAGGGGCAAAACTCTTCCAAGTAGTGTTTCCTCCTGGTTTTCCATCATAACTGAAGGGAGAGCAATTGACCTGCCCCTACCAGTGTTACCCAAAAGATGTAATAGGTAAGAGTGGGGGCTCTGCAGGCAGCCCTCCACTGTCGGCTGTGTGATATGGGACAGGGTCAGTAAGCTCAATGAACTCATTTGCAAAATGTGGGTAAGGGTAGAGCACCTTGAAGAGTTGTGTTAAAATTAAATTAGAACGAAAGAGCAAATAGTATGGGAACCAAACAGCAATAATAAACAAAACAGAACATTGTTCCTGAGAGATGTTGCATTAAGGCCACTTTGAGTCTTCTGCAGAAAACTCTGCCTCTTACTGACTTCTTCAGTATTTCTTAACAGGCACAAACCTGTTTCTTCTGAAGGTCAGACCAGTTTCCTGATCATGCACCCCAGTTGCATAGGTGGGTGTTAACAGAAGTGTAGAAGAAGGGAATAAGGGTGGAGGCAGCCGGGTGCGGTGGCTCACATCTGTAATCTCAACAATTTGGGAAACCCAGGCAGGCGGATCATGTGAGGTCAGGAGTTCGAAACCAGCCTGGCCAAAATGGTGAACCCTCGTCTCTACTAAAAATACAAAAATTAGCTGGGCATGGTGGTGCATGCTACTTGGGAGGCTGAGGCAGGAGAATCGCTTGAACTCAGGAGGCGGAGGTTACAGTGAGCTGAGATCACACCACTGCACTCCAGCATGGGCATCCAAAAAGAGAGAGAGAAAAAAAGGGCAGAGCCAAGCTAAGCCTGCAAAGCAGCTCAGGGTTGGAACTGGTGGAATAGAGGCAGCAGGAATATCACAAAGGATAGGGTTGGCAGTTGGCAGTGAACACAGCCTGGGGCCACAGCTCTTAACTCCCCCATTTCCTATCAGAAAACCTATCCTTTTCCAAAATTCAAATGCTCAAGTTCTATTTGCTGTCCTGTCCAGTCCTGGCTATAATCTGTACTGAGAAAACCATACAGTAGGCCGGGTGCGGTGGCTCACACCTGTAATCCCAACACTTTGGGAGGCTGAGATGGGTGGATCACCCGAGGTCAAGAGTTCGAGACTAGGGCCGGGCGTGGTGGCTCATGCCTGTAATCCCAGCACTTTGGAAGGCCGAGGAGGGCGGATCATGAGGTCAGGAGATCGAGACCATCCTGGCTAACATGGTGACACTCCATCTCTACTAAAAATACAAAAAATTAGCCGGGCGTGGTGGTGGGTGCCTGTAGTCCCAGCTACTCGGGAGGCTGAGGCAGGAGAATGGCGTAAACCTGGGAGGCGGAGCTTGCAGTGAGCCAAGATCGCACCACTGCACTCCAGCCTGGGCAACAGAGCAAGACTCCATCTCAAAAAAAAAAAAAAAAAGAGAGAGAGTTTGAGACTAGCCTGGCCAACATGGTGAAACCCTGTCTCTACTGAAAATACAAAACTTAGCCGGGCATGGTGGCATGCGCCTGTAGTCCCAGCTACCTGGAAGGCTGAGGCAGGAGAATCACTTGAAACCATGAGGCGGAGGTTGCAGTGAGCTGAGATTGTGCCATTGCACTCCAGCCTGGGTGACAGAGTGAGACTCCATCTCCAAAAAAAAAAAAAGAGAAAACCACGCAATTTCTTCACAGGAAGTGGCCTTTGAGTTCATTGCATTCTCACTCTCGCATTTTATTTACTGTCATTATAGAGTTATCTCAGGGACTCATATGTGAATGTCTTCTCTTCCCCAATAGATTATATATTTTGTGATGGCAGAGGAGTGACAAGATGAAGAGGATGTTTTAGGCAGATTGTCAGGCTGCATGGCATAGGGAGTGGTCTGGAGCTGAGGAAAACACTGATGGTCAGCCAGATGCGCTGAATGGCTGTTACAGCTCCCAGGCACCCAGGCGATTAAGGGAGAGGAAAACACGAGACATTTCCAAAAGAAAACCGGTAGGCCTTAGTTAACAGTACTGTGTAGCTGTAAAATCGTGGCTCTGGAGCCAGACTGCCTGGCTCCTTCCTTGAAAGCTCCTTCCCATGACCTTGGGCAGGTAACTTCACCTCTCTAACTTTACGTTCAGTTGCAAAGTCCGATGATAAAAAAAAAAAAGTCCCCCCCTCTTAGGGTTGTTGTGAGGATTAATTGAGCTAATGCTAGTAAAAATGCTTAGGCCACTGCCTGCAACATAGCTGCATTTAGCAACAGCGCCAGTGTACTGGTATTTAGTAAATATTTGCAGAGCAAACAATGGGCAATTTCAACAGACTGGCAGAGGCTAAGGGAGTGGGGTGCTTAGGACGTAGATGATGCATTGTGGTGCCTACAAGTCTGAAGATGGGAAAAGAGGGACTACAGCTAAAAAGGGAAAATGGCCAAGGGAAGGATTCACTCAGCCAGGAGAGAACTCTGCTCGTCTGGGTGTGGATGGAGGATACAAAAGGGTGAAATTGCCGGGCATGGTGGCTCATGCCTGTAATCCCAGTACTTTGGGAGGCCGAGGCGGGTGGATCACTTGAGGTCAGGAGTTTGAGACCAACCTGGCCAACATGGTGAAACCCCGTCTCTACTAAAAATACAAAAATTAGCTGGGCATGCTGGCACACGCCTGTAGTCTCAGCTACTCAGGAGGCTAAGGCATGAGAATCGCTTGAACCCAGGAGGCCGAGGTTGCACCGAGCCCAGATCACGCCACTACGCTCCAGTCTGGGTGACAGAGCAAGATGCCGTCTCAAGAAAAAAAAAGGGTGAAATCAAAGGGAAGATGCTATAAAGGTCTAAGTTCCTGGAGGAGTGGGACAGTACAAGGTCCTCAGCCAGGGCAGGTTTGAAGGGCAGGGCTTAGGGGGACTGTGGTTGTGGATGCCCCACGACAGCTCCCTATGTCACTAACTGTCCTGCCACAGTGTGGCTGGAACCTGACAGATTGGCTGCTGAAACCATCCTTCATGCCTGGGATGGCTGGATATGTTTCTGTTGTTTTTGTGTGAATGAATTACCTGTAGCTGATGCTATAATGGAATGAAAATGAAAACTGATACCAAAGAGTTTAAGTGTTCCCTCTTACCAACTGTTAACTGACTCATAGCAAGTAAAATCACAACCCCCAACTGATAGGCTGCCCAGGCAGTTTGTTTGACTTATTGATTTGGGTGGGTTAAAAAAAGCAAGAGCTGGTTATCATCCTGTTACCTTTGCCCTGCCTTTTGCCTGTTTCTGTAACTGTCTAAATTAGATTCCAGAGCCTAAGATCAGTGAAAAATGGTTTCCTACAGGTTTTCCTGAAAATCTTTCCTAGACACTGAAGTCACAAACCCCTTTCTGCTGATGCACCATAAATAGTACTTTTCTTCAGCTGGGCTAAGGAGGGGAGGAATCCAGTGCAGATGTTCAAAACACGCTACTTAAGGGTGCTGACAAAGGCAACTTGAGAATTAACTTCAGGATTCAAAAAAGACAGTGAAAGTCATTGAATAAGATCTGATTCCATATGCCCCGGACCTCTGTGGCCTGACTACAGGGGATATACATAGAGATAACAGATACAGCTGTGTTTGTGTTATGTGCACATGTGGACCCACATACATTCCACGCTTCTACTGTTCACCCTACAGTCTCCCTTGGCTTCTCTTGGTTCTACTTTTATTTCCTGTCTATTCCTTTTCTGTAGTCTTCTTCCTCCCACAGAGATTTGATGAGTTGGGTATTTGTAAAGTGCTTAGAAGGCCGGGCACGCACAGGCTGGGTGCGGTGGCTCACGCCTATAATCCCAGCACTTTGGGAGGCCGAGGCGGGTGGATCACTTGAGGTCAAAAGTTCGAGAGCAGCCTGGACAACATGGCAAAACCCATCTATACCAAAAAAATACAAAAAAAAAAAAAAAAAATTAGCCAGATGTGGTGGTGCCCGCCTGTAGCTACGGCTCCTTGGGAGGCTGAGGCAGGAGAATCACTTGAACCTAGGAGGCAGAGGTTGTAGTGAGCCGAGATCGTGCCACTGCACTCCAGCCTGGGCGACAGAGTGAGACTGTCTCAAAAAAAAAAAAAAAAAAGAAAAAAGTGCTTAGAAAACAGCCTGGCACATAGCAGGCACTATTGCTCATTAGCTAGTGTTATTATTGCCCATCTCCCAGGCCCCATTCTGCCCCCCACCCCATCCCATCCCCTTAGCCTTAACTGCCAAATCTTTATCTTAAGCCCTGAACCCTCTCCAACTCCTAGTCATTTACAAGGCACCAGGCTTCTGTCCTCGTAACGTCCCATGTGAAACTAATTCTCCAAACACCACACACACACATACACACACACACACACACACACACACACACACACACACGCACACCATTTCTCATTATTTCCCTATTGCTCCGGTCCTTCTAGGCTAGAGACTTGCAGAATGTTATCAGGGAAACACGGGCAATGGCCCCTTCAGAAGACGAAGTTGTCTCAACTCTGTGCCCATCCACTACAAGGGGCTAGGGATATCCTAGCCAAAATCATTCCTGAGCTAAGAGTACTAGGAATGGGCTATCCCAAGCTGCAACACCTTGGAAATGGCCATTGCCTCCTAGACAGAGACACTTCCCCAGGCCCAGGCTCTCCACAGGCTTTGCAAATGGCTGGATCAGTAGCAAGAGTTGGGGTGAGAAGAGCATACTGTGTGTAGGCTCAGAAAGGGGGCAAGAGTGTGTGAGAAGAGCGTTGTGTGTAGGCTCAGACAGGGGGCAAGAGGACCAACTTAAGTACCCTGAGTTCTGATTCTGCTCTACCACCAGTAATTCCTTTCACCATTGTAAAAAACAAAGTAGGGCCAGGCACGGTGGCTCACGCCTGTAATCCCAGCACTTTGGGAGGCCAAGGCAGGTGGATCACTTGAGGTCAGCAGTTTGAGACCAGCCAAGGCAACACGGTGAAACCTCATCTCTGCTAAAAATACAAAAGTTAGCTGGGAGTGGTGGCGGGCACCTGTAATCCCAGCTACTTGGGAGGCTGAGGCAGGAGAACTGCTTGAACCCAGGAGGTGGAGGCTGCAGTGAGCCAAGATCTGCCACTGCACTCCAGCCTGGGGACAGAGCAAGACCGTGTCTTTAAAAAAAAAAAAAAAAAAAAAAGCCGGTGCCATGGCTCACGCCTGTAATTCCAGCACTTTGGGAGATCGAGGTGGGTGGATCACAAGGTCAGGAGATCGAGACCATCCTGGCCAACATGGTAAAACCCTGTCTCTACTAAATATACAAAAATTAGCTGGGTGTGGTGGCACGCTCCTGTAGACCCAGCTACTCGGGAGCCTGAGGCAGGAGAATCGCTTGAACCCAGGAGGGAGGCTGCAGTGAGCCGAGATCACACCACTGCACTCTAGCCAGGCGACAGAGCGAGACTCCATCTCAAAAAAAAAAAAAAAAAGTCTTGTAAAAGGTGCCAACCAGGGTGCCTGCCCTAACAGGGATCAGCTCCATCTCTACCTAGGCAAGTAGAGCAACACTCAGATCTTGTAGGTCTTTTCCCATTGTCTGTAGTCCTTATCTGTAAGATGGAAAAATAGTGCCTACCTCATGGCACATAAAGCCACGTGGTAGTACCAAGAATGAGCAGCTATCACTTTTTGAGCAATGAAGTCTCCCCTTCAAGTCCTCATTTAACCCTTCCAACTCCCCTATTAAGTACTATTGTTTTACAAATCACAAGGGAAAAACTCAGAGTCGTGACTTGCCCACCATGACACAGCTGGTGAGCAGAAAGGGCTGAGTCAACTGAGCATCAGCCTTCCTCTGCAGCCCCAGCCTTGGGAGTGTGCTGAGCAGGAGAGGTTCCCTGGGGGCTGGTTAGTAGATCTGGGCAAGGAAGGGGCAAGGCAGGGGCCAGGTGTGGTGGTTCACGCCTTTACTCTCAGCACTTTGGGAGGCTGAGGAGGGCAGATCACTTGAGCTCAAGAGTTCAAGACCAGCCTGGGCAACACAGTGAGACCCCATCTCTACTAAAAATATAAAAAATTAGCCTGGCATGGTGGTTTGAGCCTGTAGTCCCAGCTACTCAGGAGGTTGAGGTGGGAGGACTGTTTGAGCCCAGGAGGTTGAGGCTGCAGTGAGCCAAGATTGTGCCACTGCACTCCAACCTCAGTTACAGGTTACATCTCAAAATAATAAAATTAAATTAAAAAGAGAAAAGGCCAAGGCAGGAACTAGGAAGGGATTCAGCAAGGGCTCTATGCCTGGGAAGACAGGAGAGAGAGAATGAGGAGAGGAGGAGGGCTACTTCAGTCAAATCTAACCCGAGTGCTCAAACCAAGCCATTTTACAACTACCAAATACACTGCTGTAAAACCCTGTGTTTCTCTCCCAAGGCCATAGCTCAAGACTAGGTCAGTCTCAAAGGGGAAAGCAGGCTGGCTTCGCCTGTGCCCTACCCATTTTGCACAAAAACGTCCAGATGAAAACCCACCTCCCTCCACCACAGCACCTCTTTGCTCTCCAGCCCAGAAAGCATTTCTAGAATACACTGTCTTTCCACAAAGGGAGTGGAAGCCCATCTTGCAGCTTCTAAAAACCTGGACTTAATTTTCTGATCTTGTGGAACAAAAACTTAGAAGCACTCAAGTACTGTGGCTCTACTAGGATTCTGTGCCCATCAGCATTGGCCCAAACCATTTGTCCAGGTCCCCCTGTTTAGCCCAAGTGCCCTCTTTATTATTAAGCACACCCCTATATGCTTTTCTGCCCCTCTCCCACCTTCCACCAAAATGCCAAACCGTGCTCCAAAACAAAAACCAAATTTATTCAGCAGACATTTTAATTATGAAATCCTATAAATCAGGACCACCACAATTTCAGACACTCCGTTGCGAAGTGTACATCAATAGCTACATCTGGAGGATGAATAAGCCATTGAATCTTTTAAAAATTGGTTTAGCTACCTTAAAGTTTGGGGGTGGCACCTTAAAAAAGCGCCGTCAAGTTTCACTAGGGTACAGCCAGCGGCTTCTCCTCTGGGAGAGTCACATTTTAAAACCGGTTTCAGACACAAAAGAAGGGCTGGCACGCGAGGAGGAAATAAATTGTGCGGGTGAAGAACCGCCGAGGCCGAGGCCCATGGCTCCATGGAGGGCCAGAAGAGGAGCAGAAAAACGTCCAGGGTCTCTCGTGCATTCCTATAGACACCAGAAAGGGTGGAATAAGAAAGCTCAGCTGGGAGGACAGGAAAGAGACTCAAAAGATTGTTTATGACTGTTTCTGAGAAAGCTCCTGGCATGGCCATGAGTGGCCTTCCGCGAGTCCTGAAAAAGGAAAGCACAGAAAACAGGAAAGAACTCTCCCTACAGGTCCCTCTCTGCCTGTTTGTGAACTCGGGAGACTCCAAGCGGTGGTAAAGCACCAACAGGGCTCCTCTTGGAGCAAGAGAAAGAAAAGACTCCGGGGTGAGTAAGCTCTCCCAGGAACCCCACAGCAAACCGTGACCTTGATCACAGGTGGCAAGGTCAAGTCATTTACAAGTCCACATTCAAATCCAACTCTCCCACCTGCAAAATTCTTCACCTCCCTCCAGTCCCTTAATTGGAGTTCACATCTCCCACCTTCACCAGCCACCGAATCGGTGGGAGAAGGGGACAATGCCAACCCACCCACCACCAAACTTTTACATTCTTCTCCCCTCTGGAATTTCTTTGCACAGCAATTGTAGCACCACTTTCACTAAGCTCCTCCACCGGAAAATAAGAAAATGTATGCGTGTCGTTAGTTTTCAAGTATTGTTATAAAGCCATCGCGATTCCTGCCCCTGAGCCCTCCTTAAACAATCCAAGCTCACGACGCCCCCAAGGGCTAAGTGAGGTACAAGTCGATGCAAGTAGCTGCCATAGTTCTCCCAGTTTATCCCAGGTCCTTGGGCTTGGATGGCCCGGGAAATTCTCATGCCCCACGGATGCACCCTGGCGCATACATTTCTCCACGCTTAAGTTTTCTCCGACGGCCTCGCCGCGGCTGGTAACTTCTCGGGTTGAGATCTCTCCCCACGCGCCTCCCCGCAGCCAAAGTGGTCGCTCCCAGGCTGGCGACGTCGGCTTCAGCTCAGAGTTAGTAGGAACTGGACGCTGTTGGGTCTACGCAGCGGCCTCCACTTCCTCCTCCAGGAGGCCTGGATCAGAGCAAGGAGCCTGAGGGCTGCAGGGTAATGGGGTCAGGTCCGCTGCGGCCTCCCCCGGGCCCAGGGGCGCTTGCGGGGCCCGTGGCTGCAACCGCGGCGACGGCTCGTTGGAGTCTCCGCACGGCTTCCTTGATGAGGTTTCCCGAGAGCACAAGCTGCTGGAGGAGCCGATGCGGGTCGTCGTCGCCGGCGCGTGCCCCGGCTGGGGTCCATCGGCGCTGCTGCAGGCGGCGGGAGGTGACCGCGTCCCTGAGCCATCCTCGCCGGCACGGCCCCGGCAGCGCGCTGGGGCCTGCGGCGAACTCGGCCACGCAGTAGGGCGCAGCGCGTCCCCGCACGCGGCCGCGGTCCCCTAGGGCGCAGCGCAGGGCCCCAGAGGGCGCCGGGCCCACCGTCTCAGCCGACGCGGGCGGCAGCAGCAGCGGCACCGCCGGGGGCCGGGCCTTGTCCGCCTGCACCGCCGCAGCCAGAGGCCCCGGGGCCCGCAGCGGCGCCCCCGGGGGCGCGCACGGCGAAGCCGGGCTATCCTGCGCCGCGTCCAGCTGCAGCGTCTCGCCGATCTGGGCCACCAGCCGGTCCACCTCGCCCGAGCTGCCCAGCGTCACCGACTGCTGCAGCAGGAGGAAGCTGTCCTCCTCTTCCTCCCCCTCCGCCTCCTCGCCGGCTTCCTCTTCCTCCTCCCTCCGGCACGGCATGGCCCCCCGTCCTGGCACCCGGAGCTGTGCGGGCGTCGCTGGGGGCTTGGTTGCCCGCGGGCGCGGAGCTGCAGGCGAAGCCGGAGCTGGGGCGGACGCGGAAGCCGGAGCCCGCCAGGCACTCGAGCCGCGCGCCTGCAGCCGCGGGAGCCGGAATCCTGCCGGCTCCGGTTGATTTGTAAACAATGGGTGACGTCGCGCCGGGCCCTACCACCGCGCCGGGGCGGGGGTGACGCGCGAGCAGGCACGGGGGCGCAGGGCGGCGCAGGTGTTCGTTGTCCCTCCAGGAGGGGGTCCGGGGCGTGGGGACTGATTTCCGACCGCCCGGGCCCAAGGAGCCGTGCGGAAACTTGGCGCCTCGGAAGAGGCTGGGGTTGGTTGCTCCCACGCACGGACACACCCACACCCACTCCGGGCCCGCCTCCTGGTCCGCGGCCTCCCTCCCCACGTGTCGGCCGCGCCTAAGCCCGCCCGACTCCCGCCCCGCGCACCCGCAGTTCCCGGCCCCGGGCGTGGGGGAGGGGCGGGCCGCCGCGGGTCCGGCTTCGAGGAGGCGGGTCAGGGAAAGGCGGAGGGAATTGGGAGTGAAGAGGTGGCACCTTACTTATTTACTTATTCACTTATTTATTATTTAGAAAGGGTCTCTGTCGCCCAGGCTGAAGTATAGTGGCGCGAACACGGCTTACTGCAGCCTCGAACTCTGGCTTAAGCGATCCTCCCACTTTAAGCCTCCCGTGCAGCTGGGACCACAGGCGCGGCCACCACGCCTGGCTAATTAAAAAAATTTTTTTTGTAGAGACGTGGGGGGGGCGGGGGGGGGGGCGGGGGGGGGTCTCACTATATTGCCCAGGCTGGTCTCGAACTCTTGGGCTCAAGGAGTCCTCGCTCCTCGGCCTCCGAAAGTGTTGGGGTTACTGGCGTCTGCTGCCGCGCCAGGCCTAAGAGGGGACGCTTTGAAGCAGAGCAGAATCGCTCTGAGGTGAGGTTCCAGAGGCTTTCCCTCCCGCAGTCTTCGAGCCTTCTTCATGAGAATAGGACATGAGAGTAAGACTCACCGCCGCTCGGCTAAAGAAGGGTTGACGTCGTTTTTTTTTTTTTTTTTTTTTTTTTTAAGGTTCAGATAGAAATATAGGGGATTGGCCTGGAGCGGTGGGTGGCTCATGCCTGTGATCCCAACACTTTGGGAGGCCGAGGCGGGCGGATCACCTGAGGTCAGGAGTTCGGGACCAGTCTGGCCAACATGGTGAAACCCCATCTCTGCTAAAAATACAAAAATTAGCCGGGCGTGGTGGCGGGCGCCTGTAATCCCAGCTACTCGGAAGACTGAGGCAGGAGAATGGTTTGAACCCGGGAGGTGGAGGTTGCAGTGAGCCGAGATCACGCCACTGCACTCCAGCCTGGGCAACAGAGCAAGACTCCGTCTCAAAAAAAAACAAGAAAAGAAAAAGAAAAATATAAGGGATGGAAAAAATCTCTCATGGTTCACATTTAAATTTTTTTCCTTTTTAGCCTTTGTTCTATGAAAGTGTAGTATACAAACACACGCATACAATGTTACACACTTTTCCACTTTGCCTTACCTCATAAACGTTTTTCGTGTTATTGCATGCACTTCGAAAACATTTTAATGATTACATAAGTTTCCATCAAGTGCCTGTGGTTTTAACATTTGCCTAATTTCACCATCGTTAAGTTTGTGACTAACATTTTTGTGCGTAACACTTTTAAGATATTGATGATTCTTTCCTTAGAGTATATTCCCAGGAGTGGAATTTTAAGTCACAGGAGTTGGGTATTTTAAGGTTTACTGACAAATGTTGAGGAAATCTCTTTCCAAGAGTTAGGTAAATGTACTCTACCATCATTAATGCTTGAGCATACATCATTACACCGTCACTAGTATTTGAGTATTATTGAATTTTTTTTTTTTTTTGCGGATTATATAGGGAAATTTTCTCCCTTCAGTTTGCATATCTTTGATTTCAGTTAGGTAGAGCGGTTTTCTAAATGTTTGTTAACAAACTGTACTTCCTTTCTTATGAATTGTCTATTTCCTAATAAGATTTTCCTAGGGAGTGTTTCTTACGTATTTGCATGACTCCTTTACATACCAAATATTAACCCTTTTCTTTCATATTTTGCTGTAAATACGTCTCCAGGCTTTTGTTGGCTCTGTACAGTCATTTTTTCCCCCAGTAAAACCAAATTTTCATGTAGGCAAATTTTAAAATCCCTTTGAAATTTCTAACACGATGCTAAATTTGGAGTCTCCTTGCTGCCAGAAAGTTATTAAATATTCCATTCTATTTTCTTTAGATTTTTCAAATGCCTTGATTTTTTTTTTTTTTCAAATCCACCTGGGATTAATGTTGGTCTTTGGTTCAAGGAGATGACATAAAATTATTTTTTTCCTGGAGAGCTTGCCAGCCAAAGGTGTATTCTTCACTAGGACAGAGGTGTGAGGGTAGCATAAACACAAGCTGTCTGGTGAGTTTCCAGTTGCTGGTTAAGCTAGTGGTTGTGAGGAGTGGGTGGGGCTGGGAATGTTTTGATCAGTCTGTTGTGTGAAATCAAAAGAACCCAGAACAGGTTGTACAAAGACCTAGATCCAAGTCTCATTCCTGCCACATCCTGGGTGTGGGACTCCAGGCAAATCAGTTTACAAGTGTTTTCACTTGTAAATGAGAAAAATAATCCCTGCCCGGCCTCCCTCTGAGGATTGTTTTCAGGATCAAATAAGATAATGGGAACGGGTTTTGTCAAGCATTACACAAATGTAGGATTAGGTCCAGCGGTTTACTAACAGAGGTCTGGCTCAATTCCAGCGAGTCCCCCCTGGGGGGCATCTAACATAATAATGTTGAAGAGCCTCCCCACGCAGCCCACTAGGTGAAACGTACCCTTGAAGGTATTACTTCCCTGCACTGGCCACGTTTCTTAAATTCTGCCTCAGGTCTCCCCTGACCTGGGATTGTGTAGGGCTTTACTGAAGTCAGCCCGGAGGCTACCAAGCCCCAGTGACTCTCCGCAACTAGTTCTGCAGGTTTGAGTGATGGAGACTTTCCCAGTGGGCAGCCTCCCACCTCTATCTCCCGAGGGCTGTTCACACACTTTACTGATGAGGACTGGAAGCCATTCCCCCCAGAGAGACTGATTCTCATTTTCATTCCGATGGTACTTACTGGAGAATTTCGAGAGGAATGAAAATTAGGGGAGGGCTTATGGATTTCCGTAGAGTTAAAATGGTAATTTTTTCCTCCTTTCCGTATGCTGATGCCTGGCTGTAAGTAGAGAAAAGCAGTTTTATGCTCCATTGACTTTAAACATTAATGGGTCTGGTTTAACTATTGTCTCTCACCCAGCATCCCTGGAAGTTGTTTTTGTCTTCCTGTCAGGGTAATTCCAATAGTGTTCTTCGTACTATAGGAAATGGAGCTTTGAGATGGCATTCTTCAAAAAAAAAAAAAAATCTTCCCTTTGTAATGTTGCTTTTGTGTGAAGATTGCTATGTAAATATACTGGGACTTGGATATTATACTATTCATTACGGAGATGAATTCATTACAGAAGACCAGCTCCATTTTCTGGGGGCACCTCTCTGGAGAGCTCTGAGAGAGAGAAGTGCTGTGCTGGACCGGTGGGAGGCAGAGAAATGCCCTGGATTAGGAAGCAAAATACAAGATGCTAGAAAGGCTCAGATGCAATTAAAAGTAATGACGGTATCAAAAAGGGAAGCGATGAGAACTTGTGTGCCCAGCACACTGGCTCCCTGCCTGGAAAGACACACTCTCGGACAGCATTCAGAATTGCCCAGGGAAGAACAGAATTCAAGGATTTTCTGCATTCGCTTAGATTGCATTGAAATACTCTGCAAGGAGTTTGCTTTCCACACAGACCTTGTTTCAAGTTACCTGCCCTCAGAGACATTAGCTATAGTACAGTGGGATGAACACTAGGCTTGGGAATACCACCTGGTTGGGGTCACTTTATCCTTCTGTGCCTGATTCCTCATCTGTAAAATGGGGGACGGTCCCTTCTTTATGAAATGGTTATATTACATGAGAATAGTATGTATGGGAAGACTCATCATGTGGACCCTGAGGGTGGTGTTGGCATAGGTTCTAGGCAGCAGAAATACTCTTAGGGATGTTCAAGTTTTGTTTGTTTTTTGAGACGGAGTTTTGCTCTTGTTGCCCAGGTTGGAGTGCAATGGCATGATCTCAGCTCACTGCAAACTCTGCCTCCCAGGTTCAAGAGATTCTCCTGCCTCAGCCTCTCAAGTAGCTGGGATTACAGGCATGCGCCACCATGCCTGGCTAATTTTGTACGTTTAGTAGAGACGGGATTTCTCCATGTTGCTCAGGCTGGTCTCGAACTCCCGATCTCAGGTGATCTGCCCACCTTGGCCTCCCAAAGTGCTGGGATTACAGGCGTGAGCCACTGTGCCAGCCTGATGTTCAAGTTTTTTGGTTTTTTTTTGTTTGTTTTTTGTTTTTTTGAGATGGAGTTTTGTTCTTGCTGCCCAGGCTGGAGTGCAAGGCCGCAATCTCCACCATGCCTGGCCAATACAACAAAATTTTATTCAGCCATGAAAAGGAATGAACTATTGAAACATGCTATAACATTTTGCTCAAAAACATGCTGAGTGAAGTCAGACCCAATATAGGGCGGGCGCGGTGGCTCATGCCTGTAATCCCAGCACTTTGGGAGGCCAAGGTGGGCAGATCATGAAGTCAAGAGATTGAGACCATCTTGGTCAACATGGTGAAACCCCATCTCTACTAAAAAAAATACAAAAATTAGCTGGGCATGGTGACCTGTAGTCCCGGCTGCTAGGGAGGCTGAGGCAGGAGAATCCCTTGAACCCGGGAGGCAGAGCTTGCAGTGAGCCGGGATCGTGCCATTGCACTCCAGCCTGGGCGACAGAGCGAGACTCCGTCTCAAAAAAAAAAAAAAAAGAAAAAGAAAAAAAAAAACCCGTCTCTGCTAAAAATACAAAAAATTAGCGCCAGGCGTGGTGGCAGGCACCTGTAATCCCAGCTACTTGGGAGGCTGAGGCAGGAGAATGGCTTAAACCTGGGAGGTGGAGGTTGCAGTGAGCTGAGATCACACCATTGCACTCCAGCCCAGGCAACAGTGCAAGACTCTGTCTCAAAAAAAAAAAAAAAAAAAAGCTCATATATTGTATGGTACCAATTACATGAAATATCCACAACAGGTAAATCTATAGAGTTAGAAGCACATTGATAGTTGATTAGAGCTGGGGGGGTGATTGAGGTAGGGGGTGACTGCTAACAGGCAAGGGGTATTCCTTTGGGGTAATGGAAAAATTTTGGAACTTGTTAGAAGTGGTGGTTGCACAACAGTGCAGGTGGACTAAATGCCACTGAAATGGCCACCCTTTGAAATCTCTAATTTTTTTTTTTTCTGAGTCTTGCTCTGTTGCCCAGGATAGAGTGGAGTGGCATGATCTTGGCTCACTGCAACCTCCACCTCCTGGGTTCAAATGACTCTCCTGCCTCAGCCTCCAGAGTAGCTGGAACTACAGGCACTTGCCGCCAGGCCCAGCCTTGAAACCGCTAATTTTAAGCAGGGCACTGGGCTGCAAGCTTGTAGTCTCAGCTACTTAGGAGGCTGAGGAAGAAGCATGGCTTCAGCCCAGGAGTTCAAGACCAGCCTGAGCACAAAGAGAGACCACCTCCCTACCCCACAGACTCTGAAAAAATAAATACATAAATAAAATAATAAAATGGCAAATTTTATGTTATGTGAATTTTGCCTCAATAAAAATAATTGTATACTTTATGCAGTATTTGATCCACTTCTTTCTTGCTTTGTAGTTGGAACTGCAATCTATTTGCTGATGTAAAACAATCACATCTGGCCGAGCATGGTGGCTCACGCCTGTAATCCCAGAGCTTTGGGAGGCTGAGGTGGTAGGATCCCTTGAGCCCAGGAGTTCAAGACCAGCCTGGACAATATGGCAAAACTCTGTCTCTACCAAAAAAAAAAAAAATCAGCCAGGCATGGTGGGGTGTGCTTGTGGTCCCAGCTACTCAGGAGGCTGAGGCAGGAGGATTGCTTGAGCCCTAGAGGTTGAGGATCTACTGAGCCGTGATCATATCACTGTACTCAAGCCTGGGTGACAGAGTGAGAGACCCTGTCTCAAAAAAAAGAGGCCGGGCGCAGTGGCTCACGCTTGTAATCCCAGCACTTTGGGAGGCCGAGGCGGGTGGATTACGAGGTCAGGAGATCGAGACCACGGTGAAACCCCATCTCTACTAAAAATACAAAAAAAAATTAGCCGGGCGTGGTGGCGGGCGCCTGTAGTCCCAGCTACTCGGAGAGGCTGAGGCAGGAGAATGGCATGAACCCGGGAGGCGGAGCTTGCAGTGAGCCGAGATCGCGCCACTGCACTCCAGCCTGGGTGAAAGAGCCAGACTCCGTCTCAAAAAAAAAAAAAAAAAAAAAAAAAGAAAGAACAAACCTTCTTCATATTAGTGTGGGAGATAGCAACTCCACAATTCCACTAGCACCACACAACCTGGAATAGCTATATAGATTGTTTTGAGAATTTTATTACAATTTTTTTTTTAAGACAGGATCTCACTCTCTCCCCATCTGGAGTCCAGTGGCATGATCTTGGCTCACTGCAACCTCCACGTCCCAAGCTCAAGTGATCCTCCTACCTCAGCCTCCTGAGAAGCTGGGACTACAGGTGCACACCACCACACCTAGCTAATTTATAGATTTTGTATAGAGATGGGGTTTTGCCATGTTGTCCAGGCTGGTCTTGAACTTCCAGGCTCAAGCAATCCACCCACCTCAGCTCCCCAAAGTGCTAAGATTACAGGCATGAACCACCACACCCAGCCTATTTATTTATTTTTAGAGACAGGATCTCACTCTGCTGCCCAGGCTGAAGTGCAGTGGTGCAATCACGACTCACAGTGGCCTCAACCTCCTGGGCTCAAGCAATCCTTCCACCTCAGCCTCCCAAGTAGCTAGGACTACAAATGCGTGCCACCACGCCTGGCTAATATTATTTATTTTTTGCAGAAATGAAGTCTCACTATGTTGACCAGGCTGGTCTCCAACTCCTAGGCTCCAGCCATACTCCCTTCTCAGCCTCCCAAAGTGCAGTTCTCCCTCCTCAGCCACCGAAAGCCCTGGGATTAAAGGTGTGAGCCACTGCACCTGGCTCACACACGTTTTGAGAATTTGAAAACAACTCTATTGTGTTAAACACTGAAATTCTGAGGTTTATTACAGCATCTAGCATAACCCTGACTAATGCAGAGGGATAAAGGTTATCAGGGAAAAGAGAGGTGGGGAGAGAGCAGCACATCTGAGTACCATGAAAAAGTTCATAACATTATCTTTATGAAATTGTGGCTGGCATGTAATGTCTGCGGGAGAGAAAAGAAGAGGGCATGTTAAGGGTGCAGTGACAGGGGAGCTGCATTGGTAAATGCAGGGCCTGGTTGTGAGTGCAGGTGGGCAAAGAGACCTGATTTGCATTTGAAGAGGAGCTCTGCCCCCAGAGGTGCCAGGCTTAGGGGACTGACAGAGGAGGCAAATCCCAAAGATGTGAACAGAGAAGGCAAATGCCAGTTTAGGACTGATGGAAAAATCACAGACCCTGATCAGACACAGCCCAATGCCTTCCCTCTTCTACCAAAGCCCAGTTGAGTTACTATTGGCCTCCATTCCAGACAGCTGCCACATTGTTTTCCAGCTCTCACAGGCCCCCTATTTCACAGAATCCCAGTGAGTTTCTCCTACACAGGGCGGCTTGCTTCACTGCGGCAATTCTGGGTGTCCCTCCCTGGGTAGTTTGGTTTCTTGGGGAAAAGAAAGGGCAGATGACTCCACCCATCTGTAGATCCCAACATGCAAGTACACTTTTTTTTTTTTTTTTTTTTTTTTTTTTTTAGACAGAGTCTCGCTCTGTCCCCCAGGCTGGAGTGCAGTGGCGCGATCTCGGCTCATTGCAAGCTCTGCCTCCCGAGTTCACACCATTCTCCTGCCTCAGCCTCCTGAGTAGCTGGGACTACAGGCGCCCGCCACCACGCCCAGCTAATTTTTTTTGTATTTTTAGTAGAGACAGGGTTTCACCGTGGTCTCGATCTCCTGACCTCGTGATCCGCCCGCCTCGGCCTCCCAAAGTGCTGGGATTACAAGCGTGAGCCACCGCGCCCGGCCTTTTTTTTTTTTTTTGAGATGGAGTCACGCTCTTCACCCAGGCTAGAGTGAAGTGGCATGATCTCGGCTCATTGCAACCCTGCCTCCCAGGCTCAAGCGATTCTCCTGCCTCAGCCTCCCAAGTAGATGTGATTACAGGCACTCACCACCACGCCCAGCTAATTTTTGTAATTTTAGTAGAGACAGGGTTTCATCACATTGGTCAGGCTGGTCTCGAATTCCTAACCTCAGGTGATCCACCTGCCTCGGCTTCCCAAAGTGCTGGGATTACAGGCATGAGCCACCGCGCCTGGCCTCAGAGGATTCTTTTTCTACTGGGAGGAAAAGGCAAAGTCCTTAGACCCCCAGCATCTGGCCCCTGCCCTCATCCTAAGCCCTTGTCCTACCACACCCCTCCCACTCACTCAGCTCCACCTACTTTTCCTTGAACACTCCAAGCACAGGCCTGCCTCAGGCCTTTGCACTTGCTGCTTCCTCCATCCAAGGAGTTATCTAAAGGCTCTGTTCCTCACCTCTTTCAAGTCTTTAGCCACTTTCTCAGGTCACCCAATTTAAAGTTGAAACCTTCCTGGCCAGGAGCGGTGGCTCACGCCTGTAATCCCAGCACTTTGGGAGGTCAAGGCAGGTAGATCACTTGAGGTCTGGAGTTTGAGACCAGCCTGACCAACACAGTGAAACCCCATCTCTACTAAAATACAAAATAGCTGGGCATAGTGGCGGGCATCTGTAACCCCAGCTACTGGGGAGGCGGAGGCAGGAGAATCACTTGAACCTAGGAGGCAGAGGTTGCAGTGAGCTGAGATCGTGCCACTGCACTCCAGCCTGGGCAATAGCAAGACTCCGTCTCAAAAAAAAAAAAAAAAAAAAAAATTTGAAACCTTCCCTCTCTCTCATCCAGCATCCCCAGCCCCTTTACTGCTATGTCTTTCTAACACACATCACCATCTAATATCCTACAATTAAGGTATTGATTTTGTTTGATCCCACCATGAAAGCTTGGGATTTGCTTGTTTTGTTTGGTGCCTGGGACAGTGCCTGACACATAGGAGGCAACAATAAAAATGTGTTGATGATTGAATGAATGGTGTCCATCCTTGGTGTTCCAGTAAATAAGGGGTAGTCTTCCCTCTGCAGAAGATGAGGATCCCTGCACCAATAGCACTGAATTCAGGTTTCAGTTTACATACCACTTACAGACATTTTTAAATTTATTTTATTTATTTTTTTTGAGACAGAGTTTTGCTCTGTCGCCAGGCTAGAGCGCTGTGGCTTGATCTCAGCTCACTGCAACCTCCAACTCCCTGGTTCAAGGGATTCTCCTGCCTCTGCCTTCCGAGTAGCTGGGATTAAGGCATGTGCCACCATGCCTGGCTAATTTTTGTATTTTTAGTAGAGATGGGGTTTCACTATGTTGGACAGGATGGTCTTGATCTCCTGACCTCATGATCCGCCCGCCTTGGCCTCCCAAAGTGCTGGGATTACAGATGTGAGCCACCGCGCCCGGCCCACTTTTTTATTTTTATTTTTTATTTATTTTTTTGGGACGGAGTCTTGCTTTGTTGCCAGGCTGGAGTGCAGTGGCACGATCTCGGCTCACTGCAACCTCCGCCTCCAGGTTCAAGCGATTCTCCTGCCTCAGCCTCCCAAGTAGCTGGGATCACAGGCGCCACCAACACACCTGGCTAATTTTTGTATTTTTAGTAGAGACGGGTTTCACATGTTGGCCAGGATGGTCTCAATCTCTTGACCTCGTGATCTGCCTGCCTCGGGCTCCAAAACTGCTGGGATTTTAGGCGTGAGCCACCGCGCCCGGCTTTTTTTTAATATTTAATTTTTTTGAGACAATGTCTCACTCTGTTGCCCAAGCAGCTGGAGTGCAGTGGCAGGATCACAGCTCACTGCAGCCTCAACCTCCCTGGGCTCAGGTGATCCTCCCACCTCAGCCACCCCAGTAGCTGGGAATATAGGTAGGTGCCGTCACGCCCAGCTAATTTTTGTATGTTTTGTAAATAAGGGGTTTTGCCATATTGCTCAAGCTGGTCTCCAACTCCTGGGCTCAAGATATCGGCCTGCCTCAGCCTCCTAAAATGTTCGGATTACAGGCATGAGCCACCCGCCCAGCCAACAGCCACTTCTTATCTCCCTGTCCAGCACTGCCCCCACCCCAGCCTAATGCACCAGCCCCTCTTGTCTGGATCATAACAGCAGCTTCTCAGCAGGTTGCCTCATTTCCTCTTGCCCTGTTCTAATCCATCATCCATACATAAAACAACCAGTGATCTTAAAAAAAAAAAAAAAAAAAAAATAGGATCAGGTCAGTGTCCTGTGCGCTCCCTCCCCTCTAATTTGAGTGAGGATAATTCCAGTCCCAGTGAGAACCGCCTCCATCACCAGCCTCTCAGCCCTGTCTGCCAGCATTCTCCTCCTTGCACCCCTGGTTGGGTAGCCTTGGCCTTCTGTCAGTTCTTTGAAGAAGCCAAACTCTTCGCTCCAGGGTCTCTGCTACTGAACATTCTTTTTCCCCTTCTTGGCCTATAGCAGCACAGCCCCAAAGTAAGGCACTTTTTTTTTTTTTTTTTTTTTTTTTTTTTTTTTTTTTGAGATGGAGTTTCGCTCTTGTTGCCCAGGCTAGAGTGTAATGGCACAATCTTGGCTCACTGCAACCTCTGCCTCCCAGGTTCAACCAATTCTCCTGCCTCAGCCTCCCAAGTAGCTGGGATTACAGGTGCCCACCACAACACCCGGCTAATTTTTGTATTTTTAGTAGAGATAGGTTTTCACTATGTTGGCCAGGCTTGTCTTGAACTCCTGACCTCAGGTGATCCGCCTGCCTCGGCCTCCCAAAGTGCTGGGATTACAGGCGTGAGTCACCATTCCCAGCCAAAGTGAGGCACTTTAACAGCACTGCTCCCAACCCCAACCGCACACACACATAAACACAGTCTAAGTAGAAACAGTAAGCCTGGTATGCAAACAAAGCTTCCACATGAGTCCAGCCCCAGCCCACCTTCCAAGTTGCAAGTGACTGCTGCCCTTGGTCCCGGGTTTCTGGAAATGTAGAGCCTTGGTTGTTTGCCACCCTAAAGCCTACTCATCCTCCAGGTCTTAGCTAAATGCCACTCCAAGAGGCCCTCCTGCTATGGCTCCCTCCCCTTGCCCAAACCAGGGCCCAGCATAATATCCATGCCAAACCTTCATAGCACTGTCCTAATCATGTGTTTTATTAAATTTTTTATTTATTTGTTCTGTCTCCTCATAAACTTAGTGAAGGCAAGGATCATGCCTGCATTGCTTACTGCTCTATCTCCCACGCCTCACCAAATGTCTTTTTGGAAGTCCTTTGCTCAGAATAAATGCCCAATGAGAGAGGGAGAGAGACTGTGTGTGTGTGTGTGTGTGTGTGTGTGTGTGTGTGTGTGTAAGGGAGAGAGAGAATAAGAAATGTGCAAGAGGCCGGGTGCGGTGGCTCACGCCTGTAATCCCAGCACTTTGGGAGGCCGAGGCGGGCGGATCACGAGGTCAGGAGATCGAGACCATCCTGGCTAACACGGTGAAACCCCATCTCTACTAAAAATACAAAAAATTAGCTGGATGTGGTGGTGGGTGCCTGTAGTCCCAGCTACTCGGGAGGCTGAGGCAGGAGAACGGCGTGCACCCGGGAGATGGAGCTTGCAGTGAGCCAAGATCGCGCCACTGCACTCCGGCCTGGGTGACAGAGCGAGACTCTGTCTCAAAAAAAAAAAAGAAAAGAAAGAAAGAAATGTGCAAGAAGATCATGGAAAGAGACTTGCAGACCAGCTGCATCCCCCTCCTTGAAGGAGACAGGAAGGAATGCCCAGCCCAGCCCAGCCCTTCCCTTCATGTCAAGTTCACGCTGGCACACTCACCCGCCTCTGAGTATAAAGAGACCTGTTTTGTAATTGGTCTTTATCCCAGAGTAGCAGAGCTTTGGGAGCAAAGAGCCTGCAGGGTAATGAATGGGAGGGAGAACAGACGCTGGTGTCCAACTTCACATGGCATTTGGAAATTCACAGCCAAGCCTCTTTGCAACACTGTGCCCTCCCCGGGGGCTAATTTCAGCAGGCTGCAGCAGCATAGGCTTTAACTCCAGAGACCTGGGTGCTACCTTCTGCTACCTGCATAACTCTGCCCAAACCATGCATCCTTTCTGCCTTTGAGTTCTCAGCTGCGAAGTGGGAATCATGATAAAGATAACCATAATCACAATGCAAACAGGGCAACTGTTGCAAGGATCAAAAGAGATGGTGGGTGTGAATGTGTTTGGTAAGCTGGAGAACTCCATACAAGCTCTAGTTGTAACTGCCACTGTACCTGTGCAGGAGATTCAAATCTGGCAGGTGTGGCTGTGCATGTAACAGACGCTAGGCCCCTTTGTGATATCCCGAGGAAGTGGGCCTACAGGACCCATGTGATAGTCCTCATGTGAGCAGGGAGGAATTTTCTCAGAATACTAGATGTCAGTTTTGCTAGTTGATAATTACGAGTGTTTGCTTTGGAGCACCCCGTCTTCTTCGAGGAGTTGAACTAGCTGCTGGAATGATGAAGGAAGGCGTTTTTAGATAAGTATTATCACACAGTGATCCAATCAATACACATAAAATCTGCTCAGGGCAATACTGTGCCTTGTCATTTTTATGAGCATATTTACAACCGAGGGTTGGTCTCAGGTTATCTACTGTGTATGTAATTCAGGCTCAGTGGCCTCAAGTCCAAGAGCTATGGCATAGCAACTGTTCCGGTTAAAAACAAGACTTCTGGCTGGGCGTGGTGGCTCACACCTGTAATCCCAGCACTTTGGGAGGCCGAGGCGGGCGGATCACTTAAGGTCAGGAGTTCAAGACCAGCTTGGCCAACATGGTGAAACCCCATCTCTACTAAAACTACAGAAATTAGTTGGGCGTGGCAGCATGCACCTGTAATTCTGTCTACTCAGGGGGCTGACGTAGGAGAATTGCTTGAACCCAGAGGTTGTAGTGAGCTGAGATCATGCCTCTGCACTCCAGCCTGGGTGACGGATTGAGACTCTGTCTCAAAAAAACAAATAAAAAACCAAGACTTCCAAGAGCTTGCAGAACCTTCACTGGTGGGGGACCATGAGGGCTATACAGGTTATTCCCAGCACCAGTTGCAAATCCATCTGCCTGTCATCAGTGCCTCACATCCTCTTTGAAATTCTGACCTAAAATCATCAGCTCTGTAATGGGTGATGGGTGACATCCCTGGAATTTGGAAATCAGGCTGCCCTGTGGAAGTTAAACCCTTCAAGTCTGCACATGAGGGACAGGATTAGTTATCTGAACAAGGCCCCAGAAAGAACAGGATGTCTCTGGTGAAAGCCAGAACTGGCCTTGGAAATTCAATCCAGGCATGCCTGCTTGTGAAGGAAGCCTTATTAAATCTCAGAACAGGCTGGGCGTGGTGGCTCACACCTCTAATCCCAGCACTTTGGGAGGCCGAGGCGGGTGTGGATCACCTGAGGTCAGGAGTTCGAGACCAGCCTGGCCAACATGCTGAAACCCCATCTCTACTAAAAATACAAAAAATTAGCCGGGAGTGGTGGTAGGCACCGGTTATCCCGGCTACTTGGGAGGCTGAGACAGGAGAATCGCTTGAACCTGGGAGGCGGAGGTTGCAGTGTGCCGAGATCGTGCCACTGCACTCCAGCCTGGGCAACAGGAGTGAAACTCCATCTCAAAAAAAAAAAAAAAAAAAAAATCTCAGAACAGCTCTGAACAGCAGGTAAATGGCTGCAAAGGCCCTACAAGACACCAGAGAGGAAGGATCTGTTCCATTCTGCAGCCAACCAAAATAGAGGGGCAGGGCCCCAACAGGCTGCTAGGAGAATGGGCCCCTGTAGGCAGATATATCCCCAGAGACAAAACTGTCCCACCCCAATAACAATGTTATTCACCTATCACTTGCATGATTCCATTTGCCCTGTTTTATGCCCCCAGTACAGAAAAACCACTGGTTTCGGCTTCCTATGCAAGGGAACACGTGCTGAGCAGTTACATTGAGTATCTTGGGCAGTTATAGTTCTCATTCTAAATTAATATATTATAATTTTGACTAGGTCCATGTGAATCTGTATCTTCTTCTCTAAACCTGATCAATCCTGATTTTATCCTTATTTATTTATTTAGAGTTCCAGGCTGGAGTGCAGTGACTACAACAGGCTGGACCAAAGTGCATTGCAGCCTCAACCTCCTGGCCTCAAGTGATCCTCCCACCTCAGCCTTCCAGGTAGCTGGGTCTAGAGGCACATGCCACTGCACCCAGTATCAATCCCGATTTTAGACTTGTAAAGCTGATCTCCAGACCTCAGCCCTGGAATGAGTATGCAGTAGCAAGCCACTACACCATCTACCTACGTTCTTAGTATTTACTGATGATTGACCGCGGCCTCAAAACCCAAATCCAGGCATTTCCATGACGCATCACTGAGATTTGGAATGGGAGGAGGAAATGTGCCACTGCATCCCTGGCCTTGGATAAGTCAGCTGGCCTCTAACAGCATGGCGTTTCTAATGGCAGTAGCTACGTCAAGCATAATTTCAGGAAATGGCAAACCAGCTTACATTGTCCCAAATCAGGGTTATTTTCTGGAGTACAGTCATCTACCTACTCACAATAATGTATATCAAAAATAGAACAAAGAGTAGTCATCATGGCGTTTTCTAAATATTCCTTTGCACACGGTCTGGCATCTAGTGATGGCATTAAATTCCTGCATACAGCAAAGAACAACATACTTATGGACTCAAAGATGCTTTGTAAACTGAGCTATGTCTGCTGGGCAGATGTTTAAAGCTGAGCCATTGAAAATGATGTTTATAGCTGGGTGCAGTAGCTCATGCCTGTAATCCCAGCACTTGGGGAGGCCGAAGTGGGCGGATCACCTGAGGCTGGGAGTTCAAGACCAGACTGACCAACATGGAGAAACCCCATCTCTACTAAAAATACAAAAATTAGCCGGGCGTGGTGGCGCATATCTGTAATCCCAGCTACTCAGGAGGCTGAGGCAGGAGAATCACTTGAACCCGGGAGGCAGAGATTGCAGTGAGCCAAGATCGCACCATTGCACTCCAGCCTGGGCAACAAGAATGAAACTCCGTCTCAAAAAAGAAAAGAAAAGAAAAGAAAAGGAAATGATATTTATGAAGTATTTACATTAGCATACGGTAAGAACTTTAGTCAAGTGCAAATTTAGAACACAAATTGTCCAGGCATGGTGGCTCATGCCTGTAATCCTAACACTTTAGGAGGCTGAAGCAGAAGGATTGTTTGTGTCCAGGGAATTTGAGGCTGCAGTGAGCTGTAACTGCCACTGCACTCCAGCCTGGATGACAGAGCAAGACCTTGTCTCAAAACATATATATATATAAAATGTAAACTTGCATTTTAAAACCACATTTTTTTTTTTTTTTTGAGATGTAGTCCTGCTCTGTTGCCCAGGCTGGAGTGCAGTGCCGTGATCTTGGCTCACTGCGATCTCTGCCTCTCAAATTCAAGCAATTCTCTTGCCTCAGGCTCCCAAGTAGCTGGGATTACAGGCATGCACCACCATGCCCAGCTAATTTTTTCGTATTTTTAGTAGAGACGGGGTTTCACCACGTTGGCCAGGCTGGTCTCAAACTCCTGACCTCAGATGATCCACCTGCCTCGGCCTCCGAAAGTGCTGGGATTACAGGCATGAGCCACCGTGCCCAGTCCCATTTTTCCTTTTTTTGAAACAGGGTCTTACTCTGTTGCCCAGGCTGGAGTATAGTGACATGGTATCGGCTCACTGCAACCTCTGCTTCTCAGGCTCAAGCTCTTCTCCCAGCTCAGCCTCCGGAGGAGCTGGGACTACAGGTGTACTCCATCACGCTTGGCTAATTTTTTGCAGAGACAAGGACTCACTATATTGCCCAGACCAGTCTCAAACTCCTGGGCATAAACGATCCTCCTGCCTCAGCCTCCCAAAGTGTTGGGATTACAGGTGTGAGCCATTGTGCCTGGCCTTACATTTTTTCCTTAATTAAAAAAAAAAAAAAATAGCTCTATGTATATTTAAAAAAAAAAAAAAACAGAATGAAATACACTAGTAATAACTGAGAATTTGGTGGAAGGATTGTAGCCCCTACTTTTACTTTTGTTTTTTCCAAATGTTCTGGGAATCTTTATCACTTTTATAGTGAAATATATTTGATTTTAATTTTTAAAATTACCCTTTGAGGACACATAAGCAACCAAGAAAAAAAAAATGGGGAAAGGACTCTGAGGACTGAAAACAGGCTACCTGAACTTCATAAGCAATTTTGTTACATGCTGCAAACAGTACAGAAAAAACACCCTTCTTGGGACTGATCAGGCTGTAAGTAAGACTAGCTCTAAAGATGGCCACTGGCAGGAATGAACTGCCAGGACAGTCCCCACCAAGCCTTCTGCCACAATCACGAGAAGGGAAATAGTGAAGGGGCAAGGTCAGTTTACCCTGACTCACCCATGGCCAGAAGTGTCACAATGTGGACATGACTAGACGGCCTCTGCAAACCCCCAAAGCTTGACCACTCCCTTGGCCAACTGCAGGGTTGCGGTTTTCGGAGTCAAGCAGGTAGGATCTGTTTTCCATTTCTGAGAATGAGTTGGAGGATGGACCCCAGAAAAGCAAGCCTCAGATTGACATTCTCAAAAGCACAAATTGAAAATCTGGAGAGAGCTCTCAACTTTCCTATTCACCCTACAATTGGATGAATCTTTTGTTGATGAACACTCCTAAGATTCTCTTTCGCCCCCACTGTTGAAACAACACTGACTTTTTTTTTGAGACAGAGTTTCGCTCGTCACCCAGGCTGGAGTGCAACGGCGCAATCTCAGCTCACTGCAACCTCCGCCTCCCGGGTTCAAGTAATTCTCCTGCCTCAGCCTCCCGAGTAGCTGGAACTAGAGTGTGCCACCACACCCAGCTAATTTTGTATTTTTAGTAGAGACAGGGGTTTCACCATGTTGGCCAGGCTGGTCTTGAACTCCTGACCTCAGGTGATCCGCCTGCCTTGGCCTCCCAAAGTGCTGGATTACAGGTGTGAGCTATCACGCCTGGCCTCAAGAACACTGACTTTCAAAATACATGTTTTAAGCACCTGAAGTTTCGGGGTGAAGATTAATTCTTGCCTCTGCATCAAGATCACTTGCATTTGAAGTCTACTTCCAAAAGAATATGGCATTCAGCACATCACTAATGCCAACCTTTCTAGGTGACCTGCCTTTCCCATCTTTAAAAGAAAACAAAATTCCTTGGAAAATGTGCTATTATATAACAAGGAGGTTGGGTTCACGCTTTTTTTTTTTTTTTTTTTTTTGAGATGAAGTTTCACTCTTGTTGCCCAGGCTGGAGTGCAATGATGCGATCTCAACTCAGCCCAACCCCTGCCTCCCAGGTTCAAGTGATTCTCCTGCGTCAGCCTCCCGAGTAGCTGGGATTACAGGCATGCACCACCATGCCCGGCTAATTTTGTATTTTTAGTAGAGACGGGGTTTCTCCATGTTGGTCAGGTGATCTACCCGCCTCAGCCTCCCAAAGTGCTGGGATTACAGGTGTGAGCCATGCCTGGCCTTTTTTAAAAAAACAAATAAACAACACCAATAAGCCGGGCGCAGTGGCTCACGCCTGTAATCCCAGCACTTTGGGAGGCCAAGGTGGGTAGATCACAAGGTCAGGAGTTCGAGACCAGCCTGGCCAACATGGTGAAACCCTGTCTCTACTAAAAATACAAAAATTAGCCGGGCATGGTGGTGCATGCCTGTAATCCCAGCTACTCGGGAGGCTGACGCAGAATTGTTTGAACCTGGGAGGCAGAGGTTGCAGTAAGCTGAGATCGTGCCATTGCATTCCAGCCTGGGTGACAGGGCAAGACTGCGTTAAAACAAACAAACAAACAAAAAACAAAACACCAATGCTGGGCAATTGGCTCATACCCCTGTCTACTTTACACAAAGCTTCCCAGTGCACGTGGTCACATTTCCTGAGAAAGGAAACAGGAAAGGACTGGGCTTGGCTTACATCGACCCAACTTGTGTCCAGAAGTGTAACAATGGGGAGTATGGTTAGATCCTCCCTGCAAATCTCTCATAGCCACACCTGACCACCTTTCTTGCTTGCTCTCCAATTCTAGATTTCTGTGAACAAGGCAAGTAAACAGTGCCACCTCTGGGCCAAGTGTGGTTCCTCTCAGCTTTTCCTAGCCCCAAATCATTGGGAGGAAATGCCCTAATTTGGGGAGCGCTGGATCCAGTTAAGACTTGGGGCCCCTTAGATAATGAGTGGAAGAGTGTGGTGGGACAGGCTGCCAGGAGGTGCACAGGGCCTCCTGGGACCATTATCAGAGCCAAGTGCCTTAAACTAGAATGGAAACGAGGAATATGTGTGTGCGCTCGCCTCACATTGGGAGGATCTGCGATGGGAAGAATGTATCAGTCAGGTGCTAGGGCACAAAACACACTCATATTGGGGTGTGGGAACAGTGCTGGGGGTTCTTTGCTTCTGGCCGCCTGTGGGATCGTATCCACACGAGGGGACCTGGGCTGACAGCACAGTGAGTGACCTCAGGACCTCTGTGCCATGGCTTTCTCTGCTCCAGACCCACAAAGCTGGACCAGTGAATCACATCGCACAAACAGATCCCCTGTCTGGGAAAAAAAGAATGTGGGAAAACAGGCAGGTGAATGAACCAGGCTATGCCGGGCACTTGGAGGGGCTCAGCAAACACTTCGTTGAATCAATGAACAAAGATGCTGGAGAGACTTGTGCCCAGGGCAGCTGGGGCAGTCCCTGGTGCTGAACTGCAGCTCTCGACACCAGCCCTGTGGCATTCGCTGCCCCTCCTGACACAGGTGGGTGCTCCCAGGCAAGTTCCAAAGCCTGTCCTATGGGCAAAGCATTATGATATGCCCTGGACTGGATGTAAGGAGTTAGACAGGAAGAGGTCAGGCCACTGCCGCCAACAACTGGACACTGTTCTTACCCCTGGAGGGGGCAGATTATGAAACAGTTTCTAGAAAAAAAATGCAGGATGAGACACATTTATTCTACATCTGGTCACAATAAATCTCACCCAGACCATAGCCAGAATGCCATGTGGCTACAAGCAACTGGCAGAAACGGAGATCATCTGTTCTGGTGCTCATGGCCACTCTGGGCAGAAAGCAAAGGTGCCTCATGGCACCTACTCAGAGGCAGAGGCCACATTCCCATCTCCAGGCACCAGGGATGTCTCTGAAGGGTGATTCCATTTGGAGTTTCCAAAATCCAGGACTTCTGAGAGCCAAGCCCTAGTTCCAAGTCATCCTGAGTCCAGGCTCTGCCAGAATCTTGAGCACCTGGAGCTGGTGGCAAGGCAGCCTGGGGGCTGAAAGGGCCTCAGACTGGACCACAGGGCAGCCCAGGGGCCCTGGGCCTCAGGGCCGATGATCCTTTCTGCGGTTTTTGTGTCCCACCTGGGAACCTCGCCGGGCAGCCTTCACCAGGCCTTTGAACTGTCCCTGCAGCTTCATCTTCTTCCTGCAGGGCCAAGGAACAGAAGGGTCATATCTGACTGAGAATAGGATGCCCCCTCCTGATGCCAAATGATGGCTCACCCCCAGCGCCAGCAGGGATGAGAAGGGGGCCTCCAGGTGGTGACCAGCACATGAACTGGGCAGACCACATGTGATTCCAGCTTCCACATGGCTTATGTCCTGACCTGGATATTCCACTTTGGCACAATTATCCCCCTGGAAACAGGCCTCCCTTCCATTCTTCCTCTAATGTACGTCCACAGAAGGTCAAAGCTCCCTCTGCCCACCCATCCCTCCATTGAAAGGTAACCTACAATCGGCAGAAGCTATAACTTTAGAACACCATTTCCCTAGTAACATTAGTTTCGAAAGCAGCCCTACACATAACCCAATTTAAGGGCCAAAGTCGGAAACAACCAATAAAAGGATTAGAAAAGCAAATTATACAAAGCTATTAAAAATGATGACTATGGCCAGGCGCAGTGGCTCACGCCTGTAATCCCAGCACTTTGGGAGGCCGAGGTGGGCGGATCACGAGGTCAGGAGATCAAGACCATCCTGGGTAACACAGTGAAACCCCGTCTCTACTAAAAATACAAAAAAAAGTTAGCCGGGTGTGGTGGCGGGTGCCTGTAGTCCCAGCTACTCTGGAGGCTGAGGCAGGAGAATGGTGTGAAGCCAGGAGGCGGAGCTAGCAGTGAGCCGAGATCGTGCCACTGCTTTCCAGCCTGGGCAACAGAGCGAGACTCCATCTCGAAAAAAAAAAAAAAAAAAAAAAGATGACTATGTAGAGTATGTATATACCAGAAAACATCTGTATGACATAATATCATGTTTAAAGAAGCAGTTCAGGGCCGGGCATGGTGGCTCATGCCTGTAATCCCAGCACTTTGGGAGGCTGAGGCATGCAGATCATGAAGTCAAGAGATCAAGACCATCCCAGCCAATGTGGTGAAACCCCATCTCTACTAAAAATACAAAAATTAGCTGGGCATGGTGGCACGCGCCTGTAGTCCCAGCTACTTGGGAGGCTGAGACAGAAGACTAGCTTGAACCCGGGAGGCAGAGGTTGCAGTGAGCCAAGATCGCACCACTGCACTCCAGCCTGGTGACAGAGCAAGACTCTGTCTCAAAAAAAAAAATAAAGAAGCAGTTCAAGTCAGTAATACAGGTAGGTACCAGCTACATGATATAGGTGCATGTTAAAAAAAAAAAACAAAAAGCTGGAAGAGACTCAAATTGAGTTGAGAGTTTAGTAAGGCCTTCCCTTCTTTAGAGCACTCTGCTCCCTCATCCCCACCCATCCTCCAGCCCCTAGCCTGGCACAGCGTCATACCTGCGGTTGAGCTTGCTTCTGTTGAGGGGGATGTAGGCATAGGGATCGGGCCGGCCTTTCTTCTTCACATCACCTTTTGCTTTCTGCTTGCCCAGAGAAACAGAGTCAGCTAGGAGGGTGGGGTCCCCCTTCTGTCCCTGCCCTAGACTTGACAGGCCCCATAACCTCCCTTCATCCTCTGCCTTAGGTGGTGCCAAAGAGCTCTTGTATCCTTGGAAGGCCATTCGACAAGGTCCCCCATTTCAGATGCCACAAGGTCTTGGCATCTGAACCCCTTCTTCTTTCCTGGCCTCAGTTGAGTTCCAGGAAGGTGCCGCTCAGGACAGTGATAGGCACAGCTCCTCCTTGCCCCTCCCTGGCACCTTTCCAGTGCCAGGAGACCCCATGCCCTACATGCAGCTCTTACCTTGGCCTTGTATTCGGCCCCAGGCATAGCCTTCTTGGCCACAGGGCGATGAATGCCAGAGCCTCCAGCTATAGGGAGAACACAGGACCATGAATCAGGCAAAGCCAGGGCAGCCTCCTCTAGAAAGGCAACGGGTACCCTCTCTGAGAGAGCTGCCAGGGAGCAGATGAGTGAAGGCCAGAAACTTGGCTCTGTCCCCTATCAAACCAGGATAAAGACCTTCCTCAAGGAGGGACTGTCTGGTGATTTGACAGTTAGATCACTGGGCTCCTCAGACTGACCCAGAATCCTTACAGCTTACCAGAGACCTCTGGGAACACATATATTCTCCACTAACACACTAACAAAAAATAACCCTTATTCTCCAAAGTCAGACAGAATTCAGCCAGCCAGCCAGGTTCAACTCCCAGCTCTGCCACTTACAGCTCCAACCTCAGGCAAGCCTCTTAACCTCATCTGTAAGAGAAGGCATTTTAGGCTTTCCCCTCTTATCTCATTTGGGTTTCACACAAACACTGAGATAGAAGGCAGCTATTTTTTTTTTTTTGAGACGAAGTCTCGCTCTGTCACCCAGGCTGGAGTGCAGTGGCGCGATCTCGGCTCACTGCAAGCTCCGCCTCCCGGGTTTACACCATTCTCCTGCCTCAGCCTCTCCGAGTAGCTGGGACTACAGGCACCCGCCACCACGTCCGGCTAATTTTTTGTGTTTTTAGTAAAGACGGGGTTTCACCATAGTCTCGATCTCCTGACCTCGTGATCCGCCCGCCTCGGCCTCCCAAAGTGCTGGGATTACAAGCGTGAGCCACTGCGCCCGGCCAGAAGGCAGCTATTTAACCCATTGTAACAGACGTGAACACTGTGGCTTAGAGAGATCAGGATCCTTGCCCAAGGTCAGCTGTCTTCCCCAGCCTGGACTTCAACATTCAACGACAAGTTGTGGATGGAATCCTACCATGCCAGCTCAGGAGGACTCTCTGAGATGACCAACACGAACCACCCCCCTTCCTCATGTTTTTGCAGATGAGAAACTAGAAGCTCAGAGACAGACAGTGTAACCAGGCCAAGGTCACACAGCTAAGCAGAGGTTGGGCAAGCAGCCCTGACCCCAGGTCTCTGCCTCATCAACTGGCAGGTACTCCTGCCTCAGCATCACTCCATCCCAGGGCACAGTAGGTGAGCTGGCCCTGGCTCATGGGTGCCATAAGCAGAAGGGCCATGAGGTTGTGCAGCTGTGTTATGATGCTCTAGGACTGAGGACACACCAGCTACTGGAATCAGAGGCTTCTCACAGGAGCCCCTGGATCTCCAGATGCAAAGCAAGGGCTCTGCTGCAAGGGCTTGGGGGCAGGGGTCCTGCATGGCTGCCCTGGGAGGAAGGAAGCAGAGGTGAAGCCACCTTGGCACTTCTAGCAGCTGCTCTAGGAGGGCAACAGCTGGTGGGCCCAGAGATAGAAATAGAGGGGAACCCTCTGGCCAGACCCAATACCAACCTTCCCAGTTCCCAGCCCCGACACCAGCCAAGTGGCTTCTCTAAACCCAGCCTGACTCAGGGTTGGTGCTCTTAGGGTGACCGAGAGAGGCAAGCAGCTTGCAGAAGGGGCAGGCTCAAGCCTCTTGGAAGGCCTGGGCGGGTGGGGAGCAGCTGCAGCTCAGGGCTCCTCAGAAAGCTGGTGGTTCCATGCACAGATCTCCTAACCCGGAGGCTCTCCCACACCCCCAGGGCCCCTTAGACTCCAGGCCCGTCTTGAGTGTCATATCAGCCAACCTCTGTTGGTGCCAAGTGAGTGCAACCAGGCTGTGCACCCTCATGGCCCTGCCACCCCTTCCTGTGACTCCCCTCCCTAATGCAGGTGACAGGGATCCATGTGTCCCAGGACAGAGGAGTGGAAGCCTCACCTTGGTACTGAGGGGGTATCTCCAGCTCCTCCTCCTCAGCCTCTTTCTGGTGCTTGAGCTTCTGGTGCTTTTTCTATAGAGAGAGAACAGGTGGGGAGTGAGTGAACCAAGGGATGTGCCTACCCTCGGGAATACCAACAGTAACAGCAGAGTACCCTGCATCAAGCAGGGGAGGCCCTCTGCTAAGCACCCCACCTCTCACTTACAGACGGGGAAACTAAGGCCCAGAGAGGGCAAGGAACTGTCCAAGATCACAAAGCCAGGCAGTGCAGGAGAGAAGCTCTGGCCACGTCCTGACTGCCGGGCTGGTGGTGGCCGCTCCTGCTCTGCCTTTCCACTCTGGGCCCCACCCAGGCCTGCAATTGCCCAGAGGGCTTCTGACATCAGTTTACCCAGCCTTCCTAATGGGGAAAATGAAGTCCCTGGCCTCTTCAGAGAGAATAGCTTTACCAGTTCTTTGCTTCACACAAACCCCACCCCACTCTCCCTATTAATCACTCCCTTACTGATGCCCTACTAAGTGCCAGGCCCTGGGGACACAGGGCACAAGATCTAGTTCCTGTGCTCCAGGGGCTCTCAGGTGAGTGGGAGACCCCTGCTCAAGCCAGTCATCACTGATCCTCAACAATGCTACCATCCCAGCAGGTATGAACATGGACAGTGAGACACGTAAGCTCATCAATTATATTCAACAGGAAGTGACAGAGCACCTACTGTGCGCCTGGCGCTGTGTTAGGCAGTCCAAGGCAAGGAGGGAGAGCCCAACAGCAGCCCCAGCCCACCAGATGTGAGCCTAGAACCAACAACCAGGCCAGGGAGAGGCATGCTGTGCAGGGAGGAGAGGCAAACAGAGGCAGCCTCAGCTGGCAAGGCTGGTCCCTGCACTGTGGTCTGTGCCACTGTGCCCCAGGAACCTCTAGAAACTGCAGATTCCCAGGGCTCCAGCTACCCAGGGGATTCAGAGGCAGGCTCAGAGGCCAATCAGGGGAAAGGTGTGCCAGGTAAAGGGATCAGCCTGGGCAGAGCGAACAGGCTGCAGCACACACAGGGTGTGCCTGGGGGACGGGGGACTCCAGGTCCACTGGCCGAAGCCCAGCTGAGTGGGCTCCTAGTGGAGAAACAGGAACTGGGAGGAAGCTGACTCCAACTGCAATGTGGGGGACGATGGCTGAGCTGGCTCTTGGTTCAGCTGGTGCCTGGCCAACGGCCCAGCCCGCTAGCCTTGAATGGAGGCAACTACTTGAACCCCAGCACTTCATGCTCCCACAATGGTTGGCAGAAGTTAGAACTTGGCTGGGCTTGGTGGCTCACGCCTGTAATCCTGGCACTTTGGGAGGCTGAGGCGGGCGGATCACGAGGTCAGGAGTTCGAGACCAGCCTGACCAACATGATGAAACCCCATCTCCACTAAAAATACAAAAATTAGCTGGGCATGGTGGCACACGCCTGTAATCCCAGCTACTCGGGAGGCTGAGGCAGGAGAATCACTTGAACCCGGGAGGGGGGGGGTTGCAATGAGCCAAGATTGCGCCACTGCACTCCAGCCTGGCGAAAGAGCGAGACTTCATCTCAAAAAAAAAAAAAAAAAAAAAAAAGAGTTAGAACTAAGTGCCATGCAAGAAACCCTCTGGGGGTCTCAGTGGCAGGAGCCAGCCACAGAGTGCAGCTGCCCTGGGGCCCTCTCAGTGCCTGCAGACAAGGCGTCTGCCCAGTCCCGCTCTGCCTGGGGCAGTGGGGGCCATCCTTAGAAGGCCGTGGTTGGTTCTCCCTAGCCAGGAAGAGGAGTACGCTGCCAAGGATCGGCAAAGCCACATGTGAAGATTCGCTCAAGGAACCCAGGAGGCTTTGACTGGAAAAAGATTTCCAGGAAAAGTGAATAATCAAGTCACCGTGGCTTACTTCGCATCACTAAGTGGCAAGCACTGTACACAGAAACCAAGACTTGAGCCCAGGCAGTCTGGGCCCAGGGACACACGTTTGGCAGATGACTGCCATCACCTGGAATGGGAGACTAGACTGGCCTGAGGGTGGCCTCTCGGAGGGGCCCATGTCAGACCAAGCAGGGGAAGGACTCCCAGTAGGTGAAGCTGTCCCACAGAAGCGGTCGCCTGGGCGCAGAGAGGGGCAGGAGGGTTTTCAGCAGAAGCCCCACTGCTTTTCCTCAAGGGCATCCCAGAGGGGCTTCCCACATCAGAGGCTGCTCAGGTCCTCAGCTACTCTCTGACCCAGGACTCTGGATATGTACTCAGCTCTTCAAACAGAGTTCTGCGCTGTCACAATGCTCTAATAACAAAGCTCCTCCTTGGGCCATGCTGGACAGATGGACACTTGGCAAGGCACATGGGCAGACATTCACAAATATGACGCCAATGAAAACGGGGATGTGGGGGAAGTGTGTAACACGGCAGGCACTATGGTAATGCACTTTACATGCCCAATCTTACCAAACTGTCCCAATGACTCCACCAGGTGGTCTATTTATAACCCCACTTTACAGATCAGGAATTGAGGCTTTAAAAGGTTAGGCTGAAGCCAAGATGGGACCCCAGAGTTTGCCGCTTCCCCACCGATATCACTATACCCCTGATGTAGGCTCCTGTCACCTATGGGTGGTGCCCAGGAAGGCTGGATGGGCCGGGGCACAGTCTGGAAGGACAGAAAGGGAAGAAACTGCTCCAGAATGGAAATGTTCCACTGAGCTTGAGACTGACAGGTGTTGGGTGACGGGTTGGGCCCACTTCACCCTTGCTGGTTCAGGTGGGGCAGCTGAGGGGCTGTTTCCATCCTGGGAGGCAGCACTCCCAGGTCAACAGGAGTAATGGTGGCAAAGAGGTTGAATTCCTGGGCTTAGGAGACTGAAAAACCAGGGTTCAAATTCCTGGTTTGCACAGACTGAGCCCTGTGACGCTGGGCAGGCTACTTACCTCTGTACACTCCTCTGGTCACTGGGACAACGGAGTCCCTATCTTCGTGAGGCTACGTGGAGCCCTCAGCACAGTGCCGGACGCACAGCCATGCTCCCCCACGGTGGATGCCCCCACCCCATGCAGGAGCACACAGGGAAGCTGCTGCCCTTGCCCCTGCATAGCACATGCCCTCGCTAGAGAGACAAGGGTCTCTGCCTTCTTTCTCCTTTAACTAAACAACCATCACCCCGTCCTGCATGGCACCCACAGCCTTCTGGACCGCCTGCTATGCACACCTGTGAGGACGCACTAAGCCTTCCAGAAACAGGGCAGTTCCAGTGTCTATGTGTGGTGGGGGTGAGAAGCTGTGGGGCCCAGGCTTAGGTCTGAAGCCCTAGCCCCCCATCCGCAGGAACTACTCACACTCCTGATGATCACATCTTCCATTAGGTCAGCCATGTCTTCATCTTCACCTGGAGCCAAAAAGGAGAGGCCCATGAGCGCTGTGGGAGCTCCTCAAAACCTACCCTTTCCTTCTGCCCCCTCCTGGCTCACCAGGCTGAGGGGCCACCAACTCCAGCCCCAGAAAATTGCCTTCCTCAGCCCAATATCATCCTTCGGCTAGAAGAGATGAGACCCCTGAGCACTGCCCCTTTCTCCTTCCCACCCTAGGCCCTAGGGATAACGGCCCCTGAAAAAAATGGTGATCCTACTTTTGAGGTGAATATGGCTTTGTTTGAAACTTTTTTTTTCCCACTCACCCACCCTTCATCTGTTTGAGATTTGAAGAAAGCCCCAGGTTTCCGGGGGAGTCAGGCACTCCCGCAGCTCCATACACGCCCCCACTGTGCCAGGAAGGCTCATTCTCCTGTTTGAAATCTCTGTCCCATGCAGTATGTGCTGGGCTCCATGTGGGAATATAAAGTATGAAACTGAGCAGTTGGAGGGAAGAGAAACTCAGGCGAAGTCAATCAACAACCAAAAGACAGTAGAGAGCACGTGACTGGCCATGTGTGGTGGCTCACACCTGTAATCCCAGCACTCTGGGAGGCCGAGGTGGGAGGATCACCTGAGGTCGGGAGTTCGAGACCAGTCTGCAACATGGCAAAACCCCATCACTACTAAAAATACAAAAATTAGCTGGGCATGGTGGTGCGTGCCTGTAGTCCCCGATACTTGGGAGACTGAGGCAGGAGAACTGCATAAACTCAGGACATGGAGATTGCAGTGAGTCGAGATCGAGCCACTGCACTCCAGCCTGAGTGACAGAGCGAGACTCTATCTCCAAAGAAAGCACATGACCAAGGGCTGAAGACTGGGTTTTCTCTGGGCTTGGCAGGAGTTCTAGGGGAATCAGGCCTAAAGGCTGAGGTGCCCAGGAAGGGCTACAAAAGGAGCTTTGAGCTGAATCCTGAAGAGCAGGGGGGTTTGGAAAGGCTGAGAGAGAGGGGAGGGGTCCTGACAGCCTCAGGAATGCCTGGGCACCAAGGGGGACAGGAGATGGGAAAGTATACAGGGGCGAGAGAGGAGCAGAGAAGACGCTAGACACAGAAATATAACAGGCACATGTACACCAAGTACATACGCTGTACCCGTTACACCGATTCATCTTCATTCCAACCCAGAAAAGTGGGTATTAGGATCGTTATGCTATCCACTCTGAAGCAAGGAAATGGAGCTAAGGAGAGGCTGACTGAGTGGCTGCAGTCGCGTGGCTGGTGAGTTGGGTGCATGTGGAGCAGTGAGGCTCTAGTTAGGAGGTGCAGTGAGACAAGGGCTCAGAGCTCACAGCACTGCGAACCGAACAAAAGGATGACAGGTGTGTTCTTGAAGACCTAGGTGTTCCTTTTTTCTTTTTTTTTTTTTGAGACAGAGTTTCGCTCTGTCGCCCAGGCTGGAGTGCAGTGGCACAACCTTGGCTCACTGCAAGCTCTGCCTCCTGGGTTCACGCCATTCTCCTGCCTCAGCCTCCCGAGTAGCTGGGACTACAGGTGCCTGTGACCACGCCCAGATAATTTTTCATGTTTTCAGTAGAGATGGGGTTTCACCGTGTTAGCCAGAATGGTCTCAATCTCCTGACCTTGTGATCCGCGCCTTGGCCTCCCAAAGTGCTAGGATTACAGGCGTGAGCCACCACGCCTGGCGAAGACCTAGGTATTTCTTAGCTAATGCGTGGATATGTGGAGAGGGGCCAGGAAAGACTAAAGAGAGCTCCGAGATGCCACACTGGAGGGACTCCCGGGCAATGTGAGACATTGGGATTGGGAAGTTGGGAGGGTTTCAGCCTCTGGCTCTTTCTGCCTCTAAATCATCTTCAGGGCCTTAGCCAAGTTTGCATTAAAAAAAAAAAAAAAAAAAAAAAAGAGGAAGGAAGATAAGGAGAAAGGAAGAGGAGGGGGAGGAGGAGGAGAAAAACAGAAGAGACTAACAGCGTATCACACACAGTAAGGGGAGGTACCATTTCTGATAGTTTCCTTTGAGTTAAACATGTATTGTATAAATGGCTCGGTTACAACATAAAAAGATTTCTTAATGTTTCTCAAAAAAAGTTTGAGAAACTCAAAAAGTTTGAGGAAGCTGCCAAGAGAAGAGCTTCTCCGGTCTGTTTTTACCCACGCTTCCTCAGCAAGTGATCACCGAAGGAATAAGTGAACACGGTGAATAAATGAATGGACAAGCGTGTTGGGCCCACCTTTGGCGCCTTCCTCTTCCTCCATCTTGTTGCCGTCTGCCTCCTCCCTTATGATCAGCCGGCCATCGGCGCTCACCTTGAAGCCGTGGTCCTTCTTCCTGCCCCGGCCTGGCCCTGGCTGTGTGGCTGGGGTGGAGAGTTTGGCATGAGGAGGTGGAAAGCCAGTTCCATGCTACTCACTCTCATCATGACCAACAAGCCCGGCTCAGGGACCCCAAACGGGCACCTCTCAGCCTTGTCCATGGGCCTGCTATGGATGCCACCCCCTACCCACCACCTGAGAACCTGGCACCATGGCAAGTCTGTTTTCTGAGTGCACTGGCCAGCCCTGTGCTTACCCAGGACTCGCTGGGCCACCTTGGGATCCAGGAAGTTGAGGGGCTCGTCCCCACCACCCTCTTTCAGCCATGCCCGGCTCCTCTGTCGTGCCAGCTTCCGCTGCTCCTTGCCTCGGCTTCTTTCCTCCTCATTGTCCTCCTCGTCCTCTGAGTCAGCTAAAATCTCCTCAATGCTAAGGACAGAGAAGCCCCCAGTCAGAGTGCCCCCAGGAGAGGCGGGGGTTAGTGGGCATTGCCTGGGCAGGCCCTTGGGTTGGGGTGACACCAGGTCCCATGGCCCTAACATGGTCTCTCTCACCTGTCGCCTTTGCCCTGGGCAGGCTCCTCCTCCTCCTCCTCCTCTTCTTCCTCCTCCGTGGCAGCCTGGCTCAGGGCTCGGTGCCTCTTGGCCCGGGCCTCAGCTTTCCGGATGTTGACCAGGACTTTGTGGTACTCCTCGGGCAACAGCCTTTTCACTAGCTCAAATCTGGGAGTGGCAAGGAAGGGCTGGTGAGAGGCACTGGCCAGACAGCACGACCCAGAGGTAGTGTCCCTGGTAGGACTGGAAATCCTCGGCCCCTCATCTGCCCCACCCCACCCCCCGCTCAGTGTACAGACCCAAACTTGCGGATGAACTTGGTGAACAGGTTCCGAAGCTTCATGCGGAAGTGCCGCCGCATGTCATCTGAAAGCTTCCCAATGGCTTCCATCTGCCGGACAGAGCACCAGGCTTTCAGGGAGGCGAGCCTTCCACGCTGCCCCCGCTTTACTGCTGTCCAGCCCAGGGACGCAGCATGATCAAGCCCAGCTGAGGGGAGGGTTAGCGCGGCCCTGCTCCTGGGCCTACACCCTGGCCCAGTCATGCTTCCCTCGGGTGGGCAGGCCCCATCTTTCCCCTGCACCCGCCTTCAGGACACAGGCCTGAGCACCCTCGCAGGATGAGAGCTTTAGTCTTCTCAACAGCGCTTGGTACTTGACATATATCCTCTCCTTGAATCCTTGGACTACCCCTGAGATACATGCTATCACCCCCTATTTATAGAAGTGGACATGGCGGCACAGAGGGTAAAGTGTTTGCTAAATGGCCATAGAGGTGGGAATTCAGCCCAGACTCATCTAATGCTGTGGCTCCTGCTTTGCCCCTAGCACCCCAAGATTTCTCTTGGTCCCCTATGTCCCTGCCATCTCACTGCATTCTGCTCTGGCTGGATTCCTCTTAAGTCTTCATCTGGCCCAGTCTGGGTTACACGTGCAGGTGGCAGATATTCTTATCTCCAGTGACTCCCAAACTGGCCAGGGGATAGGGTCTGCGTCTACTCTTTTTTTTCGAGAGTCTTGCTCTGTTGCCCAGGCTGGAGTGCAATGGCACGATCTCAGCTCACTGCAACCTCCACCTCCCGGGTTCAAGCAATTCTCCTGCCTCAGCTTCCTGAATAGCTGGGATTACAGGTGCCTGCTACCACGCCTGGCTAATTTTTGTATTTTTAGTACAGACAGGGTTTTACCATGCTGGCTAGGCTGGTCTCGAACTCCCAACCTCAGGCAATCCGCCCACCTCGGCCTCCCAAAGTACTAGGATTACAGGCGTGAGCCACTGTGCCTTTTTTTTTTTTTTTTTTTTTTTGAGACAGAGTCTTGCTCTGTCACTGCGGCTGGAGTGCAATGGCATGGTCTCGGCTCACTGCAACCTCCGCCTCCCAGGTTCAAGCAATTCTCACACCTCAGCCACATGAATAGCTGGGACTACAGGTGCGCACCACCATGCCTGGCTAATTTTTGTATTTTTTAGTAGAGATGGGGCTTCACCATGTTGGCCAGGGTGCTCTCGAATTCCTGACCTCAAGTGATCCACCCACCTTGGCGTCCCAAAGTGCTGGGATTATAGGTGTGAGCCACCGCTCCTGGCCTCTCCAACCACTCTTTGAAGGGCTTCTTCTATAAATCCTTTTTTTTCTTTTGAGACAGAGTCTTGCTCTGTCACCCAGGCTGGAGTGCAGTGGTGCAATCTCAGCTCACTGCAACCTCTGCCTCCCAGGTTCAAGTGATTCTCCTGCCTCAGCCTCCCGAGTAGCTGGGATTACAGGCACCTGCCACCACGCCCAGCTAATTTTTGTATTTTTAGTAGAGATAGGGTTCCACCATGTTGGCCAGGCTGCTCTCAAACTCCTGAACTCAAGTGATCTGCCCGCCTTGGCCTCCCAAAGTGGTGGGATTACAGGTGTGAGCCACTGCACCCGGCCAGGGCTTCTATAAATTCGAATAACTCCATGATAGATCACTGATCTAGCTGTTCTCCCCACCTTTGGTCCCTAGTTAGGCTGCAGCCTCCAAGGGCAGCGGGAGGGCATGCTGATTCTCATCTGTCCCTTCCTCTCTTGAACCCAAGGCCAGACCCAAAGAAAATATGCAAGTGGGACCCAGAGGTCTGATGTGACTCAAGCCAGTCACACATGGGAAACTGAGGCAGCAGGTACAGTGCACAGCTTGGCTGGAAGGCTGTCCCAGCCTGGACAAGGCTTCCTTTGGGCAGGAGAGGGCCAGGGACCCTATACCAAGGGGCTCTTCAGATCATTCTGCGGCCCAGCAGGGGACCCAAAGGAACGGCTCTAACCAGCAAGGTCAAAATGCAAGATGGGAAAAAAAAAAAAAAAAGGCAAGATGAGGGGTCCTGTGGAGGGAGAGCCCAGTGTCTGAGTCCCATGATCTGGAAAATCTCTGGCCTCAGTTTCCCCATCTGTAAAATGAGGAGTGGCCCTGCCCGTGGGCCTTTGCCCTGAAAAGCCCCTGTTGCCTTCCATGTAGGGCTCTGGGGTGAAGAAAGCCACCTGGGCAGCGTGTCCCCTCCTCGCCTCCACCTGATGGGCATTCCCCTATGGTCCCTTTTAGGGCTCCTTAATGACCTCTGGCTACAAAAAAAAAGTTTGAAACTTGCTGGCCTCGAGGCTTGCCGGGTCCATGCCAACAGCTCAGAGGCCACCCTGCTACCTGCTAAGGGGAATGGGGACACTCACCACCAGCTGCACATGCTTGGCCAGGTGCGCCACGTCCATGACGGTCACCGCCACCTTGATGAAGCCCAGTGCAGACTTGACCACATCACGGGTGCGGGAGGCCAGAAGCAGGCACACATTCTCCAGCAGCTGCTCCACTGTGCTGGTCCCCATCAGACCTGTGGCAGTGAGGGGGTCACTGTCTAAGACACCCGGGACCCCACCCAGACCCAAACCCTCCCCACTGGAAAACAGCCACTCAAGTGTCAGCAGAAGCTGACATTGAGAGCCTTTCCGTATGCCCAGGATGGTTCTAATCACACTCCATGGAGTGGTCTTGGGTCCTTTCGTCACCCTGAGGTAGGTGCTATTTCTTGCTCCCATTTTAGAGATAGGAAACTGAGGTGCTAAGAGGCTAATCAAGATGTTCTAGGTCTCATGTCGTTGCCAAGAGGCAGGACTAGGACTAAAATCCAGGCATCGGCCCTAACCGCCTCCTAACCACTCTGACAGTGGGATGCAGGGCCGCTGGACTGCACAGTCACACGCGGGGATGGGCCTGAGGAAGGTGCCTTGGCATAGCCACAAGGGCGGGAGGCAGCGACCCGCAGGAAGGGAGACACAGAGGCAAGCTGGGCTGGGTGGCTTTTCTTACTTCCTCCAGGCACCTTTTCCCAGTTCCAGGAGCCACCTTATCCTGACCTTTTGGGCATCTTCCTAACCTGAGGGCTTCTCAGGCCTTCTAGGAAATAAGCATTTACCTTTAAACTCGAAAAGGAGGTGGGTCAGGGCCAGGATGCTGCAGCTGACCATGGTCACCGCGCCCACCAGGCCAGGGTAGATCAGGACAAGGTAGCGCTGCAAGGCCTCTGGGGACAGAGACCAAGGTGGGTCAAGCAGGAAGGACCCACCAGGTAGGGGGACTGAGGGCCAGAGAGGAGCAGCCTGCCCAGGGCCAGGGCACGGAGCTCTCTCCACCGTTTTTGAGGGGTGCTTCCCTCCACCCAGTCTATGAGCAGAGTGTCCACCCCCAGCCCCCTGGGCCTTACCTTCCTCGTTCGAGCCAAACCTTAGGAAAGCATGGCCCATCTCCACGAGCAGTGCAAAAGCGTTCTTCCGTGCGCCCACCGACACCTCCTTGGTGCACAGGATCACCTGGCCAAGACAACTCCATCAGCATCTGCTCCCTGAGCCATCTGCCTGGGCAGCGAATCGAGTCCTCCCACCCCCATCACTGCCCTCCCTGGATCCTGAGGCCCTTAAGAGCCACATTCCAGGGACCCCCCTCTAAAACACACCCGCACACTCACCTCTGGGACGAGGGCACTGATGAACTCCTCGTGTTCAGCTGAGAGCTTCCTCACGATGTGTAGGAGGCACTTCAAACGGGGCTGCAGGCAAGGGGCTACCAGTCAGGACCCCTCAATGCTACCTCCACCCAACAAGCCTCAACAGTGGCTCCTTTCCTGGTGCTGCCCAGCCTCCCTCGGCAGAGTGGGTGGCCCTAGAGCCCTCACCCTCTTGGCGGGCGAGGAGGTGCTCCGCAGCGAGTCCAGCAGTGTCTTCTTCAGGTCCTCCAGGTGGCTCTGCACGAAGAGGGCCCCGGGGCCCTGAGGACTGGCACACACCTCCTCCAGCACTCGGTAGGCTTTCTTCTGCACCCCGTGGGCCTTGCTCTGGCAGACAGGAACCGGTGAGGGAGGCCTGGGGCTCACCCCCTGTCCAATGCCATCCACAGAGCATCCCCTAGCACTGGAGGGATTCTGAGCAGGGGCCCGCAGGGGCTCATGTGGCTTGACGGAGGACCAGTGGAATGTGGACAGCGAGTGGCTAACTCCTGGGCAAGGCACAGGGGTTGGGGGTGTGTGCCGTGGGGCCCACCAATCCACTCCACTCACCCAGCACTGGACAGTGCTCACTCCAGTGGCCTGAGCTCATGGTGCCTGGCACACGCCAAGGCCTGCACATCTGCTGCTCTTTCTAGCCGGAGCACTCTTCTCTCTCCTTCCAAGACTGACAACTCCTTGCTCCTCTAAACCAGCTCTCACACTCCCCCAACCCCCAACCCTGGACACCTTTCCTGAGGTGACGTGTTCTGGCCCTGGATTTCCATGTCCACCTGCAGTGCTGCCCCAGAGCACTTCTCACACTGTTAGGTAACTGCTACTAAACTGTGGCAATTGGGGGCAGCTTTCAGGGGGTCACTGCTGAGATCTGCAGGGTTGCTGGCCACAGCAGAGGGCATTTCAAGCTGAGGACCCAAACCCTGCAAAGGCACAGACGGTGCCTGTTGTATCAGGGAACCTTAAGGCAGCCGAAGGAGGCTGCAGCAGGAGTAGAGGAGAGTGGACTGGGTGGGATAAAGCTCAGGCTGGTCTCGGATGGGCCTGGGGAGTGAGCCAGGCAAAGGAGCATGGCCTTGGTTCTACAAGAGTCACTCAGCAGGCAAGACCTAAGCACAGCTGTGCATTTCAGTCCCTTTGGGACCTGTAAGACAGATGGGCTACACAGGACACAAAGGGAAGCCACTGCAGGAGAAAGCAGACAGGGACCTGATCTTGGGAAGCAGCAAGGGACAAAGACATGAAGACAGGCCCCACCTTCCCACAGCCCATCTGCCCCCAGGTGTGGCTGTGTGGGGCTCCTGGCCACCGAGGCTCACCTCTAGGTAGGGCCGGATGGTGGAGTATAGCTTGCTGATGGCAGCTTCGTCAGCACATGGAGCCAAGGCCACTACCAGGTCCAGGACAGACAATCTGCTCGGGGCAGGAGACCAAGGAGAGGGATGGGGAGCTGGAGAAGGGCGCAGACTACCAGTGTTCTTATGTCTACTGGGTACGGGGAGGTGGGAGAAGTCAGGGTGAGGACAAGGGGCTTGAAGGAGCTCATGAACAATAATAAAAGCTAGCACCTAATTGAGCATTCATGAAGTACCAGGCACCGTTCCTGGTGTTTTACACCTGCTAACTCCTTGAATCCTCATAGCAACCTTGTTGCAAGAACTATTATCATGCCCATTTTACAGATGAGGCCTTAGAGGCAGAATGGGTAAGTAATTTGTCCAAGGCCACACAGCCCATAAGTGACGGGGCTGGGATCAGAACCTGGGCAGTGTGTCTCCTGGGTCCTTGTTCCTCCCTACCAGACTAAATGGGCTCTCCAGGAAGAAGGAACTAGTCAGCACAGCCTCTCAGCACAGCCTGGACAATTAATACTTCAAGGCTTCCTTAAATAGTGCGAGAGGGAACCCACAGTGCTTCTGCCAGATGCACCCTCCAGCTCCCTGGGCTGCTCCAGCTCAAGTGGGAGGCCCTGAGCACGTTACCTGGTAAAGTCAGAGCTGGCAGGGTCGAGCACCTTCTCACTGGCTTTTTCGAGGAGACTGTTCACCAACTTGTGGCCCCGAGGGAATGAGGAGGAGAGAGTCATTGGGGAGGAGCGAAAGAAAGCAGCAATGGCAGCAGTCCCAGAGTGGCCTCCCAACCATCAGCCCCCAGCCCTGCCCAAGCCATGACTGCTGGTATGTGCTCCAGAACGCAGAGACCCATGTGAGCCCTGGTGGGTAGGGTCTCAGCCTCTCCGACCTTGCCCACCTGAGAACTCCCCTCCTCCCTCCTTCCCTCCCTCCCATGGCTCACCTGAGTGTCAGTGATGGTGAGGTAAGTTCTGATGGTTTCCAGCACAGCCCGGCGAGGGGCTGGAGTGTCCCCGGCTGCCATGGGCTGCCCATACAGGTTGAAGAGGATCGGCAGAAAGTTCTTGGCAAAGCGACTCACTTCAGCACGGTCGGCCTCTGGCAAAAGGATCAAAGTTTGCACTAAAGGCACAGGAGTTGACTGTGCCTCAGTGGCTGCTGGGGCTGTGGCCCAGAGGCCCTCTCTTGGGGGAGCTGGCAGGACTTGGAATCCATAGGTTTGGGGCTCTCTGTGGCAGGAGCTGAGCCAGGGTATGGAGAGCCTGGTGCCCCAGTGGCCCGTGGTCCTCAATGGCTCCAACCCCAGGGAGCCAGCAAAGTGCCAGCCACAGAGTAAGGCCTTTGACACTGACTGACTTTACTTCCAGCTGTCAGCACACTGGAAGTAAAGGTAGGAGAGAAGGGTGGTTTCCAGCCTCCTACTATCCCCTGGGGTCTGCAGCAGAAGCAGCAAAGGATGAGCTCCAGAGGTGAGTTTCTGTGGCTCTGCCTAGCAAGGAGCATGGCAAGCCAGGGGATGGGGCCAGGGACCTGTGTCATCCTCCCCAGCCCCCACTCCCACAGCCCACACGTACCTGCCTGGCAGCCCTTGGTGATGAGGGTGCGCAGGGCCTGGCACACGGTGACCCTCAGGTCTGGACGCTCACTGATGGCCGTGCCCAGCGTCCGTGCCAGCCCTTTGAAGGAGATGGCCACATCTGTGGGCCTCGTGCAGAACCCAGGCAGGAGTGTCCAGATCTGGAGAAGGAGGGGACAATAAAGGAAGGTGACACGCAGCCACCCGTGCCCCTGTGTGCTTCTCCCCACGCCCTCCCCTAGCTGACCCTTACCTGCCACTGGAGTGTGTCGTAGATCTTAGACTCCACTGTGCTGCCTGCCTGAGCCAGGTCCATGGCTGCAGTGTGACAGAGGGACAGAGTGTGAGCCCAGCACCCTCCTGGCCAATGGCCTTATTTACCAAACCCAACCAAAAGCCCAATGATGAGGACAGGAATATGGGTGACTTCCCCCGATCCCCATAAATTAAATCATACTTGTTCATCCTAAAATACTAAAATGAACCTATAATAAAGAGAAAGCAAATGTCTCTCCATACTCTTACTCCCCCAGAGATTATGGCCTCTGTTTCTTGTTACTTTTTTATACTTCTTTAAACACATGCCCAACTTTTTTTTTTTTTTTTTTTTTTGAGACAGGGTCTCACTCTGTGGCCTAGGCTGGAGTACAGTGGCGCAATCTGGGCTCACTGCAGCCTTGACCTCCCAGGCTCACGCGATCCTCCTACCTCAGCCTCCCAAGTAGCAGGGACTACAGGCATGCACACCACCATACCCAGCTTTTTGTAGACACAGGGTTTCAGCATGTTGCCCAGACTGGTCTCGAATTCCTAAATTCAAGCGATCCACGTGCCTTGGCCTCCCAAAGTGCTGGGATTACAGGTATGCAACACTGTGCCCAGCCACATGCCCACTTTGAAAAACATAAACAGGGGCCGCGTGCAGTGGTTCACATCTGTAATCCCAGCACTTTGGGAGGCTGAGGCGGGCAGATCATGATGTCAGGAGACTGAGACCATCCTGGCTAACACGGTGAAACCCCGTCTCTACTAAAAATACAAAAAATTAGCCAGGAGTGGTAGCGGGCACCTGTAGTCCCAGCTACTCGGGAGGCTGAGGCAGAAGAATGATGTGAACCTGGGGGGTGGAGCTTGCAGTGAGCCAAGATCGCGCTACTGCACTCCAGCCTGCGCAACACAGAGAGACTCCATCTCAAAAAAAAAAAAAAAAAAAAACACCATAAACAGGAATATACTATACATATAGCATTCTCTAACCTTGGTTACTTGACAATAAAGCTGGTAATATTTACTGAGCAAGTACTATGTGGTAGTCTGTGTAATCAGCACTTCACATGACTTTTTCATTTAATCCTCACAAAACTTGCCCGTTTTACAGATGAGTAGCAGGCCCTGGGAAATTAAACAAAATCTGCCCCAAGCCACGAACTGTGGAGTGGCGGAGTTGGGATATAAACCGTGTCTGTTCAACTCACCATCTGCTAAACTTGTCTGTCCCTACCTAGTGGTTTCTTTCTTTCTTTATAATGCCTACATCATATCCCAAAGTGGGACTTAAAAAATATTTTTGTAGAGACGGAGGTCTCTCTCTGTTGCCCAGACTGGCCTTGAACTTCTGGGCTCAAGCAATCCTCTTTCCTCAGCCTCCCAAGTAGCTGGAACTACAGGTGAGCCTACCACACCTGGCTAACTAAAAAAAAAAAAAAAATTTTTATAGAGACAGGGTCTCGCTATGTTGCCCAGGCTGTTCTTGAACTCTTGGCCTCACACAATCCTTCTGCCTCAGACTCTCAGAGTGCTGGGATTACAGGCATAAGCCACTGCGTCTGGCAAAAAGTAGGGCTTTACCATAACTAATTTAACTGGAACCCTAATGAGAAAGATATTGGATGTGTTACAGTTTTTGCCAGTATAAGCCAATACTGTCAGGCACATCTTTGCTAGGAACATAAACCAGTGCGCACTTGTCTATCTTCTCAGGACAGATACCTGCGTGTAGTATTACCAGGACAAAGGGAATACATAACATCAGCCTTAAGAATAATGCCAGGGTTTATAGGTAACATTAATGATGGTAATGACCCTACACACCTGGGCTATGTGGTGTAGTCTATTGCTCCTAGGCTACAAACCTGGACAGCATGTTGCTGTACTGAGTGCTGCAACTGTAATACATTGCTAACTAAACACACGTAAACATTGAAAAAGTACAGTAAAATACGGTATTATCATCTTATGAGACCACCATCATTGAAACGTCATGTGGCGTGTGACTGTGTATGTGTACATACATATATACTCATATATATAAATACACCTGGCTGGGCACAGTGGCTCACATCTGTAATCCCAGCACTTTGGGAGGCCGAGGCAGGCAGATCACTGAGGTCAGAAGTTCGAGACCAGTCTGGCTGCCATGGCAAAACTCTGTCACTACTAAAAATACAAAAATTAGCCAGGTGCAGTGGTGGGTGCCTGTAGTCCCAGCTACTCGGGAGGCTGAGGCAGGAGAATCATTTTAACCCGGAAGGCGGAGGTTGCAGTGAGCCGAGATTGCACCACTGCACTCCAGCCTGGGCAACAAGAGCAAAACTCCATCTCAAAAAATAATAACAATAAAATAAATAAATAAATAAATACACCTAGAAGTATATAAAAGTATATATACATATAAACAAACATATCACACATTTTTACAAAATCGATCTCAAGGGCTTGCATGAGGAAGAAGGGGCACAGGTGTTCTCTGTGATCCAAAGGGGAAGAACAAGGCCCAGCTGGGGCAGCTCCATGTGGGGGCAGCTCCATGGGGAGGCAGCTCCTGTCTCACAGGGCAAGCTCTGCCACAGGGAGGGCCGCCTGGCCTCGCCTTGGAGCAGCAGGGAGGGAGACAGGCACTCGAGCACACTGGCTGGTCACCTGCTTGGCAGAGGGATGTTGCCAAATGTCTTGAAGGCTGGGTGTGTGGGACTCAGCACCCTTCCCAATCCCTTCTGTGGACGCTCCAGGACTTTGGGGAGCCTCAGGTTACACATAGGCAAAGGTCTCCTACCTTTGCTCTTCAGGGTGTTAGCCAGGGGCAAGAAGTAGGTGGTGAAAAAACCAAGTCGCGTTTCCTGAACATGGTCTCGGATGACAGGCAGCAGCCAGCTCCGTGGGAAATCCAGAGTCTCCCTGGGAGGAGAATGGGAAGAACCCAGTGAGGATGAGGCGACAGCCCTGAGGGCAGTGCATAGCGTACTGAGCCCAGGACAGAGCGAGACCTCTTTTGGCCCCTCCTGCTGAGCCCTGCACTGACACAGAGTTTAGCCCACAGCAGCGGACATCCTTTCCAGGGGAGAGAACAAGCCTGGGGCTTGTCAGCAAGCCAGCCAGGGCCACACTTACTCAGAGCCATCAATTTCCAAAGGCACAGCCTGCAGCACCACCTCAGGTCCCATACTGGTCACCGCAGCCCCCACTGCCTGGTCGAGAGCCGCCGTGTGGGGGAAATGAGGGGAGAGGCGCAGGTCACACAGGGACTGGAGGCACTGGAGCAGAGATGAGTGACCACACATCAAGACATGCTCGAAAGCAGGGACCCATGATAAGACCCCGCTGAAAGATGAGGCCGGAATTCTGGGCCTGGGTTCAATGCTACACCAGAGGGTACAGACTGAGAACCCAATTAACCACTGGTGACTGTAAATCCCAGGGCCCAGGATTTTACAAAATTCTGTTACATTTAACGACATGCAAAAATTAGGAAATTTCACACACAAATGTAGATTTCCAATTTATCTTCGAAAATGGAACAAATTTATCTTCTCTGCATGTAACAATTAGCAAATCAGCAGGTGCTGAGGAGACAGAGCTGCACCCTTGGGTTCACCATGGCCACAGCCCTCCCCCAGCCACACTTTCATGGCCCTGCCTGGCTTCTTCTATAAAGCCAAATTGGTCAACCTAATCTATCAGGGCTCAGGCCAGGCCTCTTGACAGAGACCCTGTCCTCCCACCAGGGTTTCTTTTTTCCAGCAATGGGAGGGAGTCAGTGAGGAAGGCCCCACGAGGCCAGGAGCTGCTGTCTCTGCTGATGCAGGACCAGTCTGGGTGCTGTCCTCAGGCCCCCACTCTCTCCTGGACTAAGGTCTGCTCAGGATCCCTGAGTGATCCCTGATCGTTAAATGGTTAACCCTGGACTGGAGGAACCTCCCTGGGACCTAGGGCTGTTTAGAACATCAATGCTATTATACTCACTGGTTATAGGAAACTTAGATAATTAAAATTTAAAAGATAAGGGGTGGGGGTAAGGGAAAGCAAATAGATTCCCTAAGTTTCAAAATCAGCAACTCCAGCAAAGACTAGTGAGCAGGTGGGGGGACTCCCACCCTTTTTCCTGCCCCTCCCTTGTTGGCCCAGTCACCTTCCAGGGGATACTGCATGGGGCACCTGCTATGGCCCTGTCAGGGTGGGGTGGGGAGCAGAGTGCAGAGATAACAGAGACACATGCCCTCCAGGAGCCCACAGTCCAAGGGCCAGCACCACTTCCTGCCCTGGCCCCAGCCACTCCCCACTCACCTTCCTCATCACAGGGTGGGCCTGCCTCCCACATGCCTCGAAGAAGACACACAGCAGCTGCAACACGGAGCTCCAGGCCGCATGGAATTTGTACGTCAGGCCCTCCTCCACTGCCCTGCCAAGGGGGTGGCACAGTCAGGGCCACGGTCATGCCACCCTGTGCCCCCCACCAGAGAAAGTCAATGGCCAGCACCCTCAGCTACAGATGCTAGCTGGCCAGCAAGAATGGGGCCCCAGGAGAGACAAGTGAAGAGAACTAATATTTGTGACATGCCCACACTCCCTATGTTAAGAGTTTAATTTAGATAATGCTAGTGCTTAAAGAAAAACCGATGAGGTAGTTATCTGACCCACCTTCAGATGGGGAAACTCTAGGAAACCAAGAGGTGAGGTGTAGCTAAAACGTGACAGGCGCTCAAGTCCACGGTAGCTGCTCTGGCAGATGTTCAGTAAGCAGCCTGCAATCCCGTAAAGCACTGCCACTGCATGCCTGGCCCACAGTAGGTGGACAGTGGAGCATTCGTATTATACAGAACTTTCCTCAGACGGGCGCGGTGGCTCAAGCCTGTAATCCCAGCACTTTGGGAGGCCGAGGCGGGCGGATCACGAGGTCAGGAGACCGAGATCATCCTGGCTAACACGGTGAAACCCCATCTCTACTAAAAATACAAAAATTAGCCGGGCGTAGTGGCAGGCGCCTGTAGTCCCAGCTACTCGGGAGGCTGAGGCAGGAGAATGGCATGAACCCGGGAGGCGGAGCTTGCAGTGAGCCAAGATTGCACCACTGCACTCCAGCCTGGGCGACAGAGACTGCGTCTCAAAAAAAAAAAAAAAAAAAAAAAAAATTAGTGAGGCGTGTTGGTGGGCACCTGTAATCCCAGCTACTTGGGAGGCTGAGGCAGAAGAATCGCTTAAACCTGGGAGGCGGAGCTTGCAGTGAGCCGAGATTGCGCCACTGCACTCCAGCCTGGGCAACAGAGCCAGACTCCGTCTCAGAAGAAAAAAGAAAAAAGAACTTTCCTCAAGGTACCACCATCCCTTCCTAACGTGGACCCCATATCCTCACCTGAACATCTTGGCAACAGATTGGGCAGGGCCTGAGGCCGAGGAGGTCACGGAGCCAATGTCAGCCATGTGGGGAGCCACGCATTCCTTCAGGATCTCCTGCAAAGAGAGGCCACAGGCTTTCTGGGCCCAAGGCAGCCCCCCAGGACCACTCTCTCCTCCCAGGCAACAGCTTCCTGGGAGTCTGAGAAAGCTTCGAAGAAACCTATCTCCCATTCTGAGAGTGGCCTCTCTGGGCCCAAGCTGGTAGCCTGGGGCCAGTGCTGGGAAAGAGAGGGCAGCCCGCAGAACCCCCTAAGCTCTCTGCTTCCTCAGCTAAAGTTGCAGTACCTTGAGGCTCTGCGTAGCAGCGGTCACCACTTGTGAGTGTGGGGAAAGGAGGCAGGTCACCGCAGTTCCAAAAAAGCGAGGGAGGTGGCCTAGCCCCAGGTCCCACTGCAACCTGTCAAGACAAAAGGTTTCTGTGGGGCCTGGCCCTGAGCCCTGGGGACCAGGGCAACCAGGGCTCAGGGATGAGATGGCCCAGCTCGGAAAACAATCACAAACCCACTGATCTGCAGGGCTCCATAGGGCCCTTCTGGTGGGTGGTTTTTAAAAAGGCACTATCGTTCAAGTAATAACTACATGTGGTAAAAAGGTGTAAAATGAAGGGCATGCCTTCCCTAACTCGCCCTTCTGGCCTGACCCTTATATGCACCTCCCAGGGGAAAATCAAGGTTAAGTTTCTTAAATACCCTTCCAGAAGTTCTAAAACGCACAAACATAAAAACAGTAACTTCTGCCAACTTTTTTTTTTTTTTTTTTTTTTGCAGTGGTACAATCATAGCTCACAGAGTCTCAAACTCCTGGGCTCAAGCGATCCTCCCACCTCAGCCTCCTCAGTGGCTGGGGCTACAGGCACATGCCACCATGCTCAGCTAATCTTTTTATTTTTGTAGAGACAGGATCTCACTGTGTTTCCCAGGCTAGTCTTGACCTTCTGGCCTCAAGTGATCCTCCTGCCTTGGCCTCCCAAAGTCCTGTGATTACAGGTGTGAGCCACTGCACCCGGCCTGGTAGCATTTATATAACTCTTATCATATACCAACCACTGATATAACATACATTCATTTAAACCTTGTAACAACTAATGAGATAAATTCTATTATTTTTCCATTTTATAGATGAGGAAAGACACAGAGAAGTCAATTAACTTGCCCAAGGCCACCCAGCTTGGTAATGGGGTCACGATTCACACTCTTAGCATGTGGTTCCAGAGTATACATAGAGAAACAATCACACCATACCTGCTATTCTATGTCTTGCTTTTTCCCAATGTATCTTGGAGTTCTTTCCCTATAAGTGCACTTACGACCACTTTGATTGTTTCTATTTTTTTTTTTTTTTTTTTTTGAGATAGGGTCTCACCCTGTCACCCAGGCTGGAGTGCAGTGGTGCAATCTCAGCTCACTGTAACCTCTACCTTGCAGGTTCAAGCAATTCTCATGCCTCAGCCTCCCAAGTAGCTGGGATTACAGGTGTGCGCCACCACACTCGGATGATTTTTGTATTTTTAGTGAAGATGGGGTTTTGCCATTTTGGCCAGGCTAGTCTCAAACTCCTGGCCTCAAGTGATCTGCCCATCTCGGTCTCCTAAAGTGCTGGTTATAAGTGTGAGCCACTGTGCCAGGCCCACTTTGATTGTTTCTGATGGCTTCACCTGAGGAGAGGTAAGTACCTCCTCAGGGTCTCTGTCCTGACTATTGAGGTTACAGGGTCCTCAGGGTCTCCATCCAGGCTGCCAAGGTTGTGGGTCCTCAGGGTCAGACCCTGAGGAGACCCTGAGTACTTCATTGTTTATATTTCGCCCCTCCGTGGGACATTTAGCTTGCTTCCAGTTTTTATGCGTTACCTAGGGTGCGATGGTAAGCATCGTGGGACGCACACTGGGGCCTAACTGGGGGTGTGCTCCTGCGGGATGAAGCCCGAGAAGTGGTGAATGGGGTGATTTTGCCATTTTTGGACACCTCTCAGTAAAGGCAGTTTGGTGCAGGAAAAAGAACGTGGGCTGGGCAGACCTGGGCCAGAGACCTGGCCTTACTCATCAGGGGCTATGTGACTAGCTAACTCACAGAGCCTTGGTTTCTGGCTTATAAATTGGGGCTAAACCCTTCCTCATGCGGTTGCTGTGATTAGTGAAAGGAAACACAGATGAACAGTGTTTGGCACACACCTGGGTGACAGCAGGCTGCCTGGGTGAGAGCAGGCCGTGGGAACCCTTCAGCTGTGAAGACAAACCCAGCAAAACAGAGCCACGAGGCCTAAAAGACCCTTGCCTCCCTCCATGCAGGTCACCAACTGGTTACTGTATACTCAATTTCTTCTCAGCCTTATTCCAGAAAAGTGGAATTACTATTAAGTGGCCAAGCCCGAACCCTGAAAGTATGCAGATACAAAGCAGAAAGTCGGTTCACGGGACTACGGAACCTAGAGAAGGGAGCTGCCAGTCCACGCGAGAGTGGAGTGGAGCCGCAGAAAGGATATCCCACGGCCAGGAAACCGAGTGCACAGGAAGACACAGCCAGGGAGCGGCAAGAGGCAGGGTGAAACTCAGGCCTCAACCTGGGACGCAGGGCTTGCAGCCCACCTTGCTGCTCCTCACGGCTGGCTGGCAAACGCTCTGGCAGGAATCAGACCCTGTTAGAACGAGCTGCGCTGTCCTACCCCGTGCCCCACAAAAACAAGAGCTGCTCTGTAGCTCACTTGACATGGAGATGCCGTCAGGCCTCGGGAGGCTGAACAGCTTCTCCAGCCTCCGGCTCACGTCCCCTCCACCTCTGGCAGCCAGGACTGAGGCCCTGAGCACCCCCAACCTCAGCAGCCAGGATGGAGGCCCTGAGCACCCCCAGCCTCAGCAGCCAGGACGGAGGCCCTGAGCACCCCAAACCTCGGCAGCCAGGACAGAGGTCCTAAAGACTCCCCCAACCTTGGCAGCCAGGATGGTGGCACTGAGGACCCCCAACTTCGGCAGCCTGGACGGAGGCCCTAAGGATCCCCCCACCTCAGCAGCCTGGACAGAGGCCCTGAGAACTCCGCAACCTCAGCAGCCAGGACGGAGGCCCTAAGTACCCCCAACCTCGGCAGCCTGGACGGAGGCCCTGAGGACCCCCCACCTCAGCAGCCAGGACGGAGACCCTGAAAACCCCGGAACCTCAGCAGTCAGGACAGAGACCCTGAGGACCCCCCACCTCAGCAGCCAGGACGGAGACCCTGAGGACCCCCCACCTCAGCAGCCAGGACAGAGACCCTGAAAACCCCGGAACCTCAGCAGCCAGGACAGAGACCCTGAGACCCCCAACCTCAGCAGCCAGGACGGAGACCCTGAGGACCCCCAACCTCAGCAGCCAGGACAGAGACCCTGAAAACCCCGGAACCTCAGCAGTCAGGACAGAGACCCTGAGGACCCCCACCTCAGCAGCCAGGACAGAGACCCTGAAAACCCCGAACCTCAGCAGCCAGGACAGAGACCCTGAGGACCCCCAACCTCAGCAGCCAGGACAGAGACCCTGAAACCCCAACCTCAGCAGCCAGGACGGAGACCCTGAGGACCCCCAACCTCAGCAGCCAGGACGGAGACCCTGAGGACCCCCAACCTCAGCAGCCAGGACGGAGGCCCTGAGGACCCCCAACCTCAGCAGCCAGGACGGAGACCCTGAGGACCCCCAACCTCAGCAGCCAGGACGGAGGCCCTGAGGACCCCCAACCTCAGCAGCCAGGACGGAGGCCCTGAGGACCCCCCAACCTCAGCAGCCAGGACGGAGACCCTGAGGACCCCCAACCTCAGCAGCCAGGACGGAGACCCTGAGTACCCCCAACCTCAGCAGCCAGGACGGAGGCCCTGAGCACCCCCAACCTCAGCAGCCAGGACGGAGGCCCTGAGGACCCCACAATCTCAGCAGCCAGGATGGAAACCCTGAGGACCCCCCACCTTGGCAGCCTGGACAGAGGCCCTAAGGACCCTTCCCAACCTTGGCAGCCAGGACAAAGGCCCTGAGGAACCCCCACCTCGGCAGCCTGGACATAGGCCCTAAGGACCCCCCCAACCTTGGCAGCCAGGACGAAGGCCCTGAGGAACCCCCACCTCGGCAGCCTGGACACAGGCCCTGAGGACCCCCCCAACCTTGGAAGCCAGGACGAAGGCCCTGAGGACCCCCCACCTCAGCAGCCTGGACACAGGCCCTGAGCATCCCCACCTTGGCAGCCTGGACAGAGGCCCTAAGCACCCCTCCTTCATCCGTACCTCACCAGGTTGATGTGGGCTTTCTCCATGACCTTAAGCCAGGCTAGCAGGGGCTGTAAATCATTCTCACTGGGAACATAGTCATACAGGGCCTAAAAGTGGGAATAAGCAAGTGACTGAGCATGTAGGGTCTGCAGTAGCCCAGTGATGATGACCCCTTCCCATCCTTGCACCAGCAAAGTCTTGGGGACAGTGCTTGTGACCCTGGCACTCACAGCCCCCTTGGCTTTCCCAGCTCCTGCCTTTCCTTTCTCCACGAAACCCTCCCAGCTCTAATTCTTTGGGAAAACAGCCTCTAGGAGCAGCGGAGTATCATGGGTCACACACCCCTTTGTGAGTCTGACAAAAGACAGAGGACTTCTTTGAAAAAAAAAAAAAAAAAGTACATTTTGCTAACCATTTGGGGGATCTGATCCCCCCTCCCAAAATCCATCCACAGACCTCTAAGGCCGAGAGCCCTGCTCAAGGTATCTATGAGCACCACGAGACCATGCTGAAAGAGCTCATTAAAGTTAACTAGGTCAAGGGTCAAGGTCCCAGCTCCTGGGGACACTGATGTGAATTTGATGGCTGGACTCCAATCTTCCTTCCCCTTCTACTGGCCTCTTCCACTAGGACAACCCAGCCCAGCCAACCTCACTCTGCACACAAGGCGCAGGGCCAGTGCCCCCAGCACAGCCTCCCAAGGCACCACCCCCCACCCAATGCCCCCACATCCCACCAACAGGCCTCACCGTGATGATCTGGGCGTTGAGCTCTGCCGACAGGGTGCTCAGGCCAGGCCTGGCGTGGAAGAGGCTGTGAAAGGCCTGCATGGCACAGGCTGTCACCAGCTGGAGGGGGACACACAGGCTTAGAAAGGAACTACAAAGCCCACGGCTGGCCCTGGACCCCTCAACATTCCACTCCACCCGTGTGCTACGGAGTTGAGGGCCCCCTGAACCTCACACATGCCCCCCACACAGAGACAACCTGAGGACTGCCACCTTAGTAAGACATAGAAGCCACTGAAAAAGCTTTAAATGACTTAAGCAAAGATAGAAACATTAACAAAATGGTTTTAACATAACAGCCAAAAAAGCAGGCTATAAACGGTCTGCATGCTATAATTACAGCTGTATTTTTTTTTTTTTTTTTTTGAGACAGAATCTTGCTCTGTTGCCAGATACGGGGTGAGACCAATACAGGTGCATGCCACTATGCCTGGCCAATTTTTTAATTTTTATAAAGACAGAGTCTTGTCTCACTATGTTGCCCAAGCTGGTCTCAAATTCCTTGCCTCCTGCCTTAGCCTCTCAAGTGCTAAGGTTACAGGTGTGAGCCACTGCACCTGGCCTTTACATGTTTTATCATGTATATTTGTTTATGCAAAGAGAAAATGTCTGAAAGGATACCCAGAAAGTTATTTGCATTGTCTACCTTAGGAAACAGGATTTGGAGGAAAGGAGATTTTTACTTTATACACTTCTGAATTGTTTTTCCCTTTTAAACAATGATCATATTATTTATATTTTACAATTTTAAAAATATGTATGTAAATAAACACTACAAGAGAATACACAAGGCCAGGTGCAGAGGCTCACGTCTGTAATCCCAGCACTTTGGGAGGCCGAGGTGGGCAGATCACGAGGTCAGGAGATTAAGACCATCCTGGCTAACACGGTGAAACCCCATGTCTACTAAAAATACAAAAAAGTAGTCAGGCATGGTGGCGGGCGCCTGTAGTCCCAGCTACTCGAGAGGCTGAGGCAGAAGAATGGCGTGAACCTGGGAGGTGGAGTTTGCAGTGAGCCGAGACTGCGCCACTGTACTCCAGCCTGGGCAACAGAGCGAGACTCCATCACAAAAAAACAAACAAAAAAAAGAGAATACATAGTGAGTTGGCAGGGGTATCTGTGGGGGATTGGTTCCAGGACCCCCCATGGACATAGAGATCTACCAATGCTCAAGTCTCTATATTAAATGGTGTAGTATTTGCATATAACCTACACGCATCCTCCCATATACTTTAAATCACCTGGATTACTTATAATACGTAATACAATATAAATGCTACGTAAATAGTTGCTACACTCTGTTGTCTAGGGAATAACGACAAGGAAAAACACTGTACATGTTCAGTACAGAGGCTACCAACCATTTTCTTTTTCTTGAATATTTTCTTTTTCTTTCTTTCCTCTTTTTTTTTTTTGACACAGGGTTCTTGCTCTGTTGCCCAAGCTGGAGTGCAGTGGCATGACCACGGCTCACTACAGCCTCAACCTCCTGGGCTCAAGCAATCCTCCCACTTCCACCTCCCAAGCAGCTGAGACTATAGGTGCATGCAGCCATGCCCAGTTTCCAAATATTTTCCATCCAAGGTTGGTTGAATTTATGGCTATGGGACTCACACATACAAAGAGCTGAATGTCTAAAGATTTACAGAATTGTGCTAGAAATGGTAGAAATACAGGAAATCATTTTTCATGTGTCTTTAAAGCTGCTAAAAAAAATTGGGCCGGGCGCGGTGGGTCACGCCTGTAATCCCAGAACTTTGGGAGGCTGAGGCAGGCAGATCACCTGAGGTTGGGAGTTCAAGACCAGCCTGACCAACATGGAGAAACCCCATCTCTACTAAAAATACAAAAAATTAGCCGGGCGTGGTGGTGTATGCCTGTAATCCCAGCTACTTGGGAGCTGAGGCAGAAGAATCGCTTGAACCCAGGAGCCAGAGGTTGCAGTGAGCCAAGATTGCGCCATTCCACTCCAGCCTAGGCAACAAGAGCAAAACTCCGTCTCAAAAAAAAAAAAAAAAAATTGGTATAGGGTACATAGAGCTGGTGCAGAAGGAGGGTTTACCAGCCCACTACGGATCCACCCTGACTCTAACCTGATCTCTGAGGTCAGCGTCCATCTGGAAGGGGACTCTGATATGGCCTGGCCTAGCCAAACACCACAGATTAATGTAGTGCTGTTGGTTTTAGCTTAAGAACACAGTTAGGGAGGGAGACCCCAGGCCCTGCATTTTGACTGACCAGCGAGTTCCCCAAATGCCACCACTACGGACCCCCCTTCCTCCAGCTCTTGGGCCTGAGCTCACCACATGGCTCAAGGTCATGACCCTGAGGAGAGTCTCACTGCAGCTCTTCACCAGGCCTTCCGGGAAGCAGGGCAGCAGGTCCTTCAGCAGCGTCAGCATGTGCAGCATGGTGGTGGCCTCCTTAGAGCCTGGTATACAGAAGGGGAATTGAGACACCAGCCCCCGCCCTGCAGCAGGCTCTGTCCTGCTCTGCCAGCCACTGCCTCCCATCCACCTGCCCTCCATTTGGCTTCCCCACCTCCAGACTTCTCAATCTCCTGGATGCAGAACTTGGCAGTGGAAATGGCAGCAGGATGATGGGCAGGGGCCTTTTCACCAAACATGAATTCACTGCCCTTGAGGACTGAGCATACTCCATGCTGGGCAGCCTTCCGGATCTGAGGGGCAAGGAGAGCAGGGGACAAGGCCAGATCAGCGTTCCACCAGCATCTTGGGTGTCCGGCACAAGCACCAACCAATTAGCTTTGGCTGAAATACAGATCCAATGATGATCTGACTACTATAGATCCAGTGCTACATCAGGGCCTTCATGTGTACAGAATCCTGAGCTGTGAAGCAAGACAAACCTTGGTTCAAATCCCTGCTCTACAACTAACTCACCAAATGGCCTTAAGCAAGCCCAACTACTTAATTTCCGAGTTTCAATATCATCTTTAAAACAGGGGTTTCTTCATTCACTTAATCATCCGGCAAACACTGTGTGTCCACCAAGCCAGGCACTGTTCTAGGTCCTGGCAAACTGGCAGTGAACAGCAGGCAACTCACCTTCCAGCTGGGAGGCAGAAAACAAACAAATACATAACAGAAGGTTAAAAAGTACTTTGCAGATAATCAAGCAGGGGCTGCTACTTTTTGTTGTTGTTGTTGTTGTTGTTTGTTTGAGACAGAGTCTTGCTCTGTAGCCCAGGCTGGAGTGCAGTGGCGGATCTCCGCTCACTGCAAGCTCCGCCTCCCGGGTTCACGCCATTCTCCTGCCTCAGCCTCCTGAGTAGCTGGGACTACAGACGCCCACCACCACATCCGGCTAATTTTTTGTATTTTTAGTAAAGACGGGGTTTCACTGTGTTAGCCAGGATGGTCTCGACCTCCTGACCTCGTGATCCGCCCGCCTCGGCCTCCCAAAGTGCTGGGATTACAGGCGTGAGACACCGCGCCTGGCCAAGGGGCTACTTTGTATACAGTGGTCAGGAAAGTGTCACCGCAGTGAAGTGCCACTGCAGCGAGAGCTGAAGGTGAGGAAAAGATCATGTGAGCACCGAGGGGAGGGGACATGAGACCATCTTGGCTGATGGTGCTTAGCACTGGGAGTGATTACATGACTGTTACCGTTACCACCTCCTGCCCTAAATTTCCAGAGGAAACAGTGGGGAACTATCACTTACCAAGCACCTGCGTGAGCCAGGAGGTGCACCAGGCCTGTGGGGAACACTGGAGTCTCCCCACAACTCTGTAGCAAAGTTGGTGTGATTAGAGTCGAGGTTTCACTATGTTGGCCAGGCTGGTTTCAAACTCCTGACCTCAAATGATCCTCCCACTTTGGCCTCCCAAAGTGCTGGGATTACAGGCGTGAGCCACCACACTCAGCCGATTATCTCTATTTCATAGTCAGGAAGTTGAAGCTCAGAGAGATTAAGTAACTTGCCCAAGGTCACACCTCGAGCAGTGAATTCAGGATCCAACTCAGGTCTGTGTGACTCCCTCAACTATGCCACCCTCCCTGCCAAGGTAAACAGACATACGGGGAGAGTCCACGTCAACAGGGCAATGGCTGACGAGGCACCAGAGACTCAGATAGGGCTGACAGGGAACAGCCTCCTGCAGGAGGAAGAGCCGCCCTGCCTTCTGCATCTAAACGCATGGTGCCTCAGAGGCAGAAAGCAGAAGTCAGTACTCAGGGCAAGCTCCCCAGTGCCACTCAGCTAGCCAAGTCTGCGCTGCACTGGGCCGAGTGGTGGCTGTCCCCTTGCCCCATTTTCTAGGGATCTAGTAGTCTTACCTTGGGCTTGGGATGCACCGTGAAGCTCAGCAGCCCATGATACACCTGAAGGGTCACGGGGTAGCCCCAGGCCTCCAGGTCTTGCTTCCGCAGAAGGGTGGCCAGGCAGGAAAGGACCTGGAAGAAAGTCAGAGTCCCTCAGTGCCACCAGCCTCGGCCAGGAGGGAAAAGAGCCCAGGTTCTCACTGACTCCAGAAAATCCCATCTGTGTGAGGTCCCCAGGGTGCCTAAACCCCTCTCAGGGAACATCCAAGCATCATCAAATCAGACAGGCTCTAGGAGTCGCCAGATGAGAAACTAAATCCCAGACACTAACCCATCGGAGTACAGAGGTTGAGCCGCTGCTGGCCTGAGCTGACATGATATCCATGAAGGCTTTGGAGGTATCAGAGAACTTCTTAATGAGCACAGGGCTGGGAACACTGTGGGAAAGAACAGAGACGGTCACCCCAGAGGGTCCCTGAAGAGCAGCTGGTGTAGCCCCTCATGGTACTAAGGAGGACAGGGCAAGGGGCGCTGGTGGCACAGTCACTCAGCAAGTGAGAAACAAAGTCAGAACAGGCGCCCACCTTATCAGCCAGCTCAGTGTGCTTTCCACCCGGGATCCCTGCCTCCCTCACCTTCCCACTACCCACTCCTAAATTCACACCAATCCTCTCTCCACCTCCCCTGGCAGTTCACATCTCCAGAAAGCCCAGCGCCAACAACTCCTTCCCTCCCTTCTGCCACTCACTGCTCCAGGAATGCCCCTCCTGGGGGCCAACACTCACACTCCCTGGTATAATGACCCAAGTCACCCAGGGCCTTATGTTGTAGAATGCCACCTGATACACAAGTATCTTTTAAATTGTATTTTAAAATTTCTGGCCAGGCACGGTGGCTCACGCCTGTAATCCCAGCACTATGGGAGGCCAAGGTGGGCAGATCACCTGAGGTCGGGAGTTTGAGACGAGCCTGACAAACACGGAGAAACCCTGTATCTACTAAAAATACAAAATTAGCTGGGCGTGATGGCGCATGCCTGTAATCCCAGCTACTTGGGAGGCCAAGGCAGGAGAATCACTTGAACCCGGGAGGTGGAGGGTGCGGTGAGCTGAGATTGCACCATTGCACTCCAGCCTGGGCAACAAGAGTGAAACTCTGTCTCAAAAATAAATAAATAAACAAACAAATTTCTATTGTGGTAAAATACACATAAGATAAAACATCATTTTGGCTGGACGCAGTGGCTCATGCCTGTAATCCCAGCAGTTTGGGAGGCCGAGGCGGGAGAATCATGAGGTCAGGAGATTGAGACCATCCTGGCTAACACGGTGAAACCCCGTCTCTACTAAAAATACAAAAAGTTAACCAGGTGTGGTGGCAGGTGCCTGTAGTCCCAGCTACTTGAGAGACTGAGGCAGGAGAATGGCATGAACCTGGGAGGCAGAGTTGCAGTGAGAGGAGATGGCACCACTGCACTCCAGCCTGGGTAACAGAGTGAGACTCTGTCTCAAAAAAAAAAAAAAAAATTTCATTTCAATGATTTTTTTAGGTATACCATTCAGTACTGTTAAGTATATTCATGTTGTGGGTTTTTTTTTTTTTTTTTTTTTTTGGAGTCACCCAAGCTGGAGTGTAGTGGCACAATTAGGTTCACTGCAACCTCTACCTCCCAAGTAGTTGGGACTACAGGTGCATGCCACCACGCCTAGATCATTTTTGTATTTTTTTTGTAGAGACAAGGTTTTGCCATGTTGCCCAAGCTGGTTTTGAACTCCTGGGCTCAACAGTTCACCTGCCTCAGCCTCCCAAAGTGCTGGGATTATAGGTGTGTGTCACCGCACCCAGCCAAGTATACTCACATTGTTGTGCAACCAATCTCAAGAACTTTTTCATCTTAAAGAATCAAGGTTTTTTATTTTTTACTTTATTGTTTATTTATTTATTTATTTATTTATTGAGATGGAGTCTCACTCTGTTGCCCAGGCTGGACTGCAGTGGCTTGATCTTGGCTCACTGCAACCTCCACATCCTGTGTTCAAGTGATTCTCCTGCCTCAGCCTCCCAAGTAGCTGAGATTACAGGCATGCACCAACACACCTGGCTAATTTTGTATTTTTAGTAGAGATCGGGTTTCACCATGTTGGCCAGGCTGGTCTTGAACTCCTGGCCACAAGCAATCCTCCTGCCTCAGCCTCCAAAAGTGCTGAGATTACAGGTATGAGCCACTGAGCCTGGCCATTACTTTTAATTTTTATTACTCGAAACAAGTTTCATTTTCTTTTTTTTTGAGATGGAGTCTTGCACTGTTGACAAGGGCTGTAGTGCAATGGCGCGATCTCAGCTCACTGCAACCTCCGCCTACTGGGTTCAAGCAATTTTCCTGCCTCAGCCTCCCGAGTAGCTGAATTACAGGCGCCTGCCACCATGCCCAGCTAATTTTTGTGTTTTTAGTAGGGACGGGGTTTCACCATGTTGGCCAGGTTGGTCTCCAACTCCTGACCTCAGGTGATCTGCCCACCTCAGCCTCCCCAAGTGCTGGGATTACAGGCATGAGCCACAGCATGTAGCCTACCCAGCTAATTTTTATATTTTTAGTAGAGACGGGGTTTCACCATGTTGGCCAGGATGGTCTCGATCTCCTGACCTCTTGAATCTGCCTGCCTCGGCCACCCAAAGTGCTGGGATTATAGGTGTGAACCACCGCACCAGGCCAAAAAATTTCATTTTCAATAGAGGTTTCTGACTCTGCTTTTGCCTTCAACACTTTCACAATGATTTTCTGCTCTTCAATAAGGAAAGCACACTTGATTCTGTCATGAACACACTGAATACACATGGAACCAGGGAAGCACTGCAGGCCCTACGGACGTGCCTTTTGTTTTGGACAATCGAATAAGAACTTTAGCTCTCACAGCACAAGCTCCTGAAAGTCTGCCTGGACACACACCACGTGAAGATTTTGGTGCTTTCCCAACCTTGTTGGCATAAAGGTAAACAATTCTAATACCAGGGGTTCAGGACAGCCTAGTTTTGTTAGAGGTTTCTCACTAGAGGCCTACGACGGTATGTCACACGCTGGCCCATTCTGCATGCCTCTAGACAGTGTTCATGAAGAGCAAGTATCTTTTTAAAAAACAATTCCCTGATCCTGTTTCTCCTGTCCACATTCCCTTCTCCCCTCCACAAAAAGCCTTGGGGTTCAAACAGGAGGCAGAACTCACCGCTTCAGGACAAGGTTCAGCAGGTAAGCAACGGCAGCCAGGGACTCCGGGGACTCCACAGCTTCCATTGTTGTCATCTGAGGGCCAGATTGAGGGGGTGTGAATGGATAAAAACTTATACTGAGCAAACAGGAAAGAGAGTGGGGGAACATGTGCCCAGCAGAACAGTTGTGACCGAGAACCACAGTATCAGAGGTTCAAATCCCGACTCTGGCATTGTGTGGTTTTGGGCTAGTAATTTAACCTATCTGTGACTCAGTTTCTTCATTTGTAAAGTAGGGATACTAATGCTACATACCTTATAAGTTGTTGTGAGGTTTAATTGAATTAATATATATAAAATACTGCCTGACACATAATTAAAACTATATATATGTGGCTGGGCGTGGTGGCTCACGCCTGTAATCCCAGCACTTTGGGAGGCCAAGGAGGGCAGATCACGAGGTCAGGAGATCGAGACCATCCTGGCTAACACAGTGAAACACCATCTCTACTAAAAAATACAAAAAATTAGCCAGGCGTGGTGGCAGGCGCCTGTAGTCCCAGCTACTTGGGAGGCTGAGGCAGGAGAATGGCATGAACCTGGGAGGCGGAGCTTGCAGTGAGCCGAGATCGCGCCACTGCACTCCAGCCTGGGTGACAGAGTGAGACTCCGTCTCAAAAAAAATAAATAAATAAAAATAAACTATATATATGTTTATGTGCATATACATACAGAGATAGATAGATAGTTTTTTTGAGAGACAGGGTCTCCCAGGTTGGAGTGTAGTGGTATAATCGTAGCTCACTGTAACCTTGAACTCCAAAGCTCAAGAGATCCTCCCACATCAGCTTCCCAAGCAGCTAGAACTACAGGCATGCGCCAAAAAGCTTGGCTAATTATTTTATTTTTTGTAGAGACAGGGTCTCACTATATTGCCCAGGCTGGTGTCAAACTCCTAGCCTCAAGCACTCCTGTGACCTTCGCCTCCCAAAGTCCTAGGATTAAAGGCGTGAGCCACCATACCCAGCCAAACACCACATACTGCCATCTAATTTATTTCATTATTCTAGAGCAGAGGTTGACAAACTTTTTCTATCAAGGACCAGATAGTAAATATTTTTGGCTTTGCATGCACATTTGGTGGCTGTTGTATGCTCTTTTTGTGTGTGTTTTAACAATTCTTTAAAAATGTAATAACTGGGCTGGGCACGGTGGCTCATGCCCGTAATCCCAGCACTTTGGGAGGCCAAAGTGGGAGAACTGATTCAGCCCAGGAGCTCAAGACAAGCCTGGGATACATGACGAAACTCTGTCTCTACTAAAAATACAAAAATTAGCTGGGCATGGTGGCAGGCGCCTGTAATCCCAACTACTCAGGAGGCTAAGGTACGATCATCGCTTGAACACAGGAAGTGGAGGTTGCAGTGAGCCATGATCACACCACTGCACTCCAGCCTGGGCAACAAAGTGAGACCCTGTCTCCAAAACAAAACAAAAACAAAAACAACAAAAAAACCCAAAGACAAAATAAAAAGTATATATACACACACACACACACACACACACACACACACACACACACACACACAGACACACATACATACATACACATATATATTTATTTATGTAATGTAATAAGTAGGCCAGCATGGTGGCTCACACCTGTAATCCCAGCACTTCGGGAGGCTGAGGTGCGGGGGATCACCTGAGGTCGGGAGTTCAAGACCAGCCAGGCCAACATGGTGAAACCCTATCTCTACTAAAAATACAAAAATCAGCCAGGTGTGGTGGCGCATGCCTGTAATCCCAAGTACTCAGGAGGCTGAGGCATGAGAATTGCTTGATACCATAAGACAGAGGTTGCAGTGAACTGGGATCGTGCCACTGCAGTCCAACTTGGGCAACAGAGTGAGACTCTGTTTCCAAAAAAAAAAAAAAGTAGGCTAGGCCTGGTGGCTCACGCCTGTAATCCCAGCACTTTGGGAGGCTGAGGCAGGCAGATCACGAGGTCAGGAGTTTGAGACAAGTCTGGCCAACATAGTAAAACCCTTTCTCTACTAAAAAATACAAAAAATTAGCCGGGTGTGGTGGTGTGCACCTGTAATCCCAGCTAGTCGGGAGGTTGAGGCAGGAGAATCACATGAACCCAGGAGGCGGAGGTTGCAATAAGTTGAGATCATGCCATTGCATTCCAGCCTGGGCGACAGTGCAAGACTCTGTCTCAAAAAAAAAAAAAAAAAAAGTAATAAGTAGCCAGTTGCAGTGGCTCATGCCTGTAATCCCAACAATTTGGGAGGCCAAGGCAAGATGACAAGATGGTTTGAGCCCAGCAATTTGAAACCAGCCTGTGTTGCAGGAAGTCAGGGACCCCAAACGGAGGGACTGGCTGAAGCCATGGCAGAAGAACGTGGATTGTGAAGATTTTAGGGACATTTATTAGTTCCCCAAATTAATACTTTTGTAATTTCTTATGCCTGTCTTTACTACAATCTCTAAACATAAATTGTGAAGATTTCATGGACACCTGTCACTTCCCCAATCAATACCCTTGTGATTTCCTATGCCTATCTTTACTTTAATCTCTTAATCCTGTCAGCCGAGGAGGATGTATATCGTCTCAGGACCCTGTAATAATTGAGTTAACTACACTAACTACACAAATTGTACAGCATGTGTGTTTGAGCAATATGAAATGTGGGCACCCTGAAAAAAGAACAGGATAACAGCAATTGTTCAGGGAATAAGAGAGAGAACCTTAAACTCTGAGCCGGGCAGAACAGAGCCATATTTCTCTTCTTTCAAAAGCAAATGGGAGAAATATCACTGAATTCCTTTTCTCAGCATGGAATGTCCCTGAGAAAGAGAATGCGCACCTGGGGGTAGGTCTCTGAACTGGCCCCTCCGGGGCGTACCTGTCTCTTATGGTCTAGATTGCAGAGGTGAAATAAACTCCAGTCTCCCATAGCGCTCCTAGGCTTATTAGGAAGAGGAAATTCCCACCTAATAAATTTTGGTCAGACCGGTTGATCTCAAAACCCTGTCTCCTGATAAGATGTTATCAATGACAGTGGTGCCTAAAACTTCATTAGCAATTTTAATTTCGCCTAGGTCCTGTGGTCCTGTGATCTCGCCCTGCCTCCACTTGCCTTGTGATATTCTATTACCCTGTTAAGTACTTGATGTCTGTCACCCACACCTATTCGCACACTCCCTCCCCTTTTGAAACTCCCTAATAAAAACTTGCTGGTTTTTGTGGCTTGTGGGGCATCACGGATCCTATCAATGTGTGATGTCTCCCCCGGATGCCCAGCTTGAAAATTTCTCTCTTTTGTACTCTGTCCCTTTATTTCTCAAGCCAGCCGATGCTTAGGAAAATAGAAAAGAACCTACGTGATTATCGGGGCAGGTCTCCCGATAAGCCTGGACAACATAGTGAGACCCCGTCTCTTTAAAAAAAAGAAACAAAGAAAGAAAGAAAAGAAAAGAAAAAAGAAAAGAGAAAATAAAAATGTAGCAAATACCACCAGCCTTCCTAAGCCACCTGAGAATAACTGAAGCACTTTCACCTGGTCAAGGCTGTCCTTCTCTACCCCCACATGCCAGGGGCACTCATCTTCTCGCTAAATCTTGCATAACCTGCTGCTCTGAACACCCCACCCTCCAGTTGCACCCACTCACCAGAGCAGCGAAGTACTCAGTCTCTGTCTCCTTCCCTCCCTGGGAGCGAATCACCTCAGTGACAGCAGCCAGAACAGCACAGATCTGCACAGGAAGGAGAAAGCACTGTGACTATTTGAGACCTAACCCCACCCCAGGGGAGCCTCCTTTCCTTGCTCCTTCACAGATTAATCTCTGGTTAAAGCTCAGAGACAGACAAGACAGGCAACATTCAGGGCCTAGGTCCATACCAGGGGGCCCAGCAAATAAGAAGACTCAGAAAATGCTTGATAAAATTCCACCATGAGGTACTAACCTTGTAGAAATACCTGCATGAGATGAGTGTGCAAATATTTATGTACAAGGATGTTCATGGCAGCAACAAATTGGAATGGTCAAGAAGCCATCAACAGGAGATTAATAATGTACTGTAGTTGTCTCTAATGTACTGCAGTTATCAAACGGGGGATTGGTTCCAGGACCTCTAAAGATACCAAAATACGCCTGCCTGCCTTCCCTCCTTCCCTCCTTCCCTCCTTCCTTCTTTCTTCCTTCTTTCCTTCTTTCCTTCTTTCTTTCTTTCTTCTTTCCCTCTGTGGCCCAGGCTGCAATCTACTCGGCTCGCTGCTGCCCGCACCGCGGACTGCCTGGGACTGCCGCCGCGCGCCACCGCTGCCTGCTTTTTCTCGTTTGGCTGCAGGCGCGCGGTCGCCATGTTGGCCACGCTGCTCACCAGCTCCTGACGCAGAGTGCTCTGCCCGCCTCAGCCTCCCGAGCCCCTGCCCGGCCACCGCCCCTGGCCCCGTCTGGGAGGTGGGGAGCGCCTCTGCCCGGCCGCCCCGTCCGGGAAGACGTGAGGAGCGCCTCTGCCCGGCCGCCCCGTCTGGGAAGTGAGGAGCGCCTCTGCCCGGCCACCCACCGTCTGGGAAGTGAGGAGCGCCTCTGCCCGGCCACCCCGTCTGGGAAGTGAGGAGCGCCTCTGCCCGGCCGCCCCGTCTGGGAAGTGAGGAGCGCCTCTGCCCGGCCGCCCCGTCTGGGAAGTGAGGAGAGCCTCTGCCCGGCCACCCATCGTCTGGGAAGTGAGGAGCGCCTCTGCCCGGCCACCCATCGTCTGGGAAGTGAGGAGCGCCTCTGCCCGGCCGCCCCGTCTGGGAAGTGAGGAGCGCCTCTGCCCGGCCACCCACCGTCTGGGAAGTGAGGAGCGCCTCTGCCCGGCCACCCACCGTCTGGGAAGTGAGGAGCGCCTCTGCCCGGCCACCCACCGTCTGGGAAGTGAGGAGCGCCTCTGCCCGGCCACCCACCGTCTGGGAAGTGAGGAGCGCCTCTGCCCGGCCACCCCGTCTGTGAAATGAGGAGCGCCTCTGCCCGGCCACCTATCGTCTGGGAGGTGAGGAGCGCCTCTGCCCGGCGCCCGCCCCCTTCCGGGAAGAAGTGAGGAGCGCCTCTGCCGGCCGTCCGGAAGAAGTGAGGAGCGCCTCTGCCCGCCGCCCTCCGGGAAGAAGTGAGGAGCGCCTCTGCCCGGCCGCCCCGTCCGGGAAGAAGTGAGGAGCGCCTCTGCCCGGCCGCCCGTCTAGGAAGTGAGGAGCACCTCTGCCCGGCCGCCCCGTCCGGGAAGAAGTGAGGAGCGCCTCTGCCCGGCCGCCCCGTCCGGGAAGAAGTGAGGAGCGCCTCTGCCCGGCCGCCCCGTCTGGGAAGTGAGGAGCGCCTCGGCCCGGCCGCCCCGTCTGGGAAGTGAGGAGCGCCTCTGCCCGGCCGCCCCGTCTGGGAAGTGAGGAGCGCCTCTGCCCGGCCGCCCCGTCTGGGAAGTGAGGAGAGCCTCTGCCCGGCCACCCATCGTCTGGGAAGTGAGGAGCGCCTCTGCCCGGCCACCCACGTCTGGGAAGTGAGGAGCGCCTCTGCCCGGCCCCCCGTCTGGGAAGTGAGGAGCGCCTCTGCCCGGCCACCCACCGTCTGGAAGTGAGGAGCGCCTCTGCCCGGCCACCCACCGTCTGGGAAGTGAGGAGCGCCTCTGCCCGGCCACCCACCGTCTGGGAAGTGAGGAGCGCCTCTGCCCGGCCACCCCGTCTGGGAAGTGAGGAGCGCCTCTGCCCCCCCCGTCTGTGAAATGAGGAGCGCCTCTGCCCGGCCACCTATCGTCTGGGAGGTGAGGAGCGCCTCTGCCCGGCCGCCCCTTCCGGGAAGAAGTGAGGAGCGCCTCTGCCCGGCCGCCCCGTCCGGGAAGAAGTGAGGAGCGCCTCTGCCCGGCCGCCCCGTCCGGGAAGAAGTGAGGAGCGCCTCTGCCCGGCCGCCCCGTCCGGGAAGAAGAAGTGAGGAGCGCTCTGCCCGGCCCCCGTCTAGGAAGTGAGGAGCGCCTCTGCCCGGCCGCCCCGTCCGGGAAGAAGTGAGGAGCGCCTCTGCCCGGCCGCCCCGGCTGGGAAGTGAGGAGCGCCTCGGCCCGGCCGCCCCGTCTGGGAAGTGAGGAGCACCTCTGCCCGGCCACCCATTGTCTGGGAAGTGAGGGGCGCCTCTGCCCGGCCACCTATCGTCTGGGAAGAAGTGAGGAGCGTCTCTGCCTGGCCGCCCCGTCTGGGAAGTGAGGAGCGTCTCTGCCCGGCCGCCCCGTGTCTGGGAAGAAGTGAGGAGCGCCTCTGCCCGGCCGCTCCGTCTGGGAGGTCTACCATGGAGGCCAGAAGCAATGTGGGGGCTGGACGTGGTGGCTCACACCTGTGGTCCCGGCACTCTGGGGGGCGAGGCGGGTTGATCACTTCGGGCTAGGAGTTCGAGACCAGTCTGGCCAACTTGGCGAAACATGAAAAATACAACAGACAAACCAACCAACCAACTCAGTGACAACAAAACAGGTCTACCCTGGAGTCATACTCTAATTTTTTCTATTTTCCTCCCTTTCTGATCCTTTATCCCACTTTCTTTTTCTTCCTCTTCCTTCTCCCTCTTCTTTGTCAAATAGAGGATTGAGTTATTATCACTGATCCACATAAAGTCCCTCTCTACCTTATTTTAACTCCCACCCCCCATTTCTATTCCCCGACTTCCCATGTGTAACCTTCCTAATATGTTTGATACGCATCTTTTTGTTTGTATGTATTTTTAGAAAATGTTTATTGTTTTTGTGTGCAAAAAAAATTAATAAAAAAAAAAAAAAAAAAAAAAGATACCAAAATACAAGGATGCTCAGGTCCCTTATATAAAATGGTGTAGTATTTGTGTATAACCTATATACATCTTCCTATATACTTTATTTATTTTTTTTTGAGACAGAGTCTTACTGTTACCTAGGCAAGAGTGCAGTGGCATGATCTCAGCTCACTGCAACCGCCGCCTCTGGGTTCAAGCAATTCTCCTGCCTCAGCCTCCCAAGTAGCTGGGATTACAGGTGTGCACCACCATGGCCAGCTAATTTCTGTATTTTTAGTAGAGATGGGGTGTCACCATGTTGACCAAGCTGGTTTTGAACTCCTGGCCTCAAGTGATCTGCCCTCCTTAGCCTCCCAAAGTGCTGAGATTACAGGCATAAGCCACTATGCCTGGCGTCCCATATACTTTAAATCATCTCTAGATTACTTGTAACACCTAACACAATGTAAATGCTATATAAATAGTTGTTATACTGTATTTTTGTTGTTGTTGTTTTTGTTTTTGAGACAGAGTCTCACTCTGTCATCCAGAGTGGAATGCAGTGGCGCACTCTCTGCTAACCGCAGCCTCCACCTCCCGGGTTCAAGCGATTCTCCTGCCTCAGCCTCCTGAGTAGCTGGGATTACAGACATGTGCCACTACGCCAGGCTAATTTTTTGTACTTTTAGTAGGGATGAGGTTTCACTATGCTGGCCAGGCTGGTTTTGAACTTCTGACCTCAAATGATCTGCCCACCTTGGCCTCCCAAAGTGCCAGGATTACAGGCGTGAGCCACCTTACCCAGTATATTATTATTATTTTAAAAAGATTTTTCAATCCATGCTTGATTGAATCTGTAGGTGCAGAACCCGCAAATATGGAGACCTGACTGTATCATTATATAATAATGAAAGATTTAAATAGCGCATTATTCAAAAGAATGAGAACAGCTATATATTAACTTATAAATGTCGTTCAGTAGGGAAAAAGTTGCAGAACAGTGGATAGACAATAAACTAATCAAGCACGGCACAATGGCTCACACCCGTAATCCCAGCACTTTGGGAGGCTGAGGTGGGCAGATCCTTTGAGCCCAGGAGTTCCAGACCAACCTGGGCAATATGGCAAACCCCATCTCTACAAAAAATACAAAAATTAGCTGGGTATGGTAGCACTCCCCTGTAGTCCCAGCTACTTGGGAGTTGGGAGGCTGATCAGCCACTGCACTCCAACCTGGGTGACAAAGTGAGACTCTGTCTAAAAAAAAAGAAAAGAAAAGAAAAGAAACTAATCACATTTTGGTAAACCTAAATAACAAAATTGGGTAAAAGAAAAACAGGCCGGGCGCGGTGGCTCACGCCTGTAATCCCAGCACTTTGGGAGGCCGAGGTGGGCGGATCACGAGGTCAGGAGATCGAGACCATCCTAGCTAACACGGTGAAACCCCGTCTCTACTAAAAAATACAAAAAAGTTAGCCGGGCGAGGTGGCGGGCACCTGTAGTCCCAGCTACGCGGGAGGCTGAGGCAGGAGAATGGCGTGAACCCTGGGGGACGGAGACTGCAGTGAGCCGAGATCGCGCCACTGCCCTCCAGCCTGGGTGAAAGAGCGAGACTTCGTCTAAAAAAAAAAAAAAAAAAAACAACAACAAAATATATATATATATATATATATATTTTTTTTTGAGACAGAGTCTTGTTCTGTCACCCAGGCTGAAGTGCAGTGGTGCGATCTTGGGTCGCTGCAACCTCCGCCTCCAGGGTTCAAGTGATTCTCATGCCTTAGCTTCCCAAGTAGCTGGGATTACAGGCACATGCCACCATGCCAGGCTAATTTTTTAGTAGAGATGAGTTTTCACCATGTTGGCCAGGCTGGTCTCAAACTCTTGACCTCAAATGATCTGCCCACCTCGGCCTCCCAAAGTGCTAGGATTACAGGTGTGAGCCACTATGTCCGGCCTGAAAATTTAATTTTTAAATTTTAACTCCTCATAATTTAAAATACTTGATCCATTTACTAGGAAACATGTATTTGTAACAACCTGGCAAATAGGTTCATACTAATTCATAGTAGACAAATCTACTTGTACAACTATAAATGTTATGAACTCTAAATACACACAAATCAAGTATTTCCAATGAAAATTTAGCATCTAAGTAGGGGTATATGGGTAAATTATACACTAGATTTTGAAGACTTGGTATCATAAAAATAACGCTGTAGTAAAATATACTGATTATACATTGAAGTGATAATATTTTAAAGATACTGAGTTAAATAAAGTACATTATTAAAATTAATTTGGGCCGGGCGCAGTGGCTCACACCTGTAATCCCAGCACTTTAGGAGGCCGAGGCAGGTGGATCACCTGAGGTTGGGAGTTTGAGACCAGCCTGACCAACATGGAGAAACCCCGTCTCTACTAAAAAACGGAAAATTAGCCGGGCATGGTGGCGCATGCCTGTAATCCCAGCTACTCGGGAGGCTGAGGCAGGAGAATCACCTGAACCCAGGAGGCGGAGGTTGCAGTGAGCCGAGATTGCGCCATTGCACTCTAGCCTGGGCAACAAGAGCAAAACTCCGTCTCCAGAAAAAAAAAAAACAAGATGAATTTATTTTACCTGTTTCAGTTTTTAATATGGCTACTAAAAATTTTTAAATTACATATGTGGCTTGAATTTAGATTACTATTGGACAGAGCTGATCCAGGAAGACAGACAATGACCCATTAACAGGAGCTCTGTGAAGAGTCTGACTCAAGTTGGGGGATCTACCATCACATTATATTCTTCTTATATCATTTTGATATCATTTAGAATTTTGACATTTTTTATTTCAAAAACAAAAAATATATATAACTTTAAAGTATAGATAATAAAGGTAAGGCCAGGCACGGTGGCTCATGCCTGTAATTCCAGCATTTTAGGAGGCCAAGGCAGGCGGATTACCTGAGTTCCGGAGTTTGAGACCAGCCTGGCTAACATGGTGAAACCCCGTTTCTACTAAAAAAAAAAAAAAAAAAAAAAAAAAAAAAAATTAGCTGGGCGTGGTGGCACATGCCTGTAATCGAAGCTACTTGGGAGGCTGAGGCAGGAGGATTGCTTGGGCCTGGGAGATGGAGGTTGCAGTGAGCACTGCACTCCAGCCTGGCCAACAGAACGAGACTCTGTCTCAAAATAAATACATGAATTAAGTTAAATTAAATTAAAGTAAATAAATTTGGTTCTTGCTAAACATTTCCTAATCACTGTTACTCAGCATTTATTTACTCAACATATGTTTATTGAAAATACTCTGTGTAAGAAGTGCTGTGTTAGGTATAGCCGAGGAGAGAAATGTTTGGAAAATATTTCTACCCTCAAGTACTTCAGCAGAGATGTTCTTACAAAAAGCAGAAAGTGGAACCTGCCCTAGGAGGAGACATAAAGGGGAGGAGCGATGACGCATCATCCAGAAATACCAGCTGTTGTCACCGGAGACCCGTCAGCCAGAGCTGAAGAAAAGGCATGAGTTGGCCTCTCCTCACTATCCTATGGCCCTCCTGACCCTCGCCCCTACCTCCTTGTGGGCAGCCGAGTTGGACTCCCAGAAGCGCTGTACTTTGCTGAAGGTGACGTTTGTGCAGTCGGAAAGGCCACTCAGGAAGGTGCCCGAGGACTTCTCGGTGACAGCCAGCTCCGCCTCTTCTTCCATGGGCGTCTCGGGGGCTTCGCTTTTGCCCAAGCGCAAGGACCCTGACTGCAGCTCATTATGTAACTTCACAGCATCGACTGTCAGGTCACTCCTTCCTGAGAGCCAGAGGCACAAGGTAAGGCCCAAGCCTCCTTTTGGTCAAGAGAACAGAACAACCCCTGGGAAACAAACCAGCCCAGGCCAAATCTCCAACCCGAGAGGCTGAATTCTGAACACAGCCAGTCTCATAAAACCACTGTATGCCTAAAAACTTGAAAAACGAAGGAGAAAGGGAATCCTCCATGTAAAAGTTTCTGCTTCCCTGTAGCAGTAGCATAAACGCCACTGGGAATCGGCTGGGAGCTACATTCAGAGGGCCTGCAAAATAAATGAAGGTGAACGCGCTCTGTAAAGAGCTACCCAAGGTCCAAGCCATCTATCTCAACTCTGACACCCGCGGTACCTTACACAAGACATTCCCCTACTGCGGACCTCAGTTTCCGTATCCGCTAAATTGGAAGGACTGCCCTTCAGAGAGGGCTCCAGATCCGACATCCTAAGAGATGAAAGGTCCAATGCCTGGCCCCGGACTCTCCCAGACGCCCCAGATTCATCTGGACCCAGGTCTGCCCGGAACCCCGCCCCCGGCTGCGCTCGGGTCCCAACCCAGCTACCTGACGGCCGGCTAAAGAAGCGGCTGCGTGCGGCCTGGCGGTAGCGGCAGATGGCGGGGTTGCTGTCGCTGCTGTGGCCTTTCTTCCAGCGCTTCAACTTAGCTGAGACACCAGAGGGCAACTTTCCCGAGCGACCCATGTTGACTAAGCCGTGGCGGGGAGTGAGCTTAAATGACCGGCTTCCAGGTACGTAGAAACACGCTCAGAACCCACGTGGATACCCTGTAGCCTTCACTTCCTCTTCTCCTGGCGTCACTTCCGGATTCGTGTGCATTACTATGGTAAAACAGTCAACATCCGGTTTTACACCACCTCCTGGCTTCGGATGGGGAGGAGCTCCAAGGAGATCCGTTGCTAGGGAGGAAGTTAGGTTGCTAAGGGTTCTATGGGGTTCTTACTCCAGCCAGGACCAGGTTTCAGGGCCACAGGAGTGAGCCTTATAAAACTGGAGTTTGGCTGAGCGTGGTGGTTCATGCCTGTAATCCCAGCACTTTGGGAGGCTGAGGCGGGTGGATCATTTGAGGTCAGGAGTTCGAGACCAGCCTAATCACCAGGGTGAAACCCCGTCTCTACTAAAATACAAAAATTAACTGGGCTTGGTGGCGCGTGCCTGTACTCCCAGCTACTCGGGAGGATGAGGCACAAGAATCACTTGAACTCGGGAGGTGGAGGTTGTAGTAAGCCAAGATCACGCCTCGGCACTCCAGCCTGGACAATAGAGTAAGATTGTATCAAAAAAACAAAACAAAGCAAACAAAAAACTGGAGTTCTTTTGCAGTTAAACAACAACAAAAAGTACATTTATATTACATTTGAAAATCTATTTTCAAAATTAAGCATAGAAACACATTTATATGAAAGTCATATACTTTCATATAAAAGTATATATGTAATCCCAGCACTCTGGGAGGCCGAGGCGGGCGGATCACCTGATGTCACGATGTTCGAGACCAGCCTGACCAACATGGAGAAACCCTGTCTCTACTAAAAATACAAAATAAGCCAGGCGTGGTCGCGCATGCCTGTAATCCCAACTACTCGGGAGGCTGAGGCAGGAGAATCGCTTGTACCCGGGAGGCAGAGGTTGTGGTGAGCCCAATCGCGTCATTGCACTCCAGCCTGGGCAACAAGAGCGAAACTCCATCTCAAAAAAAGAAAGAAAAAAGGAAAAGTCAAAACTTATGGAGACTTGAAAGGGTGAAAATTAGCTTGACTTGAAAAAAAAAAGCAATCAGTGGTGTTCTAGACAAACTTTGCTATTTTCATTTGTTACTGGAGATACTCAGTTGCTAAGCCACCCTTGCCTTATGACAGCATTCCATCCCTAATTAATCCCTGATTCTCCTCTCTCTCTCTTTTTTTTTTTTGAGACAGAGTCTTGCTCTGGTGCCCAGGCTGGAGTGGAGTGCAGTGGCGCGATCTCGGCTCACTGCAACCTCCACCTTTCAAGTTCAAGCAATTCTCCTGCCTCAGCCTCCCAAGTAGCTGGAATTACAAGCATGCACCACCGCGCCTGGCTAATTTTTTTTTTTGTATTTTCAGTACAGACAGAGTTTCACCATGTTGTCCAGGCTGGTCTCGAACTCCTTTCCTCAGGTGATCTGCCCACCTCCCAAAGTGCTGGGATTACAGGCATGAGCCACCACACCCGGCATCCGGCCAATTCCCAGTTCTCCTAATTCCACCTCAGAACCAGCAACCAATCCAGTTTATCCCCACTCCCCTGAGACCCTCCTTAAAATCCTTCAACCAGATCCCAAACCTTACAAAAGACACATTTCTCTTCCCTCTTGCCCAGCAGCTTTATTCTAAACCTTTAGCAGCATTCTTTGGAAGAAGATATATAGAACTAACAAAGTACATTTACAATATATAAAGAATTCCTACCAATCAATAAGAACAAGGCAGACAATCCAATAAAAAGAATGGGCAAAAGGGACAGGTGGGTGCAGTGGCTCATGCTTGGCCTGGAATTCCAACACCGTAGGAGGCTGGGGGGCAGGGAGTAGAGGGGAGGGAGGATTGCTCCAGCCCAGGAGTTCAAGACCAGCCTGAGCAACATCATGAGACCCCGTCTCTACAAAACATACAAAAATTAGCTGAGCATGGTGGTGTGAGCCTGTAGTCCAGCTACTCAGGAGGCTGAGGTGGGAGCCCAGAGAAGGTCAAGGCTGCAGTGAGCCGTGATTGCACCACTGCACCCCAGCTTGGGTGACAGAGTGAGACCCTGTCTCAAAAAAGAAAAAAAATTAAAAAAAAAAGAATGGGCAGCCGGGTGCAGTGGCTCACACCTGTAATCCCAGCACTTTGGGAGGCCAAGGTGGGTAGATCATCAGGTCAGGAGTTCCAGACCTGGCCAACATAGTGAAACCCCATCTCTACTAAAATACAAACAAAAATTAAGCTGGGCGTGGTGGTGGGCACCTGTAGTCCCAGCTACTTGTGAGACTGAGGCAGGACAATTACTTGAACCCCAGAGGTGGAGGTTACAGTGAGCCGAGATCGTGCCACTGCACTCCAGCCTGGGCGTCACAGCGAGACTCTGTCTCAAAAAAAAAAAAAAAGAAGAAGAATGGCAAAAGACATGAACAGCTGAACATCATGATGTATTGTACAAAAAATTAAAAAGTCATGAACAGGCACTTCACAAAAATGAATATCCAAATGGCCAATAAATATGTGAAAAACAGGCCAGGCATGGTAGCTCACACCTGTAATACCAGCACTTTAGGAGGCTGAGGCAGGAGGATCACTTGAGCCCAGGAGTTGGAGACCAGCCTGGCCAACAGAGCAAGATCTGTCTCCTCAAAAACTAAGAAAAATAGTGGGGTGCAGTGGCATGCGCCCATGGTCCCAGCTACCTGGGAAGCTGTGACAGGAGAATCTCTTAAGCCCAGGAGTTTGAGGTTGTAGTAAGCTATGATAGCACCACTGCACTCCAGCCTGGGTCAGTGAGACTTTGTCTCAAGAAAAAAAAAAAAAAAAGAAAAAGAATAGACCAGAACAGAAAAGATACTCAGTTTCATTATCAACATGGGAATACAAATTAAAATCACAATGAAATGCCACTACACACCCACCAGAATGGCTAAAATTAAAAAGACTGGCAATACTAATGTTGGTAAGGATGTGGAGAAACTGGCAACATATACTGCCGTTGGAGTATAAAGTGATACAACCATTTTGGAAAACTGTGGTAGTATCTACTAAAACTGAATACAGGCTTGCTCTATAACCCAGCAATACCTTCCTGCGTATTTACTCAACAGAGATGTTTACTTATATTGCAAAAAAGAGATCTAGGAGGATGTTCACAATGGAAATAATAAAATGTCCATCAACAGTAGAATGAGGCTGGATGCACTGGTTCACACCTGTAATCTTAGTGTGTTGGGAGGCTGAGGCAGGAGGATTGCTTGAGGCCAACAGTTCAAGACCAATCTGGGCAAAATAGTGAGACCCCATCTCCAAAAAAAAATTAAAAATTAGCCACATATGGTGGCATGCACCCGTAGTCCTAGCTACTCGGGAAACTAAGGCAGGAGGATCACTTGAGCCCAAGAATTCAAGGTTAGAGTGAGCTATAATCATGCCACTGCACTGCAGCCAGGGCAACACAGTGAGACTCTGTGTCTAAGATAGATAGATAGATAGATAGATAGATAGATAGATAGATAGATCGATCATAGATAGATCATAGATAGATAGATAGATAAAGACAGACAGGCAGACAGATAGAGTAGAATGGATAAATTGTGACATATTGATATATAATGGAATACTACAGTATTTGACTCTGTATAGCAATGAGAAGGAACTACTGCTACATATAACATCATGCATGACCTAGGTTGAGTAAAAGACTCCAGACACAAAAGAGTACATAGTTATAATCCCATTTATTATTTATTTATTTATTTATTCATTTATTTTGAGACAGAGTCTTCCTCTGTCACTCAGGTTGAAATGCAGTGGCACAATCACAGCTCACTGCAGCCTTGACCTCCAGGCTCAAGCAATCCTCCTACTTCTGCCTCCCGAGTAGCTGGGACCACAGGCATGTGTTGCCATGCCTGGCTAATTTTTTTTTTTTTGTTTTTAAAGATAGGGCCTCACTCTGTCACCCAGGCTGGAGTCCAGTGGCATGATCATGGCTTACTATAACCTTAAACTCCTGAATTCAAGCCATCCTCCTGCTTCGGCCTCCCAAATAGCTGAGGCTACAGACACATATCCACCACACCAAGCTAATTTTTTTTTTAAGAGGCAGAGCCGTGGCCGGGCGCGGTGGCTCACGCTTGTAATCCCAGCACTTTGGGAGGCCGAGGCGGGCGGATCACGAGGTCAGGAGATCGAGACCACGGTGAAACCCCGTCTCTACTGAAAATACAAAAAAATTAGCCGGGCGTGGTAGCGGGCGCCTGTAGTCCCAGCTACTCGGAGAGGCTGAGGCAGGAGAATGGCGTGAACCCGGGAGGCGGAGCTTGCAGTGAGCCGAGATTGCACCACTGCACTCCAGCCTGGGTGACAGGGCAAGACTCCGTCTCAAAAAAAAAAAAAAAAAAAAAGAGGCAGAGCCTTGGCCTGGCGCGGTGGCTCACGCCTGTAATCCCAGCACTCTGGGAGGCCGAGGCAGGCAGATCACAAGGTCAGGAGATCGAAACCATCCTGGCTAACACAATGAAACCCCGTCTCTACTAAAAATATAAAAAATTAGCTGGGCGTGGTGGCGGGCACCTGTAGTCCCAGCTACTCGGGAGGCTGAGGCAGGAGAATGGCGTGAACCCAGGAGACGGAGGTTGCAATGAGCTGAGATCGTGCCACTGCACTCCAGCCTGGGCGACAGAGCGAGTGCAGTGTGTTTTTTTGAGACTCCTCAAAAAAAAAAAGAGACAGAGTCGTGCTATGTTGCCCAGACAAATCTCGATCTCCTGGCTTCAAGTGATCTGCTCGCCTTGGCCTCCCAAAGTGCTGGGATTATAGGCGTGAGCCACCATGCCCTGCTTACATGTATATTACACTCCATGGGCTTACTGAAAATACAAAGTGGGCCGGGGGCAGTGGCTCACGCCTGTAATGCCAGCACTCTGGGAGGCTGAGGCAGGCAGATAACTTGAGCCCAGGAGTTCAAGACCAGCCTGGGCAATGTGATGAAACCCCGTCTCTACAAAAAATATGACAATTAGCCAGGCATGATGGCAGGCACCTGTAGTCCCAGCTACTTGGAGGCTGAGGTGGGAGGATCGCTTGAACTCGGGAGGCAGAGGTTGCAGTGACTCGAGATTGTACCACTGCACTCTAGCCTGGGTGACAGAGTGAGACTCTGTCTCAAAAAACAATAACAAAAAAAAAAGTGGTCCTGGCCGGGCGCGGTGGCTCACGCTTGTAATCCCAGCACTTTGGGAGGCCGAGGCGGGCGGATCACGAAGTCAGGAGATTGAGACCACGGTGAAACCCCATCTCTACTAAAAATACAAAAAATTAGCCGGGTGTGGTGGTGGGCGCCTGTAGTCCCAGCTACTCGGAGAGGCTGAGGCAGGAGAATGGCGTGAACACGGGAGGCAGAGCTTGCAGTGAGCCGAGATCGCGCCACTGCACTCCAGCCTGGGTGAAAAAGCGAGGCTCCGTCTCAAAAAAAAAAAAAAAAAAAAAGTGGTCCTCACACCTAGAGCAGAGAGAGCATAAAGTGTGCTAATGTGAGAAAGCATCGCTGCAGAGAAGACTGAAGTCAGTTCGGACTCTGGGCCCCAGCCCTTCCAAGTCTCTGGAGACATTATCACCCTCCACTGGGGCCCTGTGCCTGGGTCACAGGCTGAGACCTCAGTGGGAAGGCTGAGAAAAGGGAACTGGTGGCTGGGAGAGGAAGAGGAAGCAGAATGTGGAAACTTATAAGCAAGCTGTGCTCACAACCAGAGGTCTAGACTTGGGATAATTGCTGAAAGAAGGCAGGTAAAGTGGTGGGTTCAAGACGGGACATACTTTACCTATAAACCAAGCAAGGGATTTAACCTCTCTAAGTCTCCGATTCTTGTTCTTTTTTTCCCTTTATTTATTTATTTATACAGTTTTTTTACACATTCTAACGTGTCATATTATTTAAAGTTATGATAATAATTACTTTTTTTTTTTTCTGAGACGGAGTCTCACTCTATTGCTCAGGCTGGAGTGCGGAGGCGCGATCTTGACTCACTGCAACCTCCACCTCCTGGGTTCAAGCGATTCTCCTGCCTCAGCCTCCCAAGTAGCTGGGATTACAGGCACATGCCACCACGCCCAGCTGACTTTTTGTAATTTTAGTAGAAATGGGGTTTCACCATGTTGGCCAGGCTGGTCTCAAACTCCTGACGTCAAGTGATCCACCCACCTTGGCCTCCCAAAGTGCTGGGATTACAGGTGTGAACCACTGTGCCTGGCTGAAAGTTGTGATAATAATTCTGAACCCACTGGGCTGCTGTGAGGATTCAGTATGAAATTGTGTATCTGTGGCTGGGCATGGTAGCTTACACCTGTAATCCCAGTACTTTGGGAGGCCGAGGCAGGTGGATCACCTGAGGTCAGGAGTTCGAGACCAGCCTGGCCAACATGGTGAAACCCCGTCTCTACTAAAAATATAAAAATTAGCCGGGCGTGGTGGTAGGCGCCTGTAATGCCGGCTACTCGGGAGGCTGAGGCAGGAGAATCGCTTGAACCCGGGAGGCAGAGGTTGCAGTGAGTCAAAATTGTGCCACTGCACTCCAGCCTGGGCAACAGAGTGGGACTTCATCTCAAAAAAAAAAAAAAAAGAAACTGTGTATCTGTGTCAAATTATGGACAACTCCAAAACATGTGCAGTATTGTGCTTTACAGAGGGGTCAGTGGTGCATCTTTGCCACCAGAGGGAGTGCTACCAATAACCTATTAGAGCTAAAACCCTATAGAGAGCCTGCAATACCAACCAGTAGGCTGGGATTTTGCAAATCAGATGGGGAGATACAGAGGCCAAGGGTAGTGGCAGACATCCCATCCTTTTCCTGGGCTACAGAAACCTGCTGGCCTCCAAACCGAGTCTGCGTCGTAACTGAATATGGCCCCTGGCTAAATCGTCAGACTGGTATGGGCATTGAGGGGCCCTAGGCCACCTGCTGCGTCCATCCTGAGGCATCTGCTCAGAGCCTCCTCCAGGAGGCATGCTCTACCAGAAGAGGGGACGATAGGCATCCAAATGGCCTGAGCACAATCTCTTCCACCCCGCACCCCAGGGCTCACCTCTCCACCCCTGAATTCTAGCAACAACTCCCACCCAGAGGCTCTAGCTGTGTCCATGATCAGCCACTCCACATATGGCTAATAAGGACCACTCACATCTGTAGGATAGGTCCTGCAGTTAGACCCTCTGGGTTGGAATTCAAGTACCACCACTTGCTTGTGACCTTGAACAACTCACCTTACTCTTCCCTGAGCCTCAGTTTTCCACATCTGTAAAATGGAGATGATAAGAATGCCTACCCGGCCGGGCGCAGTGGCTCACGCTTGTAATCCCAGCACTTTGGGAGGCCGAGGCGGGCGGATCACGAGGTCAGGAGATCGAGACCACCAGATCTACTAAAAATACAAAAAATTAGCCGGGCATGGTGGCGAGCACCTGTAGTCCCAGCTACTCGGAGAGGCTGAGGCAGGAGAATGGCGTGAACCCGGGAAGCAGAGCTAGCAGTGAGCCGAGATGGCGCCACTGCACTCCAGCCTGGGTGACAGAGCGAGACTCTGTCTCAAAAAAAAAAAAAATGCCTACCCATATGGTTTATGGGAACTAAATAAGATAATGAATTTTAAGTGCTGAGCATGCTGCCTGGTACACAGTGAGCATGCAATAAATGTGAGCTGTTATTATAATCCAAAAAAACTCTTCCTCGGCTCCAAAATACCTTTTCATTAATTCTCTAAGTGAGGAGGACAGAGCAGGTATCCTCATTTCACAGATGGGGAAACATGGTTCCAAGGGGTTCAGTGACACCCCCAAGGTCACACAGTGTGCAGAGGCCAGGAGATCCAATGCTTAGCCCAGGATGAACCCCCTCCCCCCATAGCACTGCTCTTGTTTTTTTGTTTTTGTTTTGTTTTGTTTTGTTTCGAGACGGAGTTTCGCTCTTGTTGCCCAGGCTGGAGTACAATGGTGTGATCTTGGCTCACTGCAACCTCCGCCTCCCGGATTCAAGCGATTCTCCTGCCTCAGGCTTCCCGAGTAGCTGGGATTACAGGCATGTGCCACCAAGCCTGGCCAATTATGTATTTTTAGTAGAGACGGGCTTTCTCCACGTTAGTCAGGCTGGTCTCAAACTCCCGACCTCAGATGATCTGCCCGCCTCGGCCTCCCAAATTGCTAGGATTACAGGCGTGAGCCACCGTGCCGGCCTGCACTGCTCCTAAAACTGTCTGCAAGGCTCCTGTGGAGGGAACAGAGCTGCCACACCCAAAGTTCTGAGGCCATGCAGAGCAGTAAGGCCAGTTTTAGGTCAGCAAGTTGTAATCTGTTATGACACTGGGCAGGAGGAAAGGGAAATTGAGGCTTAGCCTCTTGCCTCAAACAAAGGGGAAGAAGATGGTCTGGGTGTTTAACCTAGAGCTCAAGCTCAGGGCATTTTGACCAACCCGTTGTGGTTGCAGCTGCTCCGGATGCTTTTCCTGACTGCTGGAGCTGTGTTAAAGCCCAGGCTTTGGACTTAGGAAGCCTGGGTTTGGAGCCACATCCCAGCTGCGTGACCCGGGGCAGGTGGCTGAGCTCTGTGAGCCACAGTCTCCTCATCTGAAAATGGGGCTGCTGTTACGAGACTCAAATGAGATAACACATGTGAAATCCTTAGCCCAGTGCCTGGTACAGCACTGCTGCAGGGGTCAAGCGTCCCTTGGCTCCTGGGGCATTACAATTCCATTTGATGCTGGGTGTGGTGGCTCACGCCTGTAATCCCAACACTTTGGGAAGCCAAAGTGGGAGGATTGCTTGAGCCCAGAACTTCAAGACCAGCCTGTGCATCATGGAGAAACCCCAACTCTACAAAAAATACAAAAATTAGCCAGGCATGGTGATGTGCGCCTATAGTCCCAGCTACTCGGGAGGCTGAGGTGCAGGAGGTCAAGGCTGCAGTGAGCCATGATTGCGCCACTGCACTCCAGCCTGGGTGACAGAGTGAGACCTTGTCTCAAAAAAAAAAAATCCAAAAGCAAAAAAGAGCTTGCTTTCTAGAATAACTCTTGGGGAAAGAGCCTGGTGTGCTGGAGAGGAAGCATGTTCCCTCCTAGGTTGAGGAATACTGGAATCTGGGCATGGCAGGGGACTCTGCTCAATGGGGAGGACTGTTCTCTCTCCACTTACCCCAAAATTAAACCGTTGCCCGTTTACCACTTCAAATTCTTCATTCTTCTCAGGGCCTCTACCTCAGTAAGGAATTGTGTTCAGCTGCTACAAGAGATTGCTACAGTGGCTTAAACAGGCAAGGATTAATTCTCTCACATTCAAGAAATGGAAATCAGGAGGTAATGGGCAGTCCAGGCTGCTATGGCAGTTCCACAGAATCTTCAGGATCCTGGGATCCCTCTCTTTTTCTGCTTCAACCTCCATAGCGTATGACTTCCATTTTCACTGTCACCTTGTGCTCCACAGATGGGCTGCAGGAGCTCCAACTGTCATGCTCATGATCCAGGTGGAGGCCTAGTGTAGGAAGGAAGGGAGGAAGAGCCAAAAGGTTCACCTTCCAGCCAAGTCAGTTCCACTTATACTTGATTGACTAGAATTTAGTAATTTGGCCAAATTTAGCTGCAGAAAGGGCTGGGAAATTTAGTCTTTTAGTTGGGTAAGTTGTCGCTCACCCCCTGTGCCTATTGAGAGAAGGGAAGAATTGATACTGGGGAGGCAACTAGCAGCCTCTGGATCTCAGCTGGGTGTTAGGAGGACTGGTTCTAATCAATTTAACCCAGTTACATACTCAAAAGTTATTTCCTGAGCACCTATCATGTGCAAGGTACCATGCTAAACACACATATGAAAGTATTTAAAGAAGCTTATGGGCTGGGTGCCTGACCAACATGGTGAAACCCTGTCTCTACTAAAAATACAAAATAAGCTAGGCATAGTGGCATATGCCTGTAGTCCCAGCTACTTAGGAGGCTGAGGCAGGAGAATCACTTGAACCCGGGAGGCTGAGGCTGCAGTGAGCCAAGATCATGCCATTGCACTCCAGCCTGGGCAACAAGAGTGAAACTCCACCTAAAAAGACTCTTGGCTGGGCGTGGTGGCTCACACCTGTAATCCCAGCTCTTTGGGAGCCCAAGGCGGGCGGATCACGAGGTCAGGAGATCAAGACCATCCTGGCTAACACAGTGAAACTCCGTCTCTACTAAAAATACAAAAAATTAGCCTGGCGTGGTGGCGGGCGCCTGTAGTCCCAGTTACTTGGAGAGGCTGAGGCAGGAGAATGGCATGAACCCGGGAGGCAGAGCTTGCAGTGGGCCGAGATGGTGCCACTGCACTCCAGCCTGGGCAACAGCAAGAGACTCTGTCTCAAACAAAAAAAAAGAAAGAAAGAAAGAAAGAAAGAAAGAAACCTACAGGGGAATGGTGAAAAGACAAGCACAAAACTCTTCGGTTTTCTTATTTGTAAATTGAAGATGTTGTACCCAGAGCTCTCTAAAGCCCCTGGTAACTTTATTGTTCACTGATGCTCAATTAATAGAATTGCATTTTGCTTCTCTGCCTCCCTCATCTGACCATCTGACTGTGAAACCCCTGATTATAGGAACCATGTCTGGTCTACTCTGGCGCCATCAGAGCCTACCACGGTGTGTGGCTCAATACATCTGCTTGCCAAGTGAACACATGACTTATGCAGAGCTCAGCAAGGGGCACAAGAGAGGTTCAGATAACGCTCTTAGGGTGTCTAAGAGGGGCTGTCCGAGGTATATCTTTTATGTCTGTCAACCAGGCCGGAATGCAGTAGTCATGCAGGCTGGAATGCGATCACGGTTCACTGCAGCCTTGACCTCCTGAGCTCAAGCGATCCTCCCACTTTAGCCTCCCAAGTAGCTGGAACTACAGGCATATGCCACCATTCCCAGCTAATTTTTAAATTGTTTGCAGAGATAAGATCTCCTTATGTTGCCCAGACTGGTCTCAATATTCTGGGCTCAAGCAATCCTCCCGCCTCAGCCTCCCAAAGTGTTGGGATTATAGGCGTGAGCCATCTTGCCTGGACAATAATTTTTGAAGGCTGCAATCAGGGAAAATAACAGAAATATTGGTCCATCATTTATCCAACCACTGTACCATCCTGCCAAGTAGATTGGGCATTGTGGCAGAGAAGAGGAGAGGAAAATAGCATTTAATGGATGTCTCCTTTGTGTCAGGGGCTCTCTGTGGTAATAAGAACTATCATTTATTAGCCTCTATAGACCTGGCACTTCACATGTGTGATCCTACTGAGTCCTTGCAACCACTCTGTAGGGTAGGTCCCATTATTATGCACATTTTGTTTTATTATTATTATTTTTTATTTATTTTTGGGACGGAGTCTTGCTCTGTCGTCTAGGCTGGAGTGCAGTGGCACAATCTCGGCTCATTGCAACCTCTACCTCCCCAGTTCAAGCAATTCCCCTGCCTCAGCCTCCTGAGTAGCTGGGATTACAGGCACATGCCACCACGTCTGGCTAATTTGTTTTGTATTTTTAGTAGAGATGGGGTTTCACCATGTTGGCCAGACTGGTCTCGAACTCTTGACCTCAGGCAATCTGCCCGCCTCAGCCTTCCAAAGTGCTGGGATTACAGGGGTCAGCCACCACTCCTGGCCTATTATTATTTTTTCTTTATTTTTTTAAAATTAGAGACTGGGTCTCACTATGTTATCCAGTCTGGTGTCTAACTCCTGGCCTCACGTGATCCTCCTGCCTTTGCCCCCCAAAGTGCTGGGATTACAGTCATGGGCCACTGCACCTGGCCTGTTATCCACATTTTAAAATGGGGAAACCAAAGCTAGGGAAAGATTCCCAATAGCATTAACTGGGGAGTTGTAATTTACTCCTCTCCTAATTCCTGTTCTTTATAACCATTTGGTTATCAAGCAATGAAAGCAGCCTAGCTCTCACATCTAGAGTTCACAGACTGGTTGGGGTGGCAGTAAACAATCCCTGTGGCAATCAGTGCCATCATCCAGGTATGGCCAGGAGCTATGGGAGCCCAGATCCTGGCAGACTACAGTCATGTCTGAGAGGCGAGGTGACGTTGGAGCTGAGTGCTGCAGCATGAGCTAGAGTTGACCAGGAAGCTGAGGGTGGCTGTTCAGGCCAAGCAAGGCCACAGCAGCTACAAAGGCACAGGGGCAAGTAAGAACACGACGTGTTTGCTCTAGATGTAGGCAAGACGTGAGTCACTGATGCTTTAGAGACTGCTGCACCAGTACAGGAACAAAACCATAAGGGCTGAAACTAAGAATGTGGCAGCGGGGGCGAAGAGGGAAGGACAGATTGGAGAAGGTATCGGGGAGGTAGAATGACACGTGAAGGCTAGCAGTTATGAGGGGTGAGCAGGGTTGTCGTGTAGAGTTGTGAAGTCTGTGGACTGCTTAGTTTCCCAGATGAGGGGTCTGAAATCCAGTCTTCATTGGTGCCTTGTACAGAAGAAGAGTTGGCCTTTTTTTTTTTTTTTTTGAGGTGGAGTCTAGCTCTGAAGCCCAGGCTAGAGAGCAGTAGCACAGTTTCAACCCACTGCAGCCTCTGCCTCCCAGGCTCAACCAATTCTCCTGCCTTAGCCTCCTGAGAAGTTGGGATTATAGGTGACCGCCCCCACGCCCAGCTAATTTTTGTATTTTAGTAGGGACAGGGTTTCACCATGTTGGCCAGGCTGGTCTCAAACTCCTGACCTCAGGTGATCTGCCCACCTCGGCCTCTTAAAGTGCTGGGATTATAGGCGTGAGCCACCACGCCTGGAGTTGGCCTTTTTCTCATTCACCAGTGACATCATAGAGGCATATGATGCATACAGGTATACGAGGCTCAGAGGCATGGAGGCAATGACACCACAGAGGAAGTGAGAATAAATCACTCCCAGGAAGGCAAGATTTCAGAATATGAGTGTGTCTAAAGAAAAGACCATCTCTCAATATCTGAACCAAAAAGCTGCACTTACTACAGTACTTACTTAAGGGAGGTGGAGCTGGGCCTGTTAGGTGCAATCCCTGTGAGTGGAGCAGGGCACTGATCTTATATAAGGTGCTAGGAGGTTGAAGATCAATGGTGGGCACATATCAAGGGAGGTAGTGTTTAGGGATTGGTTGGTCAACCAGTGTGACTGTTACCGATTGGCTGGCTGTCAGATGTCTGGTCACTGAGGAAAATTGTTCAGCTGAAGGGATATGAATTGTCTTTAAGTGGCTTAAAACTGGTTTTGGTGGTGATGTGTTGCCATGGCAACAGAACAGTCTTTCCTGTGGGTATGAGCTTTTTTTTCCCCCTCAAGTGACTGGTAGCTCAAAACATTCACTCTCAGAGGTTGTTTTCCTTTATGAAGGACCATGCTGGCTCTGGGGAGGGAAGTTCAAAGGCTGGCTAGGGTCAGAATACTTGCCTGGCCCAGGTATTCAAAGGTCCAGTTTGTCACCTCTCCAAGATCCTGTGGCTGAGGTGTTTCCAACACAGGGAATCAGGGAAGTTAGTTGCATTGTAAGGAACATACCTAATCAGAAATGAGACCTAGGGCTGGGTGCAGTGGCTCACACCTGTGAACCCAGCACTTTGGGAGGTCAAAGCAGGAGGATCCCCTGAACCTAGGAGCTTGAAACCAGCCTGGCCAACATAGTGAGACCCCATTTCTTTTTTTTTTTTTTTTTTTGAGACAGAGTCTCACTGTCGCCCAGGCTGGAGTGCAGTGGCGCGATCTTGGCTCACTGCAGGCTCCGCCCCCTGGGGTTCATGCCATTCTGCCTCAGCCTCCCGCGTAGCTGGGATTACAAGCACCCGCCACCTCGCCCAGCTAATTTTTTGTATTTTTAGTAGAGACGGGGTTTCGCCATGTTAGCCAGGATGGTCTCGATCTCCTGACCTCGTGATCCGCCCGCCTCGGCCTCCCAAAGTGCTGGGATTACAGATGTGAGCCACCGCGCCCGGCTGAGACCCCATTTCTTTCTTTTTTTTTTTTTTTTTTTGAGACGGAGTCTCGCTCTGTCGCCCAGGCTGGAGTGCAGTGGCGCGATCTTGGCTCACTGCAAGCTCCGCCTCCCGGGTTCACGCCATTCTCCTGCCTCAGCCTCTCCGAGTAGCTGGGACTACAGGCGCCCGCCACCACACCTGGCTAATTTTTTGTATTTTTAGTAGAGACGGGGTTTCACCGTGGTCTCGATCTCCTGACCTTGTGATCCGCCCGCCTTGGCCTCCCAAAGTGCTGGGATTACAAGCGTGAGCCACTACGCCCGGCCTCCCATTTCTTTAAAAAAAAAAAAAAAAAAAAAAAAAAGCCCAGGTGCGGTGGCTCATGCTTGTAATCCAAGCACTTTGGGAGGCCGAGGCAGGCAGATCACCTGAGGTCAGGAGTTCGAGAGCAGCCTGATCAACATGGTGAAACCCCGTCTCTACTAAAAAATACAAAAAATTAGCTGAGCGTGATGGCGGGCACCTGTAATCCCAGCTACTCAGGAGGCTGAGGCAGGAGAATCCCTTCAACCTGGGAGGCAGAGGTTGCAGTGAGCCGAGATTGTGCCACTGCACTCTAGCCCGGGTGTTACAGAGCAAGGCTCCGTCTAAAAAAAAAAAAAAAAAAAATTAGCTGGGCATGATGGCACATGTTTGTAGTCTCAGCTACTTGGGAGGCTGAGATGGGAGGACTGAGCTCAAGAGTTTGAGCTCAGGCTGCGGTGAGTTGTGATCACGCCACTGCACTCCCACCCACAAGACACAGTAAGACCTTATCTCAAAAAAAAAAAAAAAAATCAGAAATGAGACCTAGGAATCTGGACTCCCAGTCACTTCTTCCGTAAAGGAGAATATGAGGTGGTGGTGGGCAGCGTGGTGCAGCTGGCCAGACCTCACAGCCAGCTTTTGCCCCTGCCTTCTCCACAGAGGCCTCTCCTTGGTCCCTCCTTTATGTCTCTCCTTGGGCTTAGTAGGAACCACATGTGTTTGCCCAACCACAACCCTGAGAACCATCCCTGGAGCTGCCATGGGAGGTTCTGAGCTCTGTCAGGACTAGGATAAAAGCAGACGGGTGCTTTTCTGCAGCTCAGTGGCCACTTAGATCCACCAGAGCTACCCGCCCACTTCACTCCCATTGAGCAAAGGCTTCTGGTAGGTAGGCTTGGGTGGGTTTGTTTTTTAAAATAATTGTTTAAAACTTCTGGTCAGGTGCGGTGGCTCACGCCTATCATCCCAGCACTTTGAGAGGCCGAGGTGGGTGGATCACCTAAGGTCAGGAGTTCAAGACCAGCCTGGCCAACATGGTGAAACCCCATCTCTACTAAAAATACAAAAATTAGCTAGGCATGGTGGCACAAACTTGTAATCCCAGCTACTCGGGAGGCTGAGGCAGGAGAATCACTTGAACCCAGGAGGTGGAGGTTGCAGTGAGCTGAGATCGTGACACTGTACTCCAGCCTGGGTGACAGAGTGAGACTCTGTCTCAATAAAATAAAATAAAAAATAAAGTGTACAATTCAGTGGTTTTTGGTATCTTCATAGATGTGTGCAACATCACCACGGTCAACTTTAAAACATTTTTGGCACCTCAAAAAGAAACCCCACACCCTGTATTTATCACCCCCAACCCTCCCAGCCCCTGGCAATCACCAATCTACCTTCTGTCTCTATAGATTTGCCTATTCTGGACATTTCATATAAGTAAAATCATACACCATGCGGTCTTTTGTAACTGGCTTCTTTGGCTCAGCATAATGTTTTCTTTTCTTTTTTTGAGATGGAGTCTCGCACTCTCACCCAGGCTGGAGTGCAGTGGCGCAATCTCGGCTCACTGCAAGCTCCGCCTCCCAGGTTCACACCATTCTCCTACCTCAGCCTCCGGAGTAGCTGGGACTACAGGCGCCCGCCACCACACCCGGCTAATTTTTGTATTTTTAGTAGAGACAGGGTTTCACCATGTTAGCCAGGATGGTCTCAATCTCCTGACCTTGTGATCCGCCCACCTCGGCCTCCCAAAGTGCTGGGATTACAGGCGTGAGCCACCTCACCTGGCCTATCTTTTTATTTTCATTTTTTTTTTTAGAAACAGGGTCTCACTGTGTTGCCCAGATTGGTCTTGAACTCCTGGACTCAAGTGATCCACCTCCCTCAGCCTCCCAAAGTGCTGAGATTACAGGCATAAGCCACCATGCCCAGGGAAGAGAGCTGATTGGCTGAGGGCCCCTCCTAGCATTCAGAGGCTGTGCTGCCCATGGGCTGCATCCAGGCATGACTTAGCATCCCTGTATGAAGGATGTGAAGGCAGGCTGGTCCTGGGAGCCTGAGGACCCCTCTGAAGGGTAACTTCGGCTGGAATAGCCCCCAACAGGCTTGCCGAATTTTCCCCAGAAGTGCATTTGCAATCTAAGACGACGCTGCCACCCACCAAACCTTCCTTCCTCCTTCCCTTACATAGCATCACACCTGTGCTCCCAGCCCCATTTCCTGTCACAGACACTTCTAATATATTTCCTGCACATCCTGTCTTGGCAACTGCTTCTTGGAGATCCTGGACTAACACACTGCTAATCTCCCAACAATTCACTAAACTTGATGCAAATCAATCCCAAATAACTAAGTTTCTGCCAGCTTTTTTTTTTTTTTTAATTTTTTTAGAGACACAGTCTCACTTTATTGCCCAGGCTGGAGTACAGTGGCTATTCACACGTGTGATCATAGCATATTGCAGCCTCAAACTCCTGGCCTCAAGCCATCCTCCTGCTTTAGCCTCCTGAGTAGCTGAGACTACAGGCACGTGCCTCCTGTGCCCAGAACGTCAGCTTGTTTTGAATGTACAATTTTGAGGTCAGGCTCAGTGGCTCACACAGGTAATTCCAGTGCTTTGGAAGGCCAAGGCAGGAGGATCGCTTGAGGCCAGGAGTTTAAAACTGGCTTGTACAACACAGGGATACCTCGTCTCAAAAACAAAAAATGCGATCCAAGATTAATATAGACTGAGAAATCAGTTTTATGTGAATGAAAGCAGAAGGGTCAAAATTTGCTTATTGCCCTGCTTTGAGCATTTTATCATTACAGTTTTCACACAGGGTCTAGTGGCAGAGGGCTTGACGCACACCAAGTGGTTTTGAGAGTGCCATAAATTTAAAAAAGAAAAAGGCTTGGACTAAAGCCCAGCCTTATACTAAGTCTGACAATGCGGGGGGATCAGGGAAGCCCGGGTGCTGTCAAGGAAGTTCTTGAGGAAGCCGCAGCCTGCTGGAGAGCCCTCCTCTTTCTTTTCCGGCAGCACCAGCTCCAGCTCTGTTTACCTGCAGATGGCGACTGCATTTCGGGCGGGGGCAGTCGAAGTCCCTGAAGCACTGCTTTCTCTCCTAGAACCTGAGTCTTGAGGCATCATCTGGGCTTATGCCCTCTCTGAGGCATAAATCCTCTCCTCCTCAGACACCTGCTAAGCCGGGAGATCTGAACATCAGGCAATGAGTTTGCAACATGGTTCAACAACTATGGACATGTGGTGTCCTCACAGCAGTCCTGTGGGCTGAACAGCAGCCGCCCCTCCTTCCACCCAGCACAAAACTTGGTTTGCCCCGCTTACTCTAAATCTGGGCCTTCAATCAACGTTCAGTGGAGTTCTTCTGTGGAAAAAAATAAATGGGAAAGGAAAGCTAGAGAGGCCTTTATTAGCCTAAGGGACAGTGGAGGGTAAAAGGGCTGTGACTCTTGGTTAGCTTCTTTTTTTTCTTTATTGTTTTTTGTTTTGTTTTGATTTTTTCTTTTTCTTTTTTTCTTTTCTATTTGTTTTTTTTTTTTTTTTTGGAGACAGGGTCTCACTCTGTCACCCAAACTGGAGTGCAGCAGTGCAATCACAACTTACTGAAGCCTCAACTTCCGGGGCTCAAGCAATCCTCCCACCTCAGCCTCCCTAGTGGCTGGGACTACAGGTGTGCACCACCACGCCCGGCTAATTTTTGTATTTTGTTGTAGAGACAGGTTTTCGCCACGTTGCCCTGGCTGGTCTCAAACTCCTGGGCTCAATTGATCCCCTTGCCAGGGCTTCTCAAAGTGCTGGGATCATAGGCATGAGCCACCATGCCTAACCCTTATCTGAGTTTTTGTAACAGTTTGACCAACAAGCTTGTTGTTGGAAAGCTGTAAGAGTCCTGGGAATTTCCCTGGGGCCTGAGGAATGAAACACTGCTCTACAAGGGGAGGCTTTCTGTCCTGAGAGTTCAGGGTTTAGGGGCTGGCTGGAGGCCTCAGGCAGAGATGAAGGCCCAGTTATGATTTCCTTCACTGAAGTCCATCATTGATGAGTGCCTTGGCTGGGGGGATGCCTGCTAAGAGGGCATGGAGCACAGATCCTCCACTGACACCCCCGCACTCCTAGCAGGAAGCAGGACTTAGTGGCCCCACTTACTCCTTACAGGATAGGAAAAGAGGGCAGTGCCCTGGTGAGGAGCTGTACGTGGGGTCCCTCAGGATGCTTGCTGGGAGGGATGGGGAGGGCACAGGACGTGCTGGGACCCCACTGGGATCTAAGCCCCTCCCAGCTGATTTATTCTTAGGACCTGTAATGCTCGCCTGCATGTGCCCCGAACTTCAGAAGGCCCAGGAATCAACCCCGACAAATGTCTTTTTGTCCTGTGTTCAGTAGAGATAAGATTTAAAAAAAAAATTAGTAGAGGGCAATTCAAGAAACTTCTTCGGTTTGATAGGCTTTAAGCTTCTTCCCAGATTCAAAATGCTGTGATTGGCACTAAATGGATCCCTATCTCTGCCCAGGAATTCCGGCTTCTGGCGGCAAAGCCTTTGGGGTCCTTGCAATGGGGCAGGTAAAACTTCCCATATTCTCTCCCTCAATCTTCCTTTCCTGCCTCTCTTTTTTTTTTTTTTTTTGAGACAAGGTCTCACACTGTGACCCAGGCTGAAGAGCAGTGGTGCAATCATGGCTCACTGCAGCCTCAACCTCCTAGGCTCAAGCAATCCTCCCACCTCAGCCTCCCGAGTAGCTGGGACTACAGGCACATGCCACCACGTCCAGCTAATTTTTGTATTTGTTGTAGTGATGGGGATTTGCCATGTTGCCCAGGCTGGCCTTGAACTTCTGGGCTCAAGCCATCCTCTCACTTCAGCCTCTCAAAGTGCTGGGATTGTAGGCTTGAGCCACCGTGCCCTGCCTGCCTTTCTCTTCTGATGCAGGAAGCCCTGACTTTGGAGTCCTTCCCTGTGGATCACCTCTGATAAATCTAGTCTCTTGTTCATCTGCTCTTTTATTTATTAAATTTTTTTTTTTTTTTTTTTTTTTTTTGAGACGGAGTCTCGCTCTGTCGCCCAGGCTGGAGTGCAGTGGCGCGATCTCGGCTCACTGCAAGCTCCGCCTCCCGGATTTGCGCCATTCTCCTGCCTCAGGCTCCCGAGTAGCTGGGACTACAGGCGCCCGCCACCACGCCCAGCTAATTTTTTGTATTTTTAGTACAGACGGGGTTTCACCGTGTTAGCCAGGATGGTCTTGATCTCCTGACCTCGTGATCCGCCCGCCTCGGCCTCCCAAAGTGCTGGGATTACAAGCGTGAGCCACCTAGCCCGGCCTATTAAAATTTTTTTTTAAAAAGACTAGTAAAGTGCAGTAGTGAGAAGGGGGGAAAGGGTAGAACAAGGAGTTCGATCTGTAACTGACTGTGAACAATCAGTTGAGATAACTCACTACCTTCGGACCAGCCTCATCTGCCCTTTTGAATGGTTCCTCTCAGTTTTTTCAACTGTAAAATGTGAATCGTGCGTGGCAGGAGGTGGGTGGGGATTTGCAGTGGAGAATTCTCAAGGTCTCTCCCAGCTGTGACACTTGGGGACTCAGGGAGTCTACCAAGGGCAAAGGCATCATCCTAAGTGCAGGTTCGTGTGTGGGGGTGTATGAAATAGTTAAGATGAAGTGCCCATCCTCAAGGAGTTTGCAGTTGAGTAGCTCAGTGGCATGCATAATAAATCTCAGGTAGGCCCGGTGCGGTGGCTCATGCCTGAAATCTCAGCACTTTGGGAGGCCGAGGTGGGTATATCATGAGGTCAGGAGTTCGAGACCAGCCTGACCAACATGGTGAAACCCCATCGATACTAAAAATACAAAAATTAGCTGGGCGTGGTAGCTGGCACCTGTAATCCCAGCTACTCGGGAGGCAGAGGCAGGAGAATGGTTTGAACCCAGGAGGCAGAGGTTGTAGTGAGCCGAGATCACACCACTGCACTCCAGCCTGGGTGACAGGGCGGGACTCCATCTCAAAAAATAAATAAATAAAAAATAAAATAAAATAAAAATAAATAAATAAATAAATCTCAGGTAGATATTCAGGAAGTGAGGCATATCAGAGTTCATCAGAATTCCAAGGAGGTACAAGATTCCTTCTGGAGGCAGAGGGGGTTGGTGAAGGGAATAAAGTAGGGTTCCCAAGTTCCTTTCCAAGGCCAGTGGTGCAGATGCTTTTGGCTTCCCAACCAAAGAATCCCAGTTATTGCCCAACTCTGACCCCGGCAGGCAAGTCTTCCCCTACCAGGCAACCACACTCACACTTTCTCAATTGGTGCCTCATTAATTCTTTTTTTGCCTTCTTAATCACACTGCTAATAATACTTATTTTTATTTATTTATTTTTTTTGAGACTGAGTTTCACTGTTGTCGGCCCGGGCTGGAGGGCAATGGCGCAATCTCGGCTCACTGCAACCTCTGCCTCCCGGGTTCCAGCGATTCTCCTGCCTCAGCCTCCCAAGTAGCTGGGATTACAGGCACCCACCACCACGCCTGGCTAATTTTTGTATTTTTAGTAGAGATGGGGTTTTACCATATTGGCCAGACTGGTCTCGAAATCCTGACCTTAGGTGATCCACCCACCTCGGCCTCCAAAAGTGCTGGGATTACAGGTGTGAGCCACCATGCCTAGACAATGGTATTTATTAATATAATATCACTAGCCGATAATACCACTGGCCAGGCGTGGTGGCTCACGCCTGTAATCCCAGTACTTTGGAAGGCTGAGGCGGGAGGATCACCTGAGCTCAGGAGTTTGAGACCAGCCTGGCCAACATGGTGAAACCTCGTCTCTACCAAAAATAGAAAAATTAGCCAGGCGTGGTGACGGGCACCTATAATCCCAGCTCCTCGGGAGGCTGTGGCAGGAGAATCGCTTGAACCCAGGAGGCGGAGGTTTCAGTGAGCTGAGATCGTGCCATTGCCTTCCAGCCTGGGTGACAGAACAAGACTCCGTCTCAAAAAAAAAAAAAAAAAAAAAAATATATATATATATATATATATAATATTATTAATAATATATTTAAAATTCATGACTAGTTGTTTCCATTCATCATCTCATCTATTTCTCATCTAAAGGCTTTGCTTAGGTGGGTATGAATATGATTACAGACAGGAAAACAGGATGAGAAGTTGAGTGACTCATGGCAAGCCCCAGAGCTAACCAGAAACAGGAATATTTGAACTTGAGTTTCCGAGAGCATCTTCTTCCTACTCATATTTCTTACTCATTGCAGAAATGAGAGAACCCAGTGAGGAGACGAGGTGACAAGGGCACAGAATCTTGAATGTCTTGAGAGCAGCAGGAGGAGAAGAAAACACGGTAGGAGTCAGGCTAGGAGTGTGGATTTGGGCCAAGGCAGGACAAAAAGCCAAGGTTAAGGCTGGAAAAGCTCTCCCTGGGAGTGCCTGAACAACTGATTAGGATGACTGGACAGCAGGAAAGATCAGAGGGAGAACCGCCTATGAGACAGGCTCCTCAGCGAAACTCCCATAGGGGTGACACCCCTGGGGCTTGAACCATGAGCCCTTTGAGGGCATTCTAGCTTGGCAGCTCTGGGGTCCTGTGAGTTCCGGTGCAGCTTCTAGGGCTGCACCTCATCCCAGTCACCTCTCCAGTTACTGAATTCCATCTTCTCCCAGCTACAAAGGAGGGAAGCAGTGGAGTGCTGTGGTGAGAGTGCAGACTAGGCCATTGGGTGGCCTGGGTTTGAGTCCCAGTTTCTCCTCCACTTCCTAGCTGTGACTTTGCACAATTCCTCTGGTCCTTGGTTTCCTCATCTGTGGAACGGAGCTATAATAGTTCTTACATAAGGACGGGCATGGTGGCTCACGCCTGTAATCCCAGCACTTTGGGAGGCTGAGGCGGGCATATCACCTGAGGTCCGGAGTTTGAGACCAGCCTGACCAACATGGAGAAACCTCGTGTCTACTAAAAATACAAAATTACCCAGGCGTGGTGGCACATGCCTGTAATCCCAGCTCCTCGGGAGGCTGGGGCAGAAGAATTGCTTGAACCCGCGAGGCGGAAGTTGCAGTGAGCCAAGATTGCGCCATTGCTCTCCAGCCTGGGCAACCAGAGCGAAACTCCATCTCGGAAAAAAAAAAAAAAAAAAAAAAAATTCTTACATAATATGAATTGCTGGAGTTGAAATTATACATTAAAAGGCTAGTTGCACTAAATCCTCACAAACAGGAGCCATTATGATAATGTAGCTGCAAACCACTCGTGTTTTGGTTCATGTTGTTCCCAAAGTGCCTTTTCTCTGCCTCTCAAATCCTTCCCACACTTCAAAGTCAACAAATGCCAAAGTACAACAAAAATGTGGAGGCCACAGACAATAGTGGAGAAAGAGCATGGTCTTGGGAGCCAGCAGCCTGGGCTTAAATCCTGATTTCTGTCACCTTGGGCAAATTTCCTCATCTGCAAATGGGGAAAAGATAGAACCTGCCTCAGAGGGTCATTGTGGAGATATGAGGATGGAGTGAGTTAATATTTGCAAAGCACTCAGAACACTGACTGGCATGCAGTAGGTGCTTTACTGGTACATGATTGCCGCTCACTGCAACCTCTGCCTCTCAGGTTTAAGTGATTCTCTTGCCTCAGCCTCCCGATTACAGGCACACTCCACTATGCCCAGCTAATTTTTTTGTATTTTTAGTAGAGTGGGGGTTTCACCATGTTGCTCAGGCTGGTCTTGAACTCCTGACCTCAAATGATCCGCCTGTCTTGGCCTCCCAAAGTGCTGGGATTACAGGCGTGAGCCACCCAATGTTATTGTTGGCTACTTATACATGGGTCTTATTTGCCCTCTGCTTGCTTGAAGGACAGGAAACACATTCAACCCATCCTTGAGTCTAGTCCACTGCCTGGCTCATGTTTGGTGCTCATTAAAGTGTCTAGATTGAAATCAACCAGGAGATTGGCCTGCCACAGTGGCTTACACCTGTCATTCTAGTGTCGCTGGGAAGTTGCTGCAGGAGGACTACTTGAGGCCAGGAGTTTGAGACCAGCCCGGTCAACATAGTGAGATCTGTCTCTACAGAAAAAAAAAAAAAAAAAAAAAAAAATAGCCAGGCCTGGTGGCATGCCTGTAGTCCCAGCTATTCAAGAGGCTGAGGCAGGAGGATCACTTGAGTCTAGGATTTCAAGGCTGCTGCAGTGAGCTATGATCATGCTACTGCACTCTGCTTTGGGAACAGGGGGAAACTGTTTAAAAAAGAAAAAGAAGGCCAGGCACGGTGGCTCACGCCGGTAATCCCAGCACTTTGGGAGGCTGAGGCCGGTGGATCACTTGTGGTCAGGAGTTCGACACCAGCCTGGACAACATGGTGAAACACCGTCTCCACTAAAAGTACAAAAATTAGCCGGGCGTGGTGGCGGGTGCCTGTAATCCCAGCTACTTGGGAGGCTGAGGCAGCAGAATTGCTTAAACCCGGGAAGCGGAGGTTGCGGTGAGCCGAGATCACGCCACTGCACTCCAGTCTGGGAGACAGCTCCGTCTCAAAAAAAAAAAAACAAAAAAAATTGTAATAATAAATTGCTGATTGGGGCTCGGAGAAGGACAGGCAGTGACTAGAATTCGCCCCTTCCTGAAATATTTGAAGGGTCCTAGCGTTTGCTTTCTTGTTGGAGGCCCAGAAAGCACCCAGAAAGCACACACTGCGTGGAAGATTGTAGACAGAGACGGGATAAAGAACCCCGCCCTGGAAAAAGAGCAGGCTCTGGAATCAGCAGGGTCACGGGGTTTCCTTACGTGTAAACTAGGAGTAAAAAGATCAGTGTCGGCCGGGCGCGGTGGCTCACGCTTGTAATCCCAGCACTTTGGGAGGCCGAGGCGGGCGGATCACGAGGTCAGGAGATCGAGACCACGGTGAAACCCCGTCTCTACTAAAAATACAAAAAATGAGCCGGGCGCGGTGGCGGGCGCCTGTAGTCCCAGCTACTCGGAGAGGCTGAGGCAGGAGAATGGCGTGAACCTGGGAGGCGGAGCTTGCAGTGAGCCGAGATTGCGCCACTGCACTCCAGCCTGGGCGACAGAGCGAGACTCCGTCTCAAAAAAAAAAAAAAAAAGATCAGTGTCCTGCTCAAATGAGAGAGTAATAGTAAAAACTACTATTTACCGAGTACTTCCAGGTACTCAGTATTTATGATCACATTTTACAGATGAGGCTGAGAGGTTTCCCGACCTGCCCAAAGATACAAAGCAAGTAGAATGCACGAGTGAAGACTCGAACACAAATCTGTGTATCAATCTCTGCGTGCGGATGGGAGCGGTTCCAGTGATAAGAGCCACTTAATCTGGCCGAGCTGCTCCGGAGCAGCGCGGCAGCCAGCGGACTGGGGCCACCCCTAGAGCCCTCCGCGCGGCAGCCAGCCGACTGGGGCCGCCCCTAGAGCCCTCCACCCTCCGCCCTCCGCGTGCTTACGTGCGCTCCGTGACTGCGGCGGCTGACGCGGGGCTGGAGAGGCAGGACGCATGCGCTCTGGCGTGCCGGAGCGCGCCCCCTCCCGTCGGAGGCCGCAGCGCCAGGATGCGGCGCATGCGCACACCTGGAGGGCGGAGAGCGGTCCAGAGCGAGCGGAAAGATTTGGGTGAGAACGTTCGCGGGAGCCGGGCTGTGCGGCGCGAGCGCGCAGGCGCGGCCGAGGGGGCGGGCTGCTACTCCGGAATCTGCTAACCCCAGTCGGTGCCGCATCCCCAGCCCGCCGCCATGGCAGCCTACAAACTGGTGCTGATCCGGCACGGCGAGAGCGCATGGAACCTGGAGAACCGCTTCAGCGGCTGGTACGACGCCGACCTGAGCCCGGCGGGCCACGAGGAGGCGAAGCGCGGCGGGCAGGCGCTACGAGGTGCGGAGGGGCCGGGTGGGGGCTGCGAAGGGCCGGGTGTCCGGCCTCGGAGGCCGCCTGGCTGGCGTCTGCGCCCTCCCGGAGAGGGCCGGCACCTTGGGCAGCATCTCTCTAACAGTTTAGTGTGTAGTTGAGAAGATGAGTGCAGAGGGTAGAGTCGACTGTGTTCAAGGTCACGCCGTGGAGCATGAGGGGCTGTGCCAGGGGGAAGACCCAGGGCGGTCGCGCCGCAACCCTTTGCGCTCCCCACGACACCGCTTCGCAGTTTTCCCTTTCTAGTCTGAACATTTAATATGTCGGGGACCGGCCGGGCGTGGTGGCTCACGCCTGTAATCCCAGCATGTTGGGAGGCCGAGGCGGGTGGATCACTTGCGGTCAGGATGTTCGAGACCTGGTGAAACCCCGTCTATATTGAAAATAAAAAATTAGCCTGGCGTGGTGGCGCACGCCTGTAATCCCAGCTACTCGGGAGGCTGAGGCAGGAGAATCGCTTGAACCCGGGAGGCGGAGGTTGCAATGAGCCGAGATGGCGCCATTGCACTCCAGCCTGGGCAACAAGAGCGAAACTCTGGCTCAGAAAAAATAAAAATAATAATAATAAGTCGTGGACAGTTTGCCCTAATGGAGCCATCTCTGGCGGCCAGTTCTTTTTCAGGTGCCCTCAGCGCCAGAAGCGGTTGGTACAGTCTGGGGCTCCTGGAGGACGCCCTGTGCCTTAAAGCAGCTGTAACCAAGGCCTCTCAAGAGGCGGCTACGGATCCTAGCGGATCGACAGGCCACGCAGCCTCGTCCCCAGCAGTAGGTGGAGTCCCTGGGGGTGCCTAACAAGCCTCAGGACACAAAGAAATCCGCGTGCTTGTGTAGGTCTTTGCTGTTCGGTAGCATTCCACAAATAGTGTGTCCAAAACGCATCTGTAGGTGTAACTGAGTGAATGAATGAATGAGTTGCTCCTTCTACCCAATAAAGTAGATAAGATTTTATTCTCCTCATCCTTCCAAGGCCCCTTTATAGTTGGGAAAAGTGAGAATTTGGAAAGATGACTTGTCCAAGGTCATATCTTATTCCTAGTCCAGTGTCCTCGCCCTAGTTCTGGGAAGTAACAGGTAGGTGTGAGGAACTGGCAGGCTTTTGGCTAAGGACGCTGGGCAAAGGTGGAAGTGGCTGTGAGATAATGCTTGCCTATCCAGGCTTGCTCCCGCCCCAGTCTGCTCTTTGAGGTGTTGGAATGCTAATAAGGAAGCATTCCCTGCTGCCGGCACGGCCAAGAATCCCTGGACTGAAGAGGTGCTTCCGCTGAGGATAGGGACAGATCCTCCTTTGCTCCCTTCTAATATCTGGACAAAGAAGCAGCCATTCACAAGGGTCATTCATGAGGCACAGGTATTTGGCCTCAGATTGCTCTCCTAGCTTCTTGCCTTCACTGTACCATCCTTCTCAAATGAAGCAAAACGCGGGACAGTCTGGGAAATGTAAACCTCTGCGGGGTGGGGTGGGCAGGGGAGTGAGTGTTTGAGATGGCCTGGTGTGACCTCATCTTTTAGGAGAGGCTGGGAAATGGAAAGTGCTGGTAAAGGAGGCCATTTTCTTTAGCTTTGTGGCGGGAAGAACTGATCAGTCCGTGGTGGTTTCCCAATGACTAGTCCACGTTAAACCATGTTGTCTCTATTTGAGACTGATCAAATAGTTAAACTTGTAATCTCTGTAAAATAACAGATCCTATTTCAGTTTTAAAATAAATGTTAGCATTAAATTAAAAATTTAACAGTCTAGAAAATTAAAAGATTTAACAGTTTAAAAGGTCGAGTACATATATATAAATAATTCCTCAGTGCTTTAAGTGATAGGGTTTGTACAGTCTTGAATCTGATTTCTGGAGAAAGCTAGTGAGAATTGAGTTTCCCCATGCATCCTTACTGCTGAGAGAGGGATGGCCTGGGGGAGGATGGAGTCCACACCACGCTGTCCACTCCTACCCCTGTGAGTGCCCCTAGGCTATGTTTTAGTTTGATGGGCAACTTAAAGGAAGAGGCTTTATGCTCTGATCCTTCAGGTTCTCTGTTAAGAGTCCTAAGCGGAACTTCTTTTCTCCTTGAGGACCTATTTATGTGTCCAAAGTGAGCCGCCTCATTGCAAGTGGAAATAATTGCAGTGAAACAGCCTGAAGCTGTCCAGCATGGGGGCTGAGGCTTACACTGTGGGTATTCACTTCCGGGTGACTCAGCCTTTTGCTGGGGAGCAATTCCTTTCCTTACAGTTAGGAAGGCAACAGTAAGTGAGTCTACTAGGACTTGTCTGGCGGCTCAGCGATGAGACCTGTTTTTGTCTTGGGGGTGGTGTGAGTTTTCCTGGTGATTAATTCCCCCCAGCCCTCACTCAGTAAGAATGAGTTCTTCTTGGCCTCATTCTCATTTGAATGACTGGCAGGAAAATTCACTTCATGTTTTATTAATTACTGTTGCTAACCCCAATATGAAGCAATATCCAGGCAAGTTTGTGCTGAATTGCTAAGAGGGCCTTCTAGCCTAATGGAGAAAAACAGGAATGTTTTCTTGGTCATCAAGGAAAGGGACATCTCCCCATTATGGTGGGAGGGTGAATAATCTTTAATGAAACAAAATCAATAAGACTGATTTCCTTTTTTTTTTTGCCTGCGACAGAGTCTCGCTCTGTCGCCCAGGCTGGAGTGCAGTAGCGCAATCTCAGCTCACTGCAAGCTCTGCCTCCTGGATTCACGCCATTCTCCTGCCTCAGCTCCTGAGTAGCTGGGACTACAGGCGCCTACCACCACGCCCGGCTAATTTTTTTTTATTTTTAGTAGAGACCGTGTTAGCCACGATGGTCTCAATCCCCTGACCTTGTGATCTGCCCGCCTCGGCCTCCCAAAGTGCTGGGATTACAGACGTGAGCCACCGTGCCGGGCCAAAACTGATTTCTTGTAACCTGTTCGTTGGGCCAACATAACTCTTGCCACAATAACTACTGTGTATGGAGGACAGATTCGCTGATGAATCAGATAGTGCACAGCACTGGGTCTTTCTTTAGTGAGTGGCTTCTAAATTTGGTTTAACATTTAAGTAGGTATACTCTGAGGGTACTTGGGATTAGGCTGGAACTTTGTGACTACAGTAGAGAGAAACCATGGATTAGAGTTTGTGATGTGATTTCCATACTCCACAGTGAATACAATTTCATACAACGGACAAATACAATTGCAAACAAATACAAAAACAAAATACAATTTTATATAACAAACTGAAGTTTTATCAGTACAGGAAGAGCTCTTCCTGTGTCCTGATTGAGATTTAAATCCTAATTTTCTTACATCAGAGTTCTAGTAAAATATCTATTATAAGTGACAATTCCCAGCCTGGTCAACATGGTGAAGCCTTGTCTCTACTAAAAATACAAAAATTAGCTGGATATGGTGGCATGCGCCTGTAATCTCAGCTTACTTGGGAGGCTGAGGCAGAAGAATTGCTTGAACCTGGGAGGCGGAGGTTGCAGTGAGCTGAGATTGCGCCACTGCACTCTAATCTGGGCAACAGAGTGAGACTCTGTCTCGAAAAAAAAAAAAAAAAAAAGCCACGTGTGGTGGCTCACGCCTGTAATCTCAGCACTTTGGGAGGCTGAGGTGGGCGGAGTTTGAGAGCAGCCTGGCCAACATAGTGAAACCCCGTCTCTACTAAGAATACAAAAATTAGCTGGGTGTGGTGGCACGCACCTGGAGTCCCAGCTACTCGGGAAGCTGAGGCAGGAGAATCGCTTGAACCCAGGAGGCGGAGGTTGCAGTGAGCCGAGACCACGCCATTGCACTCCAGCCTGGGTGACAGAGTGAGACTCCGTCTCAAAAAAAAAAAGAAAGAAAAAGTGACAATTCTAACTGAAATACAAACATCAGGATCCTTGGGAGTTAGGAAAATGGGGATAGCTAGAGATGGTGGTGAAAAGTTGGATTCTGGAGTCCCACAGCATGGGTTTTAATCTCTTACATAGTAGCTGTGACCTTGGATAGATTGCAAGGATAAACAAAACAGTTGGCCAGATATTTTCTTTTTTGGCCAAATATTGTCATTTGGACTACTTGTACAGGAGATTGATATGGAAGAACATTTTGGCTCAGAGTAGACCTGGTTAGCTTATCACTTTGAACTTCTGATTTCCAGATGCTGGCTATGAGTTTGACATCTGCTTCACCTCAGTGCAGAAGAGAGCGATCCGGACGCTCTGGACTGTGCTAGATGCCATTGATCAGATGTGGCTGCCAGTGGTGAGGACTTGGCGCCTCAATGAGCGGCACTATGGTGGTCTAACCGGTCTCAATAAAGCAGAAACTGCTGCAAAGCATGGTGAGGCCCAGGTGAAGATCTGGAGGCGCTCCTATGATGTCCCACCACCTCCGATGGAGCCCGACCATCCTTTCTACAGCAATATCAGTAAGGTATGGACAAACAGGTTTGCTCACTCCGCCCAGGATCAGGGGCTTTTAGTAGTGTCTGCCTAATCTCACTGAACTTATAATTCATGATAAAATAGTTAATTGTAATCCTTCCTTCTCCAATGAATGACCTTCACTTACTAGACAATATGGTTGATAGTTTACTGTCTCCTTTTTTGTTTCCATAGTCAGATTTTATAAAACCCTGTAAATGTTAATGGGCCAAAATCGATATACATCATGAAGTCTTTTAACAGATGTAACTTAATAAGTGGTGAACTTGGATTCTTTATTGCTTAGGATCGCAGGTATGCAGACCTCACAGAAGATCAGCTACCCTCCTGCGAGAGTCTGAAGGATACTATTGCCAGAGCTCTGCCCTTCTGGAATGAAGAAATAGTTCCCCAGATCAAGGAGGGGAAACGTGTACTGATTGCAGCCCATGGCAACAGCCTCCGGGGCATTGTCAAGCATCTGGAGGGTATGTATGTTTTTTCAGAGGCACCCTCAAGGAAGGATAAAGCAGAACTGCCACAAATCAGGGACTTGGTAAAAAGGAGTCCAGGAAAGGGCTGGACATGTTAACAGTTTTAGAGATGGTCTAGATTGACTTCTAGTGAAAAAACACCCTCAACCCTTGTTTCTCAAAATGTGATCTGCAGAATAGTGACAGCTGGACCCCCTGGGAGCTTGTTAAACATGCAGAACCTCAGGTCTCACTCCAGACCTGTTTCAGAAGCGGCATCTATTCCCCAGGTGATTTGGATACACATTAAAGATTGAGAAGCTCACCTCCAGATTGGTATTGTCAAATGAAACTGCTAGTGAAAATCCTCCTTAGCTGGCCAAGCACAGTGGCTCATGCCTGTAATTGCAACACTTTGGGAGGCCAAGGCAGGAGGACCACTTGAGGCCAGGAGTTTGAGACAGCCTGGGCAATGTAGTAAGACTGCATCTCTACAAAATTTTAAAAGGCCAAGCACAGTGGTTCATGTCTGTACTATCAGCACCTTGGGAGGCCAGGAGGTCAAAACCAGCCTGAGCAACAAAGACCTTGTCTGTACAAAAGAAAAATGAAAAATTAGCTTGATGTGGTGATGCTCACCTGTAGTCCCAGCTACTCAGGAGGCTGAGGCAGGAGATCGCTTGAGCCCAGCAGTTTGAGGTTATAGTGAGGTATGATTGTGCCACTACATTCTAGTCTGGGTGAGAGAGTAAGACCTTGTCTCTTAAAAAAAAAAAAAAAAAGAACAAATATATATAAAAGAAAACATTCTTTAGTCACAACCAGGCACAACTTTACACATGAATCTCAATTTGCATCTTCATCCCCGAGGGCCTAGAGGCCCACGTGTGCTGATTTTTGGTTGGATGGACTGTATGGGATATTTGAGATGTGTACAGTCTTGCTTCACTGTGGGCTTCTAGATCCTACTTTGGTAGAGATACTTGGCCATATACCTTGCTGTAGTTTGTTGGTGGTCTATCTTGTATACCTTTTCTTGCTTTTCAGTTTAATGGCTGAGAAATAAGTATGGTGGGGGCCATTCCCTGGGTTCAGAACTACTATAAAGATCATAAAGTGTGTCTTATTTTAATTTCTGTCAAAGTCCTTTGTCACCTGGAGGACAAAGTAAACCTGGAGGGGTGATGTGGATTTATGTCTTGTGTGGCTGACGATGGTGGATGTTTTCAGGTCTCTCTGAAGAGGCTATCATGGAGCTGAACCTGCCGACTGGTATTCCCATTGTCTATGAATTGGACAAGAACTTGAAGCCTATCAAGTCCATGCAGTTTCTGGGGGATGAAGAGACGGTGCGCAAAGCCATGGAAGCTGTGGCTGCCCAGGGCAAGGCCAAGAAGTGAAGGCCGGCGGGGAGGATACTGTCCCCAGGAGCACCCTCTCTGCCCATCTTGTCCCTCTGCCCCTCCCACCTGCACATGTCACACTGACCACATCTGTAGACATCTTGAGTTGTAGCTGCAGATGGGGACCAGTGGCTCCCATTTTCATTTTAGCCATTTTGTCTCCTGCACCCACTCCCTTCATACAATCTAGTCAGAATAGCAGTTCTAGAGCACAGGTTCTCAGCCTAAGCTGTGGAAAAGCTCCCCTTATCCAACAGAGTTTAAAAGTAGTGACTTGGGTTTTTGCGAGTGCTTTGTTTACTAAGGACTTGTGGGAAGGAACCATGCTAAGCCATGACCAATGAGGAGAAGCAACAGAGCCTGTCTGTCCCCATGAGCCAGTCTTCTGCTCTTCTGCAGTCAGGCCACTGCCTGGGGGGCTCTAGTCATTCCAGTGGAAGATGAATGTAGCCTGCATGGTGATGTGACAAATGTTTCCTCCCTGACCCCAGAGGATCTGGCTCTAGGTTGGGATCAATCCTGAATTTCGTTATGTGTTACATTTACTTTTATTAAAAAAGCATAGTATATATAAATAATACAAAACAGTAACCCTTCTGCGGTTTCTTGTGGCGGTTGAAATAGTCCCACATGTGGTCAGCAGAAAATAAGCCATTCCTCATACCAATATAGGATCAGCTCCTTGACTTCTGAGGGGCAGGAGTGCTTCCTGGTGTGTATTAGAATCCCTGCCTTGTTTTGTGGCAGTGAAATGCCTCTTGGTCCTGTCCAAGTGTGTCTTTCACTGATTTCTGAATCATGTTCTATTGCTTGACCCTGCCACATGGGTCCAGTGTTCATCTGGGCATAACTGTACTAAATCCTTTTTCCAGATCAGTATAATAAAGGAGTGATGTGCAATAGCTTCTTGTGTGATGTGGAAGACCTTATCTGAGGAAACCTTAGCATTTAACTTGAAATGTCTCTCACTGCCATAGTCCTTGTGTGGCAGTTTGTCTTAGGACACCCAGTCACAACTTTACACGGTTGGTCAAAAAATGACGCATCTCCCTGGGGTTTTCACGTCAGCCTGGTGAGCTGAGGTGGCGGTGGGAGGCCCTCCTGGCCAAGCCCTCCATTCATGTTACCCCCTGCAGCTCTTGCTTGGTGCTCCCCTGACTGGAAAGTCACATTCTGAAACTCCATTGTATCTTTAAGTAAAGTCTGCTTTTTTTTTTTTTCTTTTTGAGACAGCCTCGCTGTCACCCAGTCTTGAGTGCAGTGGCATGATCTCAGCTCACTGCAGCCTCCCCCTGCTGGGTTCAAGCAAGCCTCCCACCTCAGCCTCCTGAGTAGCTGGGACCACAGGCATGTGCCACCATGCCTGCTTAATCTTTATTTTTAGTAGAGACGGGGTTTTGCCAAGTTGCCCAGGCTGGTCTCGAACCAGTTATGGCCTCCCAAAGTGCTGGGATTACAGGTGTGAGCCACTGTGCAGGCCTTAATTTTTTAACTGTTTATTGTTACCAACTTGTAAACTTATACTAAAGATGATCTCAAAAAGTGACTTAGTGCAGTGGAAAGGAGTATAATTACATTATAAACACAATTGCCTTCTCTCTCCTTTGAAAAGATCACTGGAATACAAGAAATCCCATAAAGCTGGAGAAAGAACATTCCCTTTCCCTTCTGGTAGGAGCAAGTAACACCCTCCATCTGTTGAGCTCCTAATGAAGTTCCTCTGTGCTACCCACTGGATGAGGGATATTACATATATTAGCTCTAATCTTAACCCATGAAAGGGCTGGTAACTCCTGTTTACAAAAGAGGAAACAGGCCCAAAGAAACATGTAAAAAGCACCAAATGTCACACCACTTGGTACTGGGGCTGGGATGGATATTACTAGTGCAAGCAAATGAAGGTTCTTAACTCTAAGATTTAAATACTTTCAAGCATCTTGCTTTTCAAGTTTAGATTTTCATTTGACCTACACAATAACTTTTGAGTAATTTCAGTCTCCAAGAGCCTGGTGGGATGTTATTTTCCTAACCTGTGCAGAATTCTAGACCAGAAGTTGGTAATTTTGGCCAGCACAGTGGTACACACCTGTAATCCCAGCACTTTGGGAGGCTGAGGAAGGAGGATCACTTGAGGCCAGGAATTCGAGACTGGCCTGGGCAACATAGCAAGACCTGGTCTCTACAAGAAAAATTAGCCAGGCATGGTGGTACGTGCATGTAGTCCCAGCTACTCAGGGGACTGATGTGGGAGAATCACCTGAGCCAAGGAGTTTGAGGCTGCAGTGAGGTATGACTGTACCACTGCACTCCATCCTGGGTGACATCTTGAGGCCCTGTCTCTTTAAAAATTGCATGTACAAAACAAAACAAAAAACCCAAGGCCAGGCATGGTGGCTGATGCCTATAAGCCCAGCACTTTGGGAGGCCAAGGCAGGCGGATCACCTGAGGTCAGGAGTTCAAGACCAGCCTGGCCGACATGGTGAAACCTCATCTCTACCAAAGGTTAGCTGGGCGTGGTGGCGCATACCTGTAGTCCCAGCTACTGGGAACTTGGAGGCTGCAGTGAGTTGAGATCGCACCACTGCACTCCAGCCTAGGTGACAGCGAGACACTGTCTCAAAAAAAAAAAAAAAAAAAAAAACAAACCTGGATGTGGATCTACAATGATCTCAATCTCAGTAAAATTTTCAATTATAGAAACCCTAACATTCAAGGTTAGGAGTTAGAGGATAGAAACCAAGGTGGGCTGATGCTAAAGTTCACATTATGCACTGTCGCTAAATACTGAAGACACAGGCTTCCCGAATAACATCTCAAGAAGTGACATCTCAGACTCATATTTCGTCAGCAACCTCTCCATGCTTAACTCTCATCCCTTCCTCATCCCCAAACTTAGGCCTTCATTTCTGCTTCTGCACTTAGCCTGGGCTTGTCTCTCTGCCTTGAATATCTTCACTTCCTTTTACGTTCTTTATTTTGATCTCACATCACTAATCCTTTCCTGGCCACCTCATATGACAGTACTCTGTCCCACTTTTCAATTCAGATTTAACATTTCCTGGAGTACCCACTATATCAGTAATGTGTATCAAATACTTTTAGACATGTTATTTATTTATTTAGAGACAGAGTCTTGCTCTCTTGTCCAGGCTGGAGTGCAGTGGTGCAATCTCGGCTTATTACAACCTCTGCCTCCAGGGTTCAAGCGATCTTCCTGCCTCAGCTTCCTGAGTAGTGGATTACAGGAATGTGCCACCATGCCCAGCTAATTTTTGTATTTTTAGTAGAGATGGGGTTTCACCATGTTGGCCAGGCTGGTCTCGAACTCCTGACTTCAACCCAACTCGGCCTCCCAAAGTGCTGGGATTTACAAGCATGAGCCACCATGCCCGCCTCACATGCTATCTGTATCACCACGTGTCCTCAAATTTTCATTAAACCATAATGTACCTAAATGAAGGGGACGTATGTAAAGCACTTGACTCAGTGCCTAGCACAGTAAGTACTCAATAAGCAGAAGTACTGAAATGTCCTGACACCATTTAGATGTCTTTCTCTGCTTAAGACAACAGAAACTATAACATCCTTTTAGTAAAAAAGTTTTATCATAGCAAAAAATATGTATTTATAAGGACTGTCAGGAGGGATAGGCTATTTCCAATATCACAGTTTTGTTTGTTGGTGCCTTGAAAAGATAAGATTTATTACTCAAGAGAATGAAATCCACTGATAGGTTCACAGAAACATGTTCCATCTACAGTGTAAACTGGCAGATTTTTCTGGAAGTGGCCGTTGGTCGACCCCAGGTGTTTGAATAAAGACAGCGGCATCTTGGTGTTATACTCAGGAACAGCTTACCCCCTTCCATGGGGTAAAAAGTGGCTTCTTAGGTCTGCAAGAATTCGGGTTGTACTCGGGCTACTTTCCGGAATTCTTTAGTGTGGGTCTTAGGGCACTGCATCTCACACCAGCTGATGGGAACCATCTGGATACCTGGAAGGGAAAAGCTGGTGGTAGAGCCCAGACCCCAAAGATTTGCCTGAGACTCCTCTTTTATACTGGGTATGAAACTGAAGTGCCACCAAGCTTCCTACTGAACCTCAACTCATAAAGAAAAAACTTTGTTCATTCTACTGACTTATGAAATGAGTCCCCTGTTTCCTTGGATTTATATAAGGAGAATCAGGCTGGGCGTGGTGGCTCACACCTATAATCCCAGCACTTTGGGAGGCCAAGGCGGGCAGATCATTTGAGGCCAGGAGTTTGAGACCAGCCTGGCCAACATGGCAAAACCCCGTCTCTACTAAAAACACAAAAATTAGCTAGGTGTGGTGGGTGGCGTGTGTCTGTAATCCCAGCCACTTGGGTGATGAGAATTGCTTGAACCCAGGAGGTGGCGGCTGTGGTGAGTGGGGATCGCACCACTGCACTCCAGCTTCCTCGACAGAGTGAGACCCTGTCTCTTTTTTTTTTGAGACGCAGTCTCGCTCTGTCGCCCAGGCTGGAGTGCAGTGGCGCAATCTTGGCTCACTGCAAGCTCTGCCTCCCGGGTTCACGCCATTCTCCTGCCTCAGCCTCTCTGAGTAGCTGGGACTACAGGTGCCCGCCACCACGCCCGGCTAATTTTTTGTATTTTTAGTAGAGACGGGGTTTCACCGTGGTCTCGATCTCCTGACCTCGTGATCCGGCCGCCTAAAGTGCTGGGATTACAAGCATGAGCCACCCCGCCCGGCCTGAGACCCTGTCTCAAACAACCACCACCACCAGCACCAAGCAAAAAAGAAAAAAATCATTCTAATCTCAGAAGGAAGTATCTATAGTCATACTGCTTCCCAGATAAGGGAAACCAGGAAAAACAATGGATTAATCCCAAACCATAACTCCAGGGAAAGTAAGGATGTGGAAACAAGGCCATCTCACCTGACTCACTGTGGGCTACCACCACTCCCAGCTCGTTCTCGGCGGTGGTTAGCAGGTAGTTGGACTGTGCGTCACCTAAGGAGATCTAGTCACGTAACACTGGTGAAGGAAAATAAGGAGTTAGAAGTCTTCCCCCACCTTAGCCACCTGAGCTGTTTTTCTACTTTTTCTTTTTCTTTATTCTTTTTTTTTTTGAGACGGAGTCTTACTCCGTTACCCAGGCTAGAGTGCGGTGGCATGATCTCAGCTCACTGCAACCTCTGCCTCACGGGTTCAAGCGGTTCTCCTGCCTCAGCTTCCCGAGTAGCTGAGACTACAGGCATGCGCCACCACGCCCAGCTAATTTTTGTATTTTTAGTAGAGACAGGGTTTCACCATGTTGGCCAGGCTGGTCTTGAACTCCTGACCTCAGGTGATCCACCCGCCCTGAAAGTGCTGGGATTACAGGCATGAGCCACCACACCCGGCCTCCTTCTCTTCTTTTGACAAACGACCAGAAGTCTGCTGGGAATAAAGGATACCACTTTGGCCAAGACAATGTCACCTGGGCGGAAACTCTTATAAATTTCAACCTACAAAGAAAGAACAGGAATGTTAAGTGAAAGCTCTAGACTGGGTCTATATGAAACTGTGAACCCTTCTGGTAAAGCCAATCTACTTTCTAATCCTGGAGGGTAGAAATCATCATTACTCATGTCAAGTCAACAACTTTTAATTGCTTCTGTAGTATTATCATACAAATGAAATTTTTTTTTTTTTTTGAGATGGAGTCTCGCTCTGTCGCCCAGGCTGGAGTGCAGTGGTGCGATCTCAGCTCACTGCAACCCCTGCCTTCAGGGTTCAAGCGATTCTCCTGCCTCAGCCTCCTGAGTAGCTGGGATTATAGGCGCGCGGCACGACACTGGCTAGTTTTTGTATTTTTAGTAGAGACGGGGTTTCACCATGTTGGTCAGGCTGGTCTTGAACTCCTGACCTTGTGATCCGCCCGCCTTGGCCTCCCAAAGAGCTGGGATTACAGGTGTGATCCACTGCACCCGGCCCTTTTTTGTTTTTTTTTAAGAGGTGGGATCCCACTGTGTCACCCAGGCTGGAGTACAGTGATGCAATGGTAGCTCACTGCAGCCTTGGACTGCTGGACCAAGGGATCCTCCTGCCTCAGCCTCCCAAGTAGCTAGGACTACAGGTGCGTGCCACCACTTAACCTCAAACTCCTGGGCTCAAGCAATCCTCCAGCCACATCCTCTCAAGCAGCTGGGACTACAAGCATGAGCCGCCATGCCCAGCTAATTTTTAATTTTTTAAATTTTTGTAGAGACAGGGTCTCGCTATGTTGCCAGGGCTGGTCTTGAAGTCCTGGACTCAAGTGATCCTCCCGCCTCAGCCTCCCAAAGTACTGGGATTACAGGTATGTGCGACCATGCCTGGCCTGAGATAATACTTTTAAGGGATTGAGATTCGTAAAGCCATTAAAAAAAAAGAACCAACCAACAACCTTGTCTTTTTCAGTTGCTCGGACATCTTCCTTGCTATAAAAAAAGAATTAACAGAAAGATTAATTATCTGTGAAAAAGAATTTTTTTTTTTTTTTTTTTTTTTTTTTTTGAGACAGAGTCTCCCTCTGTCACCCAGGCTGGGGTACAGTGGCACGATCTCAGCTCACTGCAACCTCCACCTCCTGGGTTTAAGCAATTCTCGTGCCTCAGCCTCTCAAGCAGCTGGAATTACAGGCATGTCCGCCATGCCCAGCTAGTTTTTTGTATTTTTAGTAGAGATGGGGTTTCACCATGTTGGCCAGGCTGGTCTTGAACTCCTGACCTCAGGTGATCCACCCGCGTCAGCTTCTCAAAGTGCTGGGATTACAGGCATGAGTCACCTTGCCCAGCCTGTGAGAAAGAATTATTCTGTAGATTCCTAGTAAATAAAGAGCTACAAGAACAGACAGAACAAGTCGTAAATGGGACACAGCTGCTACCCAGAGGAGCAGGGTGGAGAAGCATCCTCAGACCACACAGAGCAGCAGCATCAATACCTCTGATTAGATAAAGGCAGATCAGATTTGGCAAGAAAGGATAAGGAGTTTCGTTGCCTCAGGGCTTGAACAAAAGCACTATAGCAAGGGTCCCCAACTTCTGGTGGCCTGTTAGGAACCGGGCTGCACAGAAGGAAGTGAGTGGCAGGCAAGCTTCATCTGTATTTACAGCTGCTCCCCAATCGCATACATTACTGCCTGAGCTCCGCCTCCTGTCAGATCGAAGTGGGCATTAGATTCTCATAGAAGTATGAACCCTATTGTGAACTGCGCATATGAGGGAGCTAGGTTGCCCACTCCTTATGAGAATCTAATGCCTGATGATCTGTCACTGTCTCCCATCACCCCCAGATGGGACCATCGAATTGCAGGGAAACAAACTCAGGGCTCCCTCTGATTCTATATTATGGTGAGTTGTATAATTATTTCATTATATATTACAGTGTAATAATAATAGAAATAAAGTGCACCATAAATGTAATGCACTTGAATCATTCTGCAACCACCCCCTCCATGGTCTGTGGAAAAACTGTCTTCCAAGAAACTGGTCCCTGGTGCCAAAAAGGATGGGGACTGCTGCACTACAGAACCACATCAAATCCTGAGGCTGGAAAGGGCCTCAAAAGTTAGATTATCTGCCTGGCAAGAAATGTTTGTCCTTTCTCAAGGAAGCCACACGAAATCACCATCTCATCCACAAATCTTTTCAATGTTTTATAACCTCTGAGTTCAATCTATATTAAATTAAAAAAAAAGTGCTTCCTAAAATGCCTTCTACTTTGAGTCATCCTGACACTGCTAAACTTCAGCTTCACTCAATTCTTTTTGCTTTACTTTTTATTTATTTGTTTTTTGAAACGGTCTCACTCTGTCGCCCAGGCTAGAGCGCAGTGGTGCAATCTCAGCTCACTGCAACCTCTGCCTCCTAGGCTCAAGTGATCTTCCTGCTTCAGCTCCACAAGTAGCTGGGACTACAGGCACGCACCACCATGCCCAGCTAATTTTTTTTTTTTTTAAGAGACGGAGTCTCGCTCTGTCCCCCAGGCTGGAGTGCAGTGGCACGATCTTGGCTCACTGCAACCTCTGCCTCCTGGGTTCAAGCTATTCTTCGGCTTCAGCCTCCTGAGCAGCTGGGATTACAGGCGCATGCCACCATGTCTGGCCAGTTTTTGTATTTTTAGTAGAGACAGGGTTTTACCATATTGGCCAGGCTGGTCTCAAACTCCCGACTTTGTGATCTGCCCACCTCGGCCTCCCAAAGTGCTAGATTACAGGTGTGAACCACTGTGCCCGGCTAATTTTTGTATTTTTTACAGAGACAGGGTTTCACCATGTTGGCTAGGCTGGTCTCAAACTCCTGATCTCAAGAGATCCACCTGCCTCAGCTTCTCAAAGTGCTAGGATTACAGGCGTGAGCCACTGCGCCCAGCCTTTGCTTTACTTTTAAACCCTCTCTTGTTAATATTTTCCTTTTGTCCTAGATCATCCATGTATTTTTTGGATACTACTAGGGGAGAATCAAAGCACAAAGAAGAAAGAAAAATGGGCAAGAGAAAAATAGGAACTGTAGCTGTTGCTCAAAATTCTGGTGTCCTAGTCTATCCTAATCTTATTCCAGTTGCTAAGGCATATGTGACAAGGATACTTCTTACCGGATAGTTCCTCGAAAAGAGTTCTTAAGTGGCATGGACCCCACATACAGGATGTGTACTTTGGCAAAGCGTGAATTGATGCTAGAGACCTGCGGAATACAGAAAAGATCAGCATCAGAGTATAAGCAGTTGTCAGCTCAAGGAGGCAGCAATAAACTGGGGATTACTAGGACTTCAGTGCAAGCAACCCTACTAAGTAGAGAATTTAAGACAAGTTAACTCCTACTTCTCTCTGCGTAAGTGACACATATAAAGAGGAATAAGAGCCACTCTGGCTACCTGATAGAGTTACTATGGGAAACAAAGATGGTATGGGGTTTTTTTTTTTTTTTTTGAGACGGAGTTTCACTCTTGTTGCCCAGGCTGGAGTGCAATGGCGCGATCTTGGCTCACTGCAACCTCCGCCTCCTGGGTTCAAATAATTCTCCTGCCTTAGCCTCCTGAGTAGCTGGGATTACAGGCATGCACCACCATGCCCGGCTAATTTTGTATTTTTAGTAGAGACAGGGTTTCTCCATGTTGGTCAGGCTGGTCTTGAACTCCTGATCTCAGGTGATTCACCTGCTGCAGCCTCCCAAAGTGCTGGGACTACAGGCATAAGCCATTGCACACAGCCGTTTTTTTTTTTTTTTTTTTTTTAATCTTTTCACAACTTGCCCTTCAGAGAGGTATAGATTTTTTAAAGTAGATGGCTAACAATAAAAAAAAAAAAAAAAAAAAAAAGAGGCTGGACACAGTGGCTCATGCCTGTAATCCCAGCACTTTGGGAGGCTGAGGTGGGCGCCATCACTTGAGGTCAGGAGTTCGGGACCAGCTTGGCCAACATGGTAAAACCCCATCTGTACTAAAAATACAAAAATTAGCCAGGCGTGGCAGCACACGCCTATAATCCCAGCTACTCGGGAAGCAGAGGCAGTAGAATTGCTTGAACCCAAGAGGCAGAGGCTGCAGTGAGCCAAGATCATGCCACCGCACTCCAGCCTGGGTGACAGAGCAAGGCCCTGTCTCCAAAAAAAAAAAAAACAAAAAAAAAGTCTAGGAATGGCAAAAAATACAGTCTTTTGCTTTTCTGCAGAAAAAGGACTCAGCTTCAGATGTTCAAAAATAGGCCTCCTAATCATCCTCTGGCATCCCTGTTTCCCAGACACAGGTAGAAACTATGTATTCAGGGAATCAGCTCAGTGAAGGAACTATGCATGCCTGAACTTGGCTGCCTTGATTATTATCCTAGAAATCTGTAAACCAGCACAGTCCAGTAAAACTTTCTGTGATGACAGAAAAGTCATGTGCTGCCCAGTATAGCAACCACTAGCCACAAGTGGCTACTGAGTACTTGAAATGTGGCTAATGTGACTAAGGAAATCAATTTTATTTTTTTCTTGAGAGACAGAGTCTTGCCGTTACCCAAGCTGGAGTGATCATGGCTCACTGCAGCCTCAACCCCCTGGGCTCAAGCGATCCTCCTGCTTCAGCCTCCCAAGTAGTTGGGACCACATGCACGTGCTACCATGCCTGGCTAATTTTTTATTCTTCTTCTTCTTTTTTTTTTGAGACGGAGTCTCACTCTGTTGCCCAGGCTGGACTGCCGTGACGCGGGCTCACTGCAACCTCCGCCTCCCAGGTTCAAGCAATTCTCCTGCCTCAGCCTCTCGAGTAGCTGGGATTACAGGCATGCACCACCATGCTAAGCTAATTTTTGTATTTTTAGTAGAGACAAGGTTTCACCATGTTGGCCATGATTGGCCAGGCTGGTCTTGAACTCCTGACCTCAGATGATCTACCCACCTTGGCCACCCAAAGTGCTGGGATTACAAGCATGAGCCACCGTGCCCAGCAATTTTTGATTCTTTTTGTAGAGATGAGGTTTCACTATGTTTCCCAGCCTGGTCTTGAACTCTGGGCTGAAGCAATCCTCCTGCCTCGGCCTCTTAAAGTGCTAGAATTACCAGTGTGAGCCACTTGCCCTGCCAGAAATAAATTTATGTAGCTTGTGGCTATCATACTGGACACTGCAGTTCTGGCATGGTCATGATTTCAGTATTGAATGGGCATTCTAAGCATGGAGGTCAGGACCAACTTACCTTACAGGTTACAATAGCTCCCACATCTGGCAGTAACTGGGACTCTGTTTCTCTCACTACGGACACCACTGGAAGCTACAGAGGGAACAACAAAAAACTGAAATGTCCTGGCTAACCCTTGGGTCAAGGCATTTGTGGCTTGAGAGTAATATAGGAATGTCTTGGTATAAAGGTGAGAGTTGGAGTATGGATTCATTTATAGCCCAGAGCAGAAGGCCTTAGAAATTTTAGGAAATAGGAGGACCAGGGGGCTACTGAATGCTGCTAGAAGACGTAAATCTCTAAACTTCTTTTTTTTGTTGTTGGAGACGGAGTCTTGCTCTATCACCTAGGCTGGAGTGCAGTGGCACGATCTAGGCTCACTGCAGGTCCGCCTCCCGGGTTCACGCCATTCTCCTGCCTCAGCCTCCTGAGTAGCTGGGACTACAGGCACCCGCCACCACGCCCAGCTCACTTTTTTTGTAGTAAATCTCTAAACTTCTAATAAGTTTTTTGGTGATTTCTCTCGGAATTTCTTGGTATACAACTATATTGCCTATAATCATTGACAATTTTACTTTTTTTGGTTTTTTTTTTGAGATGGAGTTTCACTCTTGTTACCCAGGGTGAAATGCAAGGGCGCTATCTCGGTTCACTGCAACCTCCACCTCCTGGGTTCAAGTGATTCTCCTGCCTCAGCCTCCCAAGTAGCTGGGATTACAGACGCCTGTCACCATGCTCGGGTAATTTTTTGTATTTTTAGTAGAGATGGGGTTTCACCATGTTGGCCAGGCTGGTCTTGAACTCCTGACCTGAGGTGATCCACCCGCCTTGGCTTCCCAAAGTGCTGGGATTATAGGTGTAAGCCACTGCGCCCGGCCGACAATTTTACTCTTTCCTCCAAAGTTATACTGCTTCTTTCTGTTTCTTATTTTATTGCACAGGCTGAAATTTCCACAAAAATGTTACACAATAGTGGCTATGCTTGTTTTCTTCTATTTTAAGTGAATACTTGCAGAGTTTTCTCTTCGAGCATGGTATTGGCTGTTGGTATAAGACGGATATTTTGAGCCTCATCTTTTATCAATCTCTCCGTTGCTCACGATGCTTCAGCTCTCCTGGCCTTCTTTCAGTTTCCCCAACTTACTAAATTCTTCCCACTTTCAGATCTCTCTTCAACCTGTTCTTTCTGCCAGAACTGCACTCTCTCCACCCACCTGACTCTTACCTACTCTTTAGATGATTCAGCTTAAATGTCACTTCTGCTGACTAGGATGGGTTTGCCTGTTACATGTTCTCAAGGTGCCCTGTAATATTCTTTCGAAGCAGCCACCACATATGTAACCATATGCTCATTTGAACATTTATTTGTTTACAATTTGTGTCTGTGTCCTTTGATAGCAGAAACCAAGTCAGCGCTGTGCCTGACACATGAAAATACTCAAGTGCTATCTATGAAATGAACAAACTCAGGACTGTTAAGAACATTCCCGACAATGACTGAATAGAAAGCCCCTTGAATCAGACAGCTTAAGTTACTTACTCAAAGCAGAATCAAGGTCAAGTTAGCCAGAATCTAACTGTTCTAATTCTGAATCCTCTTTCTATTGTGCTCCTTCAAATATTGCTTATATGATCCTGAGCTAATCCTGGATCAATCTCTAAAACTAGAAAGGTAGGTATTACTCACGCATTCAACAAACATTTATTGAGGAGCTGCCTTGTGCTAGATACTGATGGTATGGTGGTAGGGCCTGCTTTCACGGACTTAGATTTAAGCAGGGGAGAAGTCTAGTGGGAAACATATATCTGAGTGTCTCATCATATGCTGACATAAGTGCTTGGAAGAAAAGGAACAGAGTTTTTTTGTGAGTCTTTAACAAAACAAACAAAAACAAAACACCCCACAAAACTCCTTTCCTCAGTTAGTGGGTCCAGAAGGACTTCTCTGGGGTGATAGTAGAGAAGCTATCTAAAGGAGGTAGGAATTAAATAGGCCTAGGAAGATAGAAGTGTTCCAGATAGATGGCATGTTACAAAGGCTCTGTAGCAGGAGAAAGCTTGGCGCATTACCGACACTGAAAGAAGCTAGTATGTTATAAAATTTTTTAAAAGCGCAAGCAGAGACTGTGATTATAACTTTTAAAAACAGAAAAGACAGTATGACTAGATTGCGTCAGTGAGGTGGAGATAGTGGCGCTAGATAAAGCCGGAGAGGTAAGCAACATTCACACAGTATGCAACTCACTGCTGGGCTGAGCTGGGCTGGGATGGGATGCTGAGTTCGCATATGCTTTTGTCCCAACCTCCCTCCCCGAGGGTCAGCAGCACAACCAAGCGAGATCAACACAACTAGTGTGTGGTGGCTAAGTGCACGACAGCGGCGATACGGCTAGAAGAAACTAAGAGACCAACATTGTACCACTGAGGCACTAAAGACGCGTCCGCAGTACCCATGCCTAAGGACTGGAACTCAAGGGCAGCCTAAGGGAAAAACAGAGAGGAGCTGGTACGCCGCTTCCTATACCGCGCCATTCTCGCTGCTCTTCATCAGACAGCCGGCAAGCGACGAAAAGATGTAGCCGTGGCGGGTGTAGGTGCCGCTGCCCGGGCTGCCCTCCTCCAAGTTACACAGACGTTCGCCTGCAGAAAAAATGCTGCATCGGTCACGGGCCCCCAGAAGCTGTAGGCCGTCTAGCCTTCTTGCTTCGGCCCCTATCCAGGACTCTGTACGGGAAACGCTCACTTACCGGGGATGCAGTATCTCACGGGTGGCGCCATGATTACCGCTGTCCCGAAACCCGGATGAAAACGAAGTCGATTTCTCATTGGCCAAACCCAGGCACAGTTCCGCAATAAGACACGTGTCAATTGGTGTTCTTTATCCTTGCGGGTAAACTCCATTTCCCAGGTTACCCCGGGACAAATCCGGGGGCGGAACTTCAGAGCTCCACGCTTGCGCCTGCGCGTGTGGTTGAGGATGGGCTGGCGGCGGGTCCGGGTCCGCTGGCTGGCACTGCGGGCGGCGGGCCATGGTGGTTTGGATTGAGCCGGGCCCGGCCGGGGCGCCGAGTCGGAGGGGGTGGCAGTGAGCGGCGGCAGAGGCTGCAGGGCTCGGTTTGGCTGACTGGGGAGTCGGCAGGCGGCAGGTAAGGGCGAAGCCTCGGCCCTTGCTCCCCATCCTAGTCCCTTTTTCTGGGTAGGGCACTGCCCTGGGGCCTTGTCCTGAGTCCGGGTTCCTGCTCTCTCCTCGCCCCGCCCTGCGGGGCCGTGCCCTCTTCAGCCCGAGCGCACCTTCCGAGCAACGTTACGCTCAGAGCAGGAGGGAAGGAGGTCAAGCGACCCAACTCGTCTGTTTCACAGATATGGAACCTCAGATTCAGAGACAGGGTTCAGAGACTTGTCCAAAATGATCAAGATAGTTAAGATAGAGCCCAAACTGGAACCCACGGATTTTGACTTCCAGTCCATCGCAGTTTCACCTCGCGGCTCTCATTGAGAAATAAAACCTTTTCCCGGTTTTTATGTTTTTGAGGAGTCTCGCTCTGTCGCCAGGCTGGAGTCAAGTGGAGCGATCTCTGTTCACTGCAACCTCCGCCTCCGGCATCAAGCGATTCTCCTGCCTTAGCCTCCCGCGCAACTGGGACTACAGGCGCGCGCCACCACGCCCAGCTAATTTATGTATTTTTAGTAGAGACGGGGTTTCACCATGTTGGCCAAGGTGGTGTCGATCTCTTGATCCGCCCGCCTCGGCCTCCCAAAGTGCAGGGATTACAGGCGTGAGCCACTGCGCCCGGCCTTTTCCCGGTTTTTTAAACTGCAGCTTCCAGTCCTGCGGTCCGATCCTCTTCGCGGCCCCCCATCCCCACTTCAGTAAGCTTTCTCAGGTTGAAAAAGCCGAACTCTGGTTGTGTGGGCCCGTCATCAAAAGATAAGCAGCCGCCAAAAAAAGTTGTTACTCTTTTTCTTCTCAGCGTGTTAGCCCAGAAGGGAGGTCTGCACATGAATAAAATGCTACTCTTTATTGATGTTGGGTATCTCCTGCTTGAGATTGCAAACATCCTGAGAGCAGCGTCTTTGTCCAGATGACATTCGCCACGACTTTGATCTCAGTTCACCTGACTTTTGATAGCTTTGCCGTCTGTCCCTCCCTGTCCCCTCAGTCGACTTTCCCCTTGGGAAACAGATGTGATTTAAAGCCATGGGAAGAGGGGAGTGTTGTGGCCAGCAATCTCCTCCAGTCTGGTGGCAGATGACCACTGTGGCCTGTGACTATTACTGAGGCATCAGAGTACTCGGGCTTGTGCTTGGGGTGGTAGTAAAGCTGCGCTTTGCTCTGTTTCCTCCCCTGTTCACTGAGATTACCCCCTTCTCCCCTACACACATCTTTTTGAATTTTGCTTTACCTCTATTTCTTGAGATGAAAAGTCTGGGCCAGGTGCGGTGGCTCACGCCTGCAATCCCAGCACTTTGGGAGGCTGAGGCAAGCGCATCACCTGAGGTCGGGAGTTCGAGACCAGCCTGACCAACATGGAGAAACCCCGTCTCTACTAAAAAAATACAAAATTAGCCAGGCATGGTGGCGCATGCCTGTAATCTCAGCCACTCAGGAGACTGAGGCAGGAGAATTGCTTGAACCCAGGAGGCGGAGGTTGCGGTGAGCCCAGATTGTGCCATTGCACTCCAGCCTGGGCAACAAGAGTGAAACTCCATCTCAAAAAAAAAAAAAAAAAAAGGTCTGTGTTCAGTTGCGGCCCACTTACTACATATGTAATTTTCCTGGCATCCCATACCCCATTAGCTAATGGAGAGAGGCCCTAGCCTCAGACTTTGTTCACCCAAATCTGTATCTGTGCATCTAGGAGCTTTCTGTTTACATGGTTGGGCTGATTTCTGGTTGGGCTTGTTTTGAAAAACGACTTCTAGCTCCTAAGTGCCATGATTTTAATAAGTTTGTATTTCTCTTTATGAATCAGGAAGAATGATAACAGCAGACACTTATTTAGTGTTTTCACATTGGCAGGAGTGTCCTTGCTGGTATTTGTAGGACAGATAGACATCTGGCCAGGCTTTCCACTTCTGCATCCCTCCAAGTCATTCATTCAACAAATATTTATTGAGTACTTCCATGAGCCAGGTATTGTGCTAAGTGCTTTATAAACATTTCATTTACACTTACCAAATAAGTTTGCTCTTCATACCTGTGGGTTTCACATAGCTGATCCAATCCAACCATGGATTGGAAATATTTGGGGGCAGCTGGGCATGGTGGCTCGCTCACACCTGTAATCCCAGCACTTTGGGAAGCCAAGGCAGGCAGATCACCTGAGGTCAGGAGTTCAAGACCAGCCTGGCCAACATTGTGAAACCCTGTCTCTACTAAAAATACAAACATTTGCTGGGCGAGGTGGCAGGTGCCTGTAATCCCAGCTACTTGGGAGGCTGAGGCAGGGAGAATTGCTTGAACCCAGGAGGCGGAGGTTGCAGTGAGCCGAGATCTTGCCACCGCACTACAGCCTGGGCAACAGAGCAAGACTTCATCTCAAAAACAAACAAAAAAAGTGTTTATGTGTAGTATTTACTTTGTATTACGTATTATGAGTAATCTATAAATGATTTAAAGTATATGGGAAGATATGTATAGGTTATATGCAAACACTATGCCATTTTATATCAGATTTGAGCATCCATGGATTTTGGTATCTGAAGGGAGGACTGGAACCAATCCCTCTGCAGATACGGGGGTCGACTGTATCTGTATAGTTACAGAATCATAAAAGGTTAGAGCTGGAAGGGACCTTAGCATTTAATCCCACTCCCTCAATGAATGTGAACACATGGAGATTGAGTCCCAGTAAAGTTGAATGATTTGTCTGAGGTTACAGAACTGCTTAGGGACAGAATTGAACCCTAAAGAATTAGGTAAATCTGGTCTTTGAGGCAGACATTTCCTGTAGCGCTCAGGAATTTAGGATGTGGTTAAGAATGATCTGAAAAGTGGAGAATAGAAGTTTTTTTTTTTTTTTTAAGACTAGAAGAGGTGTGAGGTAGTATATAATTCGAGTTTATTACAAACGAGGAATGCATTGGATTTGTATGCTATTGCTACAAAAAGCATCTTGGCAAATAGGGAACTCTCCATTACCTATAGAAAGGGAATGAACAGCAGTGTGGACAGTCCAAAAGCCACCTAGATTTGTTGTGGGGTAATCTATTTTGTCCCACTCTTACATTTGATTGTGGGTGTCTACTATTTTAAAAATTCATGCTACAAGCCAAATCATGCTTCCAAACAATAGGTGTGGAAGTTTGAGCTTGAGCTTTTAATTTTTTTTGAGGCAGAGTCTCACTCTGTCTCCCAGCCTGGAGTGCACTGGCGCCATCTTGGCTCACTGCAACCTCCACCTCCCGGGTTTCAGCGATTCTCCTGCCTCAGGCTCCCAAGTAGCTGGGATTACAGGCACGCGCCACCATGCCCAGCTATTTTTTTGTATTTCCAGTAGAGACAGTGTTTCACCACGTTGGCCAGGCTGGTCTCAAACTCCTGACCTCAAGTGATCCGCCTGCCTCGGCTTCCCAAAGTTTTGGGAGTACAGGTGTGAGCCACTGCGCCCGGCCTTTTTTTCTCTTTTCTACACTCCCCTTAATTCTTTTAGCTTCCTAGGAGGTGACAGGAACGGACAGTTTCTTTATCCTGGTGCTGAGCGTAGGTCCCTACTGAATTGTGCCTTCTCCTTCTCTGTGGACCTTGTCTGCTGAGTTTCTTTTCACCTTAGGGCTTACAGGGCTTGTGCAAGGAGGTAATTAAGTGTTTTCTTTGAAAGGTCTTTTGTGGGGATGAGCCAGGGTGCAAGGAGAGTACAGTGCTCCAGTTACCGAATTGAAACCATCCCTGCAGTGGAGCAGCCTCCTCCAGTTTCTGTTGGGTTTTGAGCTACCTGTTAAATAAGTCAGTGGGGTTGTCAAGGACAAAGCCCTCCCTGGCTGCCTCAGGGCAAAATCAGGTAATTTTTTTTCTGGTGAAAGTCTTTAATCTGCAGAACTGATGAAACTGTCATAGAAGGAATCTGTTAGCGTATCTGTGTCTTCTGTTCTGGTCATTGCCCAGGCAGCTGATCTCTTCCCATGGCTGCTGCATGAGGTAGAAACTGCATAGAGGAGACGGAGGCACTGGCAGAGGTGCCATAGAAGCAGTGAACTGGGAAGTCTGGTTGGGCAGCTTGGGGCTAAGGCAACAGCTGCAGAGAAGGTTCTTCAGTGTCTAATTAGACTGGGGCAGTGGAGTCCATCAGAGAGGTCAGGCCCCTAGGCCTTCATGAATCAACATGGAGGTCCCCTCCCATTGACTCCTTCCTGTGTTCTGCTCAGAATACCTGGAGTTGTCTTGGCTACCATTTCCTTGGGGTGGGGCTGGGAATGGAATTGGAGACAAGCATTTTCTGTCATGCAAGGGGTAGCTGGCTGTCCTGACAGGAAACAGGGAATCTCCTGCTACCAGGTCGAGTTGGCTGGCCTGTGACATCAGCCCAGAGGGAGTAGGAAGGAAGAGTATCTTTTGCCAAGACTTAAATAGCACCAGGAAATACCTCGGTGCAGGATCCACATTCTGTGTACTCATTCCTCCACTGGCTGTTCTTTGGTGAGGAATAATCATCTGAAGGTAGGTTGATGCACTAGGGCAGTCAGGAAGCCCTGGCAATCTGCTACAGTGGCCATGCCCAGAGACACAGTGGACAGCTTTGTCCACGTTGGCCACACTCCACCCAAAAGTCTGTCTACACAGACAACTCCTAAGACTGCTTTGATTTGGAGTGGCCTTTCTCACCCCTTTCCTGTGGCCTGTTGCTTTAGGTGTGCATCACCTTGGATTTGCTATGGAACCATGTGGTGTAATTTAAGTACGATTTCTGCAGGCTCAGAACCGTCAGTCTTACTCCCTTAATCTGGTTGGAACATTGGCACTGGTCAGTCCGTAGAAAAGTGAAGTAACCGTCCTACTTCTCCTAGTTGGTGACTGGCCTAGCTGGGTCTTAGTCTTAGGTGTTTGCCCTCCAAGTGAGTACTCTAGGCCTTCCCACTAGCAGAGTAGGGAGGGAGGGCTCAGACTCGATCCTCACAAAGGCGTGCTCTCGTAGGAACCATGCGAGGCCAGCGGAGCCTGCTGCTGGGCCCGGCCCGCCTCTGCCTCCGCCTCCTTCTGCTGCTGGGCTACAGGCGCCGCTGTCCACCTCTACTCCGGGGTCTAGTACAGCGCTGGCGCTACGGCAAGGTCTGCCTGCGCTCCCTGCTCTACAACTCCTTTGGGGGCAGTGACACCGCTGTCGATGCTGCCTTTGAGCCTGTCTACTGGCTGGTAGACAATGTGATCCGCTGGTTTGGAGTGGTGAGTGATGTCCAGGGAGCAGGAAAAGGGGTGTTGTGGGGAGCAGAGGGACATGTCACTCACAGACCCAACCCAGGTTTTGGAGGCCGGCCCCCACCCCCAGGGAAACTCCGAGTCTGCTTTGGGCATAGCTCTTGCACCGTGTCTCCCTGACCTTGCTGGTGTTGGCAGGTGTTCGTGGTCCTGGTGATCGTGCTGACAGGCTCCATTGTGGCTATCGCCTACCTGTGTGTCCTGCCTCTCATCCTCCGAACCTACTCAGTGCCACGACTCTGCTGGCATTTCTTCTATAGCCACTGGAATCTGATCCTGATTGTCTTCCACTACTACCAGGCCATCACCACTCCACCTGGGTACCCACCCCAGGTGGGTCCCCACAGGAGCATTGGGGGAAGTTGCTGGCTATGGGGGCTGGTCCCAGGAGTGGGGAGAGTACCTTGGTATGTTCTGAGAGACAGAACTGGTGCTGCCACAGTTATGCTCTCCCTTCACACAGGGCAGGAATGATATCGCCACGGTCTCCATCTGTAAGAAGTGCATTTACCCCAAGCCAGCCCGAACACACCACTGCAGCATCTGCAACAGGTGGGTCTCGGCTTTGCTGTCTGGGAGTCCCAGCTGTGGTCCTTCTGCTGTAGCCCTAGGGCAAAACCTAACCTTGAGTTTGCTAAGACATGGGTGAATCACCCATCATGTCCCAGGTGATGTGCCCTCTTCTCCTGACACCTCATCCTTAGGATGGTCCTGTGAATTAGGCATTATTACCACTTGTGAAAACCGAGCTTTGGAGAGATGAGTACCTTGTCCAATATCTTATAGCCATTAAACTGCAGAGCTGGGTTTGAAGCAAGGCCTGGCTGTCTTCAAAGTCTGTGCCCTTTCCGCCTCAGCAGGATGCTGGTCCTTGTAGGGAAGGATTGGCACTGACATCTCAAGAACTTTGGCCACCGTAACAGAGCCTGTGTCCCTTCCTCACAGGTGTGTGCTGAAGATGGATCACCACTGCCGTATCCTTTTGCTTTCTCTTCTGCCTGAGGCCTTCTTTAGCTCCAGAGCACTGTACAGGGTTAATGGCCACCATTTTAGCATCACCCTGCAGAGAACACTGGAGTTGAGGAGTTGTGGGGGCTGACCATCTCCTGGGAGAGCAGGAAGCTCACACTCTAGGACGGATCTTCTTGGAGCAAGGAATCTTTTAACGCCTCTTTCTTTTCTAGACTCTCATGCTAACAGCTATTGGATGGAAAGAGATGTTCGGGTTTCTGTGGTTGTTTACTGTGTACGCCAGATAGAACCATGGGTCCCCATCTGCTGTTCCACACAGATGTTTGGCTAACTCCAGCTAGGCTGAAATATTGGCAGATTCATTTTACTGAAGGATTTCAGTTTCCGTGACTTCTTGGTGGGACCTGAATGCTCTGAAAAGCTTTGAGCATTTTCACCTCAACCTTGGGTGTAAACAGTCTTGTATTTTCTTGCCTTTGGAAAGTAGTTCTTAGTGACTGGAAGCCTGAGGCTTGGGTGATGTTGTCAGGAACCAGGGATGAACCCGAGGGGCCTGGACACCGCCTGAAATTGTGTTTGATTCTAGTCCTTAATCATTTCCCAACCAGCCTGGCTAAACAATTGTGTGGGCCACTATAACCATCGGTACTTCTTCTCTTTCTGCTTTTTCATGACTCTGGGCTGTGTCTACTGCAGCTATGGAAGTTGGGACCTTTTCCGGGAGGCTTATGCTGCCATTGAGGTGAGATTGTCAGGAGCAGGGCAGCTCAGTAGTACAGAACTTTGGGATGCAGAACCTGTCCCTAAGGAATGGGGCTGGTAGCACCCCATACTAGAGGCCTGAGAGTATAACCAGCACTGTTTTCCGTCCCCTTAGAAAATGAAACAGCTCGACAAGAACAAACTACAGGCGGTTGCCAACCAGGTGGGCTGTCCCCACCCCACTGCCTCCTGCTGCTCAGGCCTGGGGGCATAGAGTTGCTCAGGCAACTGGGGCCGATCTGCCCATTTAGTTGTAGAGGCTGCCGAGAGGCCACTCTAGACCAGATCAGGAGTGTTCAGGCAGGCTGGCTGTGGTGGGTAGACTAAGTGGCCTACAGGCAAGCTGGAAGTCCCTGGTATGTGACAGTTTTGGCTATCTATCCCGTCATCACCTCTCTTTGGGCCGAGCAAGCAATCCGCCTTGGTGATGGCCTGAGCAGCAAGGAGTCTATGTTAGTCTGTGTCATGGGGTTCCAGGGGACAGAGATCAGGCTGAGCCAGTCTGATCATCCCTTGCTCCTGGTCCATCTGCATCTGGATCATCCCTGCCCCCCAGTACCTTTTAGGACTAAATCTGCTGAGCCCATCTTGGGCCCATATTGATTGTATTTCTGCTGCCCTTTCACAGTCCCTAGTGGAGCTCACAGTCCCTAGTGGTTCTCCCCACTCCAGTCAGTCCATTCTGGGTATGGTCTGGTCTCCTCTCTTGGGGATGCAGCTGCGCAGTGAAGGAGTTCTGGCTGGGGATTGGAGTGGCTTCCCCTGGAGCCCCATTTGTGTTGTCACTCTAAAGGCCCAGGGTCAGCTTCTCCTGTGCTTCACCATCCTGTCCAGACCCTGCTCTGCTGCCCAGTGTTTGTCCATGTGGTGATGCCTGGGCTTGGTCCACCCATCTTGGCTGCTACCCTGACTCCTCTGTGGCTTTACCCCGTTTTCTCTGCCTGGGTTTGGATCACTTCCTGCCTATAGGTGCTGGGGGCAGTTGCTGGAGACCCACAGAGCAAATGAGCCAGCTTTGCTCTTTTCTTTTTCTAGACTTATCACCAGACCCCACCACCCACCTTCTCCTTTCGAGAAAGGATGACTCACAAGAGTCTTGTCTACCTCTGGTTCCTGTGCAGGTATTTGTTTTTGATAGTTTTAAGGGAGGGGAAGCTTCAGAAAAAAAGTTTTTTAGGTGCCCACACGCAGGCAGAAACCCATTCCTAAGTGAACTGCCACTGCTCTAGTCTAATTTAGGTTGGCAGAGAGCCAGCACTTTCTTCAGCATTCAGGGCAGGGAGCACTGAGGATGTTGGCATTGCTTATTACTAAGCACACAGATACAAGTATATGCTTGATATGTAACCAAAGTAAGTTAAACTCCTTATTTAATCTTCATAGCACCTGTCTGAAGGCTGAGTGACTGTATTTATAGATGAGGAAAACTGAAAATTGGGGGCCAAGGGGCGGTGAAGTGAAGTGACTTGTTCTATGATACACAGCCAGTAGGAATAGTAGCACTGGAATTTGAATTTCATGCAGTAGCACTGGAATTTGAATTTCATGCCATCCCATTCCAACCCTGGGTGTTTACTACCCCCCACTATCTCCCAAGCATGGGTATTTTAGGAAATATAGAACATTTTCTCAGTAATACAGACTTATTTTTCTATTCTCCTTTCTGCATACTCTCTTATTTTCCCTTAACAACAACAGAGATGGAGTCTTGCTATGTTGCCCAGGCTGGACTCAAATGATCCTCCTGTCTCAGTCTCCTGAGTTGCTGGAACTACTAGGCATGAGCTACCATGCCTGGCTTCACATCATTTATTCTTAGGCCACTTTGATGCTTTTTCATTGATGCTCTTTATAGACATAGTGAAGTAAAAGTTTATCTAGGATATATGCTGGGAGGTGAGGGAAACTTGGGTAGAGAGGTTCCAAGCCAGTTGTTATTGCTTAGCTCAATTTCAGACATATTTCCTCTAGCCCTCTCTCAACTACCCACCAGTCTTCGCCCCTCTTTTAGTTCTGTGGCACTTGCCCTGGGTGCCCTAACTGTATGGCATGCTGTTCTCATCAGTCGAGGTGAGACTAGCATCGAAAGGCACATCAACAAGAAGGAGAGACGTCGGCTACAGGCCAAGGGCAGAGTGAGTAGGGTTGAAGGCTCGGGGTGGGTAGGTGGGTAACTGAACCTCTCTCCTGTAAACAGAGGCCATGGGCAGGGCTGACTAGGGCAAGCATTGTAAAAGGCCAGAACTACTCTACCTGAGCTTTAGCTTAGCCAATTTAGTCTCAAAAATTAGAAGTTCAAAGAAACGTGTTTTTCTTGGCTCCAGGTATTTAGGAATCCTTACAACTACGGCTGCTTGGACAACTGGAAGGTATTCCTGGGTGTGGACACAGGAAGGTAATGTAAGACACACAGACTAATGCTATCCAACAGAACGCTGAGATGAGAAAGATGTTCTATGTCTGTGAGCACCTGGAATATGGCTAGTGGCTACTGTGTTTAGCACAGTTCTAGACTCTAGGAATGGAGATCATTGTTCATTTGAACCAGAGAGGCTTGAGGCCAATACTGTGTGGTTTTAAGTAACAGATGAGACTTCAACATGACTACAGTAGAATCCTAGGAAAGCTGTGCTCAGGAAGGGGCCTCTGGGTGTAGGATACAGTGGCCACCAGTCACCTCTCACTTGGAGAGCAGTGTCTAGAGTTCAAGCCAATAATTTGTGAGATTAAAATAATCTACTTGTCATAGAGGCCCTAAGACAGTAACTGGAGCTAGCTCTCTCAGCCCAAGACAAGAGGAAACAATTTTTCAAATGGCAGTTACTGAGGCGGTAACAATCAGATGAGCGGACGTGCCTTCCCTCCTCCCTTTCCCATGTACATGACACTCCTTCTATCACTGTGCTTACACTGGACCTTTAGAAGTTTAGCTCGAAACCTTAAAAGGCCTTCAAGGCACCAAAAGGTATATTTGTTGGATAAAATTGGGTAGCAGAAATTAGAACTTTTGTTACTTTCATGATTGACACTGAGGTAGCTTCAGGATACCTTGATGTATGCTTGTTAAGGAATGATGATCGGGAAGGACCAAGAATTCTTGGAACTCAGAGACATTTCTCTCTTCTCTTCTAGGCATTGGCTTACTCGGGTGCTCTTACCTTCTAGTCACCTGCCCCATGGGAATGGAATGAGCTGGGAGCCCCCTCCCTGGATGACTGCTCACTCAGCCTCTGTGATGGCAGTGTGAGCTGGACTGTGTCAGCCACAACTCGAGCACTCATTCTGCTCCCTATGTTATTTCAAGGGCCTCCAAGGGCAGCTTTTCTTGGAATCCTTGATCAAAAAGAGCCAGTGGGCCTGCCTTAGGGTACCATGCAGGACAATTCAAGGACCAGCCTTTTCGCCACTGCAGAAGAAAGACACAATGTGGAGAAATCTTAGGACTGACATCCCTTTACTCAGGCAAACAGAAGTTCCAACCCCAGACTAGGGGTCAGGCAGCTAGCTACCTACCTTGCCTAGTGCTGACCCGGACCTCCTCCAGGATACAGCACTGGAGTTGGCCACCACCTCTTCTACTTGCTGTCTGAAAAAACACCTGACTAGTACAGCTGAGATCTTGGCTTCTCAACAGGGCAAAGATACGAGGCCTGCTGCTGAGGTCACTGCCACTTCTCACATGCTGCAGAAGGGAGCAAAAATAAAGGTATTCGATTTTTAAAGATATGTAGCTTCTCACTCTCTGCCTCACAATAGGGCAGGGAAAGGGAAAGTCAGGGTCAAGACCTAGTGAGTAGGTGTTCTGGTCATGCTTCCTACACTTTTTTTTTTTTTTTTGGAGACAGAGTCTCACTCTGTCTCTCAGGCTGTAGTGCAGTGGCGTGATCTCGACTCATTGCAACCTCCGCCTCCCAGTTTCAAGTGATTCTTGTGTCTCAGCCTTCCAAGTAGCTGTGATTAAAGGCGTATGCCACCACACGTGGCTAATTTTTGTATTTTTAGTAGAGATGGGGTTTCACCATGTTGGCCAGTCTGGTCTTGAACTCCTGACCTCCAGTGATCCATGTGCTTTGGCCTCCCAAAATGCTGGGATTACAGGCATCAGCCACCATGCCCAGCCTAATTTTTTTTTTTTTTTTAATTATTTGTAGAGATGGGTTCTTGCTATATTGCCAGGGCTAGTCTCAAACTCCTAGCCTCAAGCGATCCACCTGCCTCAAGCGATCCACCTGCCTCAGCCTCCTAAAGTGTTGGGGTTACAGGCGTGTGCTACTGTCCTGGTTACTCTGAAAAATTTTTGGCCAATCCCTGTCATTGTTATTCCAGTGACACCTCTGGTTATATGAGGCATATGTGGGGTGGGGGAAATATCTGACAGTCCCATTACCAAAAGAAATCTTTATTCTTCAGCAGGTACACAACACCCGCCAACCCTGGTCCTCAGGGCCACACTCATATGCGCTCACCTCTCAGCAGCATATCGCCCCTTTTCTGACATATAAACGCAAGAGACCCAGGACCCTAAATCTTTCTTCAAACACAATTGTCTCACACACACTTATTTTACAAATCCACTAGAAATATGGACTCTTATGTTCCTTGTACAGCCATGCAGCAGAGGCCTAGCATTTGTGCTGTGTCTGTGGGAAAGGCAGTCAGAGGCCAGTGGTTTCCCTGCTTTGGGGAAGATGGCTCGATAGTTAGTAATTCCAGGTTAGATTGTCAGAACAGTCTAGGCCAGGACTGAGGGCTCAGCTGCCAGGGCTCCCCAACAGAAACCTGTAGGCAAAAAGAAAGTTGGCAGCATTAGTGGTGAGGCTCATCTTGGTCCCATCTCTCCCCACGACCTAGAAACTCACCACTCCCCCCTGGCTGACACTGCTTCCTTGCGCACCAGTCTCTTCTTGTCATCCAGGGGTTTGGCTAGGGCCCGGATCACCTGTGGTTTGTACGGCAGCAGCTGTGGAGTCAGAGTATATAATGAACCTTGCTCATCCAAGGCAACTGAAAGTACCGCTTTTTTGATTCTGTACAACCAATATTCTGAGAAAAGCAAAACATCTTTAGTGATTCCAAGGGATGTTAAGTGGCAGAATGGCCATTCTGTTGCCTTCTGGGCCCAAGGAAAAGAGTCCTTGGGCCCAGAATTACAAGATCTGTACCTTGTAATTAAGATCTCAATTACACAGCAGGGTGGCCAAGCCCACCTGACTAAGGCAAAAAGGTACTTATGTGTCTCTTGAGACATTCCCAGGCCAGGGAAGGACACCTGAGGTACTTACCACAGGGGTGGGGAGGCGAGTGAGAGCATGCATGCACTGCAGTGCAGCGATCCGGACAGCCTGGAACACAACCACAAGGAGGTGAGAGCATGCCCAGGGAGAGATGCTGGTGCCTAAGAGTTGCTGGGGCTCAACGCACCATGGAAGGGCTAGAGCTGAGGTTCAGAAACTTGGTGACGAGGGTGTCCACGTGAAGACTCATGACTTGGGGTGCTTCCAGTAGAAGAGGCTGAAGGCAGCTGAGGGTGGAGAGCTGTACCACACAGTCAGGGCAGGACAGGGCCTCCAGCAGCAAGGAAAGAAGCTAAGGGGCAATGGGCAAGGTGGGGGATGGCCACATCATGAAGATCCTTGTTCTTGTCCCCTCCCCTTTCTAGCCCCATCTGGGGAAGAATAGCTTTGTCCTTTGCTTAGAAGCTCTGCCTGCAGGACTTACCGTGGGCAGCTCTGGCAAGAGCACAGGCTTGGGCAGCCTGTTAAGTACATGAGAAAGACCCTTCAAGTAGTTTGGCTTCACATCTGTAAAAAATGGAAAGGCTTAGGGGAGAAATTGGACTTAGATATATAGCTTGAGAATTCAATTCCAATCTGTGATAAGGCTGAGACATCACCCTACGAAGGGGTGAAAAAGCCCTTCACGCTCAGAATAAGCAAGATACGCCCATCAAAGGAAGAAGTGGAACAAGAATCTAGAAGTTTAGTCTTCTAGGCACAGACCACAATATAGCTCTAAAGAAGCAAGCGAGTCCTAAATTATCTTAGGGAATGTGACCAAGCAAAGGAGAGGTGTGTATATGTGGGGACTTTCTTTCAGACTCCTTACCTTGGGGAGCAGCATGGAAGCCCTGGACCAAAGCAGGCACATTATCTGTGAAGAACCGCTGGCGGAACATGATCCGCACTTCAGCATGGCCAGCACGAGTCAACACATCAGTGCAGTCAGACATGAGCAGAGAGAAGCCATCAGCTGCTGCTGGACCTAATTCTGGGTCACTCAGGAGGCCCATGAGCTGGAGAAAAAAGAGCCTTTGAGGTACATCAGGGAAGAAGAATCTTAAGTGCCAAAGATGAGGATGGGGCTGGGTGTGGTGGCTCATGCCTGTAATCCTAGCACTTTGGGAGGCCAAGGCAGGTGGACTGCTTGAGCCTAGGAGTCTGGGCAACATGGCCAAACCCAGTTCTTACAGAAAATACAAAAATTAGCTGGGTGTGGTGGGGTGCCCCTGTAGTCCCAGCTACTTGCGAGGCTGAAGTGGGAGGATCACTTGAGCCTACGGAGGTTGAGGCTGGAGTGAGCTGTGACTGTACCACTGTACTCCAGCCTGGGCAACAGAGTGAGACCCTCTCTCCAAAACAAAACAAAACAAAACAAAACAAAAAACACACAGAGGAGGATGGAAGTCCTTGGGAGGAATAGGAGCAACAAGAAAGTTTGTTTGGGTCCTGGGTTCTCCTGTCTCCAGAAAGGACGTACCCGGGCTGTAAGGCAGGAGCTGAGAGGATGGTATCTGAGCACTAGGGCCTTTGTTACCTGTAATTGGAGACAGAGAGAACAATTGGGGAATGACACTCAAACCCGAGAACCCCGAGACATAGATGTTTATGGTTTAGGGTCAAACAGGGACATTTTATTTAACCAGACATAACTGCCTCTCTGGCTAACCAGACTCCACTCCAGCTCCTTACCCAGAGAAGAAGAGTGAAGGCCTGACTACGACAGGGCCCAGAGCCCAGGCCAGCCTCCACTTTGTCCACAGCCAGCTGTAGGAATTCATCCAGCTGCTGCCCTAAAAAGCAGAGAGGAAATGCTGACATAAAGGCTACACATTTTCCCTTTAACAATGAAGGATGCAAATCACTTAAGTGCAGAGCTCCCTGAGAAGCTGTTAGAAAGGGAAAATATCATTTTTGCCTGCAGACAAAATGATTGGACACCTGCATAAGAGCCTGGTATTCTCATAATATAGAGGTGCTGCCATTTGAAAAGAGAGAGTCATCTACTTCCAATAAAGAATTATCCACACTAGCCCCACTGTAGGGAGTAGGACGGCAGAACTAGACTCTTTGTGCTCCCTTCTCTTCTTAGGTACTATAAAGCTCTGCCCAAATGCGGTCTTGACGCTTTTCCCACGGGCAGTCCCAGGACAGTGCTTCAGCAGTTGAAGCCCTATTAATGTTATTAGCAAGCTCCTTTTAAAAAGAGAATGAGTACTGAACTATAAGATTTCATGGGTAGTTGATTCTGGGAAGCTCCTTACACAGTCTGATCTCAGTACCTGCAGGGTGCTTGTTGAGGAGTCCTGCAAAGCACTTGGCAGCAGCGGTAGAAGAAAAGGGGCAGCTGTGGCAGCAGCTCAGTTCCAAAAGCTCCCGCATGAGTTGGTTCAGCTGAGGGATTTCCACCTACAGAAAACCTGGCCATGTAATGGACCCAGAGAACACTTGAACTCCAAGAGAACCAGTACATAGTGGCAGCAGGGACCGGGACGGATGAGAACTAACTTCTCTGGTGGGGGAAGTAAAACATCAGCTTAGCCTGTGGCAAATTTCAGCCCAGAGTTACCTTGTCAAGGTTAAATAACAGTACTTCCCAAGTGTGCTCACTTACATTTTGAGGCAGGGAGCAGACAAAGGCCATAAGCAGTGCAATCAGCCGCCTCTGCCCTGAGGAGCCATCCTATAAAGGAAGGAGAGCCCAATCGAGCCTGCCAGCAATAGGCTTGTCTGCCCCTCTACCCATTCCAGATTAGCCCTAAAAAAAAAAACCAGCTTGAAGGATGTAAGTTCTAAGACTGTTACCTGGAATGGCTGGAATCTGCTCGGGAAGCTGTTTTCCGGCAGAAAGGAGACGTTGCCATCCAAGAAGAGGGGCACAATGTATGTGACGCTCTGGGCAGCTAACCTGGGAGCAGAGTACTAGGTATGACCAAGGAGCTAGGATTCTAAAGCAGCCCTCTCCTCCACAGACGTGCTTTTCAACCTGGGGTTCGAATTAGGATCACCACTTCAATGGGACGTGCCCTGATGATTCATGCATTGAACAAATATTAATTTGGCACATACTATGTGCCAGTAATCATTTCCATTCAGGTTCCCATCTGGGAAGTCAAGGTATATTTTAAAATGCTCTATAGGTAATTCTTAAGCACATCTGCGGCTAAGAACCACTGGCCCATGGCTTCCCACCCTCATAGTCCATGGTGTTAAGAGCCCCTTCCTTTTGTTTTGTCAACAAAACTTACAAGACAATTAACTGCACCCACATTTACATATAGGTAAAAGGACAGCTGACAAGGCAGCTACTTGTTGCTTCTTCCCAAGAATGCTATCCTTCTCCCTGGGTTCAAGCCATATATCCATGATTACACTTACTCAGGGCTCAGGTGGGTCGTAGCAGTGCCAATGACAGACACCATGGCAGCCAACACCTCATCCTCCAACAGTACTTTTCTCAAAACTGAGGGCTCCTTCTCTGCAAAACACACACACATGCACACAATCACAAGACCATGACGGGTTCAAGAAATGAATGATTGGGTTCTGTCAGCATCACTGACTCTGGGGCTTGACTCTAGCCATGACAGCAGTTCTTAATCTGGCCTCTGGTAGTGCTGTAGTCCTGAGAAGCAGCAGGGCATCAGAAACAGGAGTGGTCTGACCTTGGGCCATAGAGCGCTCTTGAGAACTCTGCACAGTGCTTAGACTAGGCCAACAGTGGGAAAGAGGGATAGCTAAGATGAACATTCTTAACATAAGAAATAGAAATGTTGTCCCTGGTGTCCATGGAGATGCAACGAAAAAAAAAATAGTATTGTTGGTCTCTGAAAAAATTAAAAACATGGATTTATCTTCATGGGTCCTTATTATTTATAGCAACTGTCATACACTGAGTACTTCCTGTGTGGCAGGTACTATACGCTATCTTATTTAATCCTTACCAACTACCCTGTGAAACAGTTTTGTTTTTTTTTTTTTTGGGGGGACAGGAACAGGATCTCGCTCTCTCACCCAGGCTCGAGTGCAGAGGCACAATCATGCCTCACTGCAGCCTTGAACTCCTGGGCTCAGGTGATCCTCCCACCTCAGCCTCTTGAGCAGCTGGGACTATAGGTGTGCACCACTATGTCTGACTATTTGTAGAAACAGGGTCCCCTGTGTTGCCGAGGCTGGTCTCAAACTCCTGGACTCAAGTGATCCTCCCATCTTGGCCTCCTGAAGTGCTGGGATTACAGGTGTGAACCATGGCGCCAGCCTAGACGGTACTCTTTATCTCCATCTTACAAGTGAGGAAACTGAAGCTTGGAAAGGCTGAATATCTTCACCTAAGTTAGCAAGTGGTAGAGTTGAGGATAAAACCCAACCAGGTGGGCTTGACTCCAGAGTCCAATTCTAAGTAAACTAATCACATAGCACTTCAAGGAGAAAAGGTGTGCATTCTTTTGAATGTTGCTAACACTAGTGGATTTTGGTTCCTGCCATTGGTCAGGGTGGCACCCTTTGCTATGAAGTGAAATCTCACTCTGAGGACAAAGGATTCAAAATAAACCTCTGATAGTACAAAACACAGTACCACCAATACCCAGAGGGTGGTGCTGTTCAACACCAGCAGAGGGCAGAGTTCCCAAAGGCCAGGAAGGAGAGGTGGAAAGTTACCTGGCATAGAGGCCTGCACAGCCAAGGCAAGCAGGCAAGGTATAGCTGTCTGGTGGAAATACCAGCAGCTCTCGGGGTCCTGCTGACATTTTTCTGCCATCTGTTTGAGGCTCTGACAGACAGCAATAACGTCACTGGATTGTGCAACCATATTCCCTGTTGATGAGAAAGTGTTCTCTGTAAGGTTTGCTTAAAAGCACTTTCAGGTGTTTCCAATACACCGCAGATGAGAGGAACAAAGATGAGTGACTGAAGAGACCAAGAGTGCCTTATTAAAAAGCTGAGTCACTTTATTCTCCTGGCTGTTCTTTCTGATCTATTCAGACTTCATCGTTGAGACTTGCTCTGTCCCAGGCTCTGCAGCAGAAGCACTTGTATATATTCTCTCCTTATTTTTCATAACAACCTTAGAAGTATCATTTCCCTCACTCTATAGAGAAGGACATGGAGGCACAATGAAATAAATGATCAGTGGCTTTTCCAGGGTCACAGGAAGTGCAAAGTCAGGAATCAAGCCCAAGTTATAATCCAAGTCTAGTATTCATTCTACTATGTAACAGCTGCTGGATCAACCACAGTAGGCCTGAATCTACCCACAGGGCAGGCTGCTGTCACTTTTGCATTGGAGCAGTGCTTAAACTCAATGGTCTACAAGTTACCAGGGGACACTGTCAAAATGCAGATTCTGATCAGTGAGGGCCTGAGATTCTGCACTTCTAACAAGCTCCCAGATGACGCCCATGCTGCTGGTTAACAGACCATCTTTTGAGCACCATGGCCTTAGGGTAATGCCTCTCAATTCTGACCCCACATGAAAATTACCTAGGTACTCTTTTTTTTTTTTTTGGAGACAGGGCTTCATTCCTGTTGCCCAGGTCAGGCTGGAGTGCAATGGAGTGATCTCGGCTTGCTCCATCCTCTGCCTCCCGGGCTCAAAGTGATTCTCCTGCCTTAGCCTCCCAAGTAGCTGGGACTACAGGTGCATGCCACTGCTCCTGGCTAATTTTTGTATTTTTTGTAGAGATGCGGTTTCGCCATGTTGCACCGGCTGGTCAGGTCTCAAACTCTTGAGCTCAAGTGATCCATCAGCCTTGGCCTACCAAAGTGCTGGGATTACAGGCGTGAGCCACCACACCCAGCCAGGCACTTTTTTTTTTTTTGAGATGGAGTCTCACCCTGTTTGCCCAGGCTTGAGTGCAACGGCATGATCTTGGCTCACTGCAACCTCCGCCTCCCAGGTTCAAACAATTATGTTGCCTCAGCCTCCCGAGTAGCTGGGATTACAGGCCCCTGCCACCACACCCAGATAATTTTTAGTAGAGACGGGATTGCACCATGTTGGCCAGGCTGGTCTCGAACTCCTGACCTTGTGATCCACCCACCTCAGCCTCCCAAAGTGCTGGGATTATAGGCGTGAGCCACTGCGCCCAACCCTTTTTTTCTTTTGAGATAGAGTTTCACTCTATCGCCCAGGCTGGAGTGCAGTGGTGCAATCTCAGCTCACTGCAACCTCCGCCTCGTGGGTTCAGGAGATTCTCCTGCCTCAGCCTCCCCAGTAGCTGGGATTACAGGTGCATGCCACCATGCCCAGCTAATTTTTTGTATTTTTAGTAGAGACGGGTTTCTCCATGTTGGCTGAGTTGGTCTCAAATTCCTGACCTCAAGTGATCTGCTGGCCTCAGCCTCTCAAAGTGCTGAGATTACAGGCATAAGCAGTGGCTCTGGCTGGGTACTCTTAATAGTACTGTTGCCCAAGTCCCATCCCTCCTCAGAGACCGATTCAGTTGGACGCAGGCGTCAGTATTTTTTTTTTCTTTTAAAAGAGTTGATTCTGTTACTCTTATGTATAGCTACAGCTCGAACCACTGCCTTAGAGACTACAGCTCCCCATTCAGCCCAGTCCCTTGGTGGTTATTCCTAGTAGTTACCTCTGTTCACCTGCCAGAGATGCTGCAGCAGCAGAGGCAGTGTCTCCTTGACGATGCTGGGATGTGTTGATACAGCTGACAAGGCTTGCAGACAGCACAGATGCCGGGAGCATTGGGTGGGCTCATCTCCTTTAGTCAAATTTGACTCCCCTGAAAGCAACCCATGAGATGAAGGTTCACTGTGTGATAGCAAGCACGAAGGCCCCAAAGCCTTGCTGGGAAGGGATGGGCCACAGAGGATTAAAGACACATACCTACACGCAGCTCTTCAGCGAGCTTGGGTACGAGGTGGCTGCTGAAGGCCACAGGGTAGAGAGCAGCCAGGGTTCCTGATGCTTCCAGTGCTGCCACCCTGCTGGAAGCGCAGAGCAGATAAGCACTGGCTGAGCCTGGGCTCACAGCTATCTTGCCTAGGTCTGATATTAGGCAGATTCAGGAGTGTGAGCTCCCAACGCCTCCTTGCTAAAGAGCAGAACTCAAGTACCTACACCACTGAGTTGGACAGGGCTTCTTAAAGCCTAAGAAGAGAGCAGTCCTACATCTCTCCAACTGGTTAGCAGCCAGAGCCTAACACAGAGCTCACCTCCCCTAAGGAGAGCCAAGGGTCAGAAGCACAGAGCCCTGGTCCTAGCTTGATCTGTTGCTGCCAGTACAGAGGCAGGGAACAGCTTGCTCTATATCTCACTGCTTTAAACTCTCACCAACTCTGGGAATCCTCCTTCAGGAAGCTCAGTCTGTATAGGTGACCCACTGCCAGCTCCAAGTCCTCAGAAGATAGGAGATCTGTAGTTAGAAGGGAACATGAATCTCATCTTCTTCCCCTGCAGCCATCACAACCCTTCCAAGCTCTTATTACAAATCCCAAATCATCCAGAGTTGCAGTGAGAAGAGGACAGTAAGGCTGCTTTTCACCAAGGCAGCCTTACAAGAAAAGGACCAATATTTTCCTCTTCTTTCCCTTAAGATGTACCTGGCTGGGCACCCAAGACTGTGAGTGTATGGATGCCAACAAGCTGAAGCTGGGTGCTGGGGTCTGTTAGGGCCATGAATACCAGTGAGCACAGCTGGTCCTTGAAGCCATTCAGAGGCCTTTGATCTAGGGAGAGACAGAGGCCAGGTTAGAAGGAAGCCACTACATTCCATAGCCCTGACTAAGCTGTGATACACAGCCAACCTGGGGTAGATTTTTTTTTGAGACGAGGTCTCTGTTGCCCAGGCTGGAGTGCAGTGGCGCAATCTACACTTACTGCAGCCTCTGCCTCCCAGGTTCAAGCTATTCTCCTGCCTCAGCCTCCCGAGTAGCTGGAATTACGGGTATGTGCCAACAGGCCTGGCTAATTTTTGTATTTTTAGTAGAGACAGGGTTTCACCATATTGGCCAGGCTGGTCTTGAACTCCTGACCTCAAGTTTTCCGCCTGCCTTAGCCTACCAAAGTGCTGGGATTATAGGTGTGAGCCACCATGCCCCGCCTCCTGGGGCAGATTTAAAGAGCTTAATCCATTGGGTATCCAGGAAGCACACTGAGAAAAATAAACAGATCTCATCCATCTCATCTGTTAAGTGTTCTCTTGTGCCACAACCTCAAAATAGGACCATTGTTCTAGACTACTTTTCCACAGCACTCTTTGCCCTGCTATCCTTTATATAGGCTGCAGTGTTCAACAGTCCCCAGAGCACTGCAATGGAAGGCAACCTCACCTTTGTCTTCATAGCTCCATTTCTGCTGCAGCTTCAAGAAACCCAGGAGCATTTCAAGGATTGTCCGCCGCTGGCTGCTCTGTAATGTTTCAAGGGGTACTGGAGTCAAAGAATATTTTAAAGGATTTCAATCCTGCTACTCTGGATGTAGGGAGAATCCTTTCTTTCTTCCAAGAGATGGGGGTTTTGCTATGCCACAGCCAGGCTGGAATACAGTAGCATGATTATAGCTCACTGCAGCCCCGACCTCCTAGGTTCAAGTGATTCTCTCGCCTCAGCCTCTTGAGTAGCTGGGACTACAGATGCGTGCCACCTTATCCAGGTAATATAAATTTTTTTTTTTTTTTTTTTTTTGTAGAGATGTGGTCTTGCCTTGTTGCCCAAGCTGGTCTTTAAATCCTAGCCTCAAGTGATTCTCCTGCCTTAGCCTCCTAAAGTGCTGGGATTACAGGCATGAACCAGCATGTCCTGCTTGGCTAATAAAAAAAAATTTTTTTTTTTTTAGAGATGGGATCTCACTTTGTTGCCCAGGCTGATCTTGAACTCCTGGCTTCAAACAATCCTCCTGTCTTGGGAGAATGTTCCTTTTATGTATGAGACAGGGAAAAAGTGAGTAAGGGAAGCAGCAGCAGCAGCTAATGGGAGCAAAACCCAAGGTCTACTATGTTGGCCCAAGCTAAAACTTAGCTCACTCTCTGAGAAAGGGAACCTAGCACACAGGTCCCATCATTTCCCCCAAAGATTCTGCTCCCTTACCTGACTGTGCTTGTAGAACTGTTCCAGCAGTAAAGGCAGTACATTGCTAGTGATAGAGTCACAGGCCCGGGCTGATGCACCTGCAGCTGCCTGCAAGAGCTTGGCACTAGGCCACACCAGTTTCATGTCCGGTTCACACAGGTGGTGCCTGCAGTCTAGAGAAGCAGCACATCACAGAGCTGGGGAGGAGGCCAAATGGTGCCTGACTCCCCTACAGTCCACAGAGGTTGGAGACTGAGACCCATGACAGTTTGCAAGCAGTTAACACTCAAATTGTTTTCAATTCAAAGTAGGGCTATCGCCCCCAAATCACCAAATATGTTGGGGCTAAACAATAAAGGTCACTGGCCCTTAAGGAATGCCATTTGTTCTTTTTTTAGAGATGGAGTTTTGCTCTCGTTGCCCAGGCTGGAGTGCAGTGGCGCAATCTCAGCTCACTGCAACCTCTGCCTTTTCAAGCGATTCTCCTGCCTGAGCCTCCCAAGTAGCTGGGATTACAGGCATCCACCACCATACCCAGCTAATTTTTGTATTTTTAGTAGAGACGAGGTTTCACCATGTTGGCCAGGCTGGTCTTTAACTTCTGACCTCAGGCGATCCACCTGCCTTGGCCTCCTAAAGTGCAGGGATTGCAGGCGTGAGCCACCGCACCCATGCAAGGAATGTCATTTCTATTGTGCTCACTCCCCTTCCTGGCTGCCATGGCCCCATTACCCTGTAGAATGTTGCTAAGGAAGGAGTCAAGGAGGTCCTCAGCATCAGCCCTCAGCACAGAGCGAGACAAACACGCAGTCAGGGAGTGGAGGGCCGCCAGGCCCTCTGCTTCCACCCGCTCACTTGCCGTCTGGAACACCTGTCAGGGAGGGATCCCATGGCTACTGAGGTGAGCCTGCACCAGATGAGACCCCACCAATCCACTGCCTATTTCCTTGTTGGAGAGGGGAGTGAGAACCTCTAGGACACAGAAATGGAAATTAACACCCCAACTGAGTGTTTTCTCAATTGGTGTGTTCTTATCAAGTCCTTAGTCACACTCAGGACAGAGACACATACTTTCTGAGAAACAGAAAGCCAACTCTGAGCAGTGGCTCTGTTCACCTTTCTATTCACCATGGTGCCAGAGGCACCATGACCTGCACTCCTTGCCACAGAAGGACAAGAAGTGGGTAATGTGCAAAGGTGATCAGCTGCTCTTACCAAGCAGCTGACCATCACACAGGGACTCTCCTTCTTGTCATTCAACTAGAATTATGTCCCCCTACTTGCCTCCTGAATAACCAGGCATTATACCTTGGCCCTGGGGATGACAGAGGGAAAAGGACAGGATGTATTATTTCCCCTCATGCCTGACAATTGAGAGTTAACAGTAGTGAGTTTATCTGAGTGACACTCACCTCTCTGCGGATAGAAGCCCAAAGGCTGGGGAGGAAGTCCTTCAGTTCCTTCTGTCCATACACAGCACAGCAAGCATTCTGCCAAGGAAACCGCTGCTATCAGTTATGCACACACTCAGACACCCTAGGATGTGCAGGTACCTCAGCATAATGGCACCTGAAGGAGACCTGGTCTCAGCAGAAAAACCAGTTAAGATTTTTAACAGTCCTACTCAGGGAACAGAGAAGTAGGAGATTACCCTGGTTGATAAAATAGAAGCCTAAAGAGGGAGTCCTGGTCAGCCTTTCCTCAGTTACTATGGGATAAGACACGACAATATGCAGCTGGGGACTTCAGGTCGACACAAAGGCCCAAATCCTGGGTATCCTCTTCTGAGGCCCATGAACTGTTCCTTGGCTATCCAAGAATCTGTATCCTTTAGTACCCCTAACTTGTCAAAAGGTAGCTGGGTCCTGCAAGGAGAAAAATCACTCACCAGAGTCTGTAGAGAATCCAACTTGGCACTCAGAACCTCAGAATCCACTTTCTCAATCAACAGGGGCAACAGAAACTGTGAGACAGAAGGAAGATCTGAAGCCTGAGATAGGTGGTGTGTCAGTCACATCAAGGTCAACCATGTCCTTGCCATCAGTCCTCAAAAGCAGGTACTACATCAAGGAGCTGTACTCAAGTCAGGAGCTATGATTGTAAGCTAACCTTCCTGCCAAGCAGTGACCAGAGCACCACTACCTCAAAAACAGGCAAGTTGACAAAGTTACAGGATTTTAAGACAGCACCATATAGGGATTGGGTTTATTTTATTTTTTTATGTAGCGGGGATGAGGTCTCCCTATGTTGCCCAGGCTGGATTTGAACTCCTGGGTTTAAGTGATCCTTTCCACTCAGACTCCTCCTGAGTAGCTGGAACTATAGGTGTGCACCACTGAATCCAGCTCTGGATTATGAAGAGATGGTAAAGTTTTCTACATCGAAGGTCTGAAGATACCTGCCACACAAGACACTTGCAGGGTGTCATGCCCTAAAATGTATACCAGATCTTTTTTTCTCCATGCTTTTACTGCTCTTTCTTTTTTTTTTTGTTGGCCTCTCAGCATTTATTTCTACCAGAAGCTAACTTACTTTTTTTTTTTTCCATTTTTTTTATCAATTTTTTTTTTTGGCACACAAAACAATAAACATTTTCTAAAAATACATACAAACAAAAAGATGCATATCAAACATATTAAGAAGATTGAACATGGGAAGACGGGGAATAGAAATGGTGGGTGGGAATTAAAGAAAATAAATGAGGGAGGGACTTTGTATGGATCAATGATAATAACTCAATCCTCTACTTGACAAAGAAGAAGGAGAAGGAAGAGGAAGAAAAAGAAAGTGGGATAAAGGATCAGAAAGGGAGGAAAATAGAAAAAATTAGAGTATGACTCCAGGGTAGACCTGTTTTGTTGTTGCTGGGTTGGTTGGTTGGTTGGTTGGTTTGTCAGTTGTATTTTTCATATGTTTCGCCATGTTGGCCAGGCTGGTCTCGAACTCCTAGCCTCAAGTGATCAACCTGCCTCGGCCCCCTAGAGTGCTGGGACTACAGGCGTGAGCCACCACGTCCAGCCCCCACATTGCGTCTGGCCTCCGTGGTAGACCTCCCAGACGGGGCGGCCGGGCAGAGGCGCTCCCCACATCCCAGAAGGGGCGGCCAGGCAGAGGCGCTCCTCACTTCCCAGACGGGGCGGCCGGGCAGAGGCGCTCCCCACATCCTTCAGAGCCTTCTATGGGCAGAGGCTATATACCCTAACCTTGGCTAGACCCACCTCAGCGAATCGTGGTGTAGAAGCCAGCACAGCGCGAAGACTCAGGATGAGGTCTTCTCTCTGGATACCATGGGGATCATTAGGTGGCTGGAAAAGGGAGAAGGGCTGTGGGTTTGTGTAACATTTCAGACCACCTTGAACACAGGCTCGAAGCTGGTAACCCTGCAGAACAGGGTGATACTCATACCCAATCAGGGAAGATAGTAAGATAATGAGGCCCCAGCAAGAAGACATGCTTGATCTTAGGTATTCCTTGGGAACTTTTGTCTTTAGGCATTTTTAAAAATCTGATTACACATTTTCTATCATTTCACCACTCAGAAATAAGCATGCTTAACTTTCTGGTGTATTCCTTTCTTCTCTGATACATACAGTTACTATGTGCTAGCATATACTGTTTCCATATAAAATATATACATATACTTAAAAATAATCATTTTGTGCATTTGGTTTTTAATTTTTTTCCCTTAACACATTAAAAACATTTTTATGGTATTATTCTTTCATAGCATTAGTTTTAGTGCCTATGATTTCATTTTGTGGTTGTACCAGTTTATCTAAATAATTCCTTGTTGATGGACATTTCCATTTTTTTCACCCTTATAAAAAGCTGTAATTCTGCCGGGCGCGGTGGCTCACGCTTGTAATCCCAGCACTTTGGGAGGCCGAGGCGGGCGGATCATGAGGTCAGGAGATTGAGACCACGGTGAAACCCTGTCTCTACTAAAAATACAAAAAATTAGCCGGGCGTGGTGGCGGGCGCCTGTAGTCCCAGCTACTCGGAGAGGCTGAGGCAGGAGAATGGCATGAACCCGGGAGGCGGAGCTTGCAGTGAGCTGAGATTGCGCCACTGCACTCCAGCCTGGGCGACAGAGCGAGACTCCGTCTCAAAAAAAAAAAAAGAAAAAAAAAAAGCTGTAATTCTGAAAACAGAAAGCCTTGATGGTTTCTGTACCAAGACGACAGACTGAAAACACAAATCAGGCCGGGCGCGGTGGCTCACGCTTGTAATCCCAGCACTTTGGGAGGCCGAGGCGGGCGGATCACGAGGTCAGGAGATCGAGACCACGGTGAAACCCCGTCTCTACTAAAAATACAAAAAATTAGCCGGGCGTGGTGGCGGGCGCCTGTAGTCCCAGCTACTTGGAGAGGCTGAGGCAGGAGAATGGCGTGAACCTGGGAGGCGGAGCTTGCAGTGAGCCGAGATTGCGCCACTGCACTCCAGCCTGGGCGACAGAGCGAGACTCTGTCTCAAAAAAAAAAAAAAAAAAAAAAAAAAGAAAACATAAATCAGGTTTTCCTTTTCCTCTCTGCAAACTCCACCAAAAACATAGTAAAAGAAAGGATTTACTATTTTTTTTTTTTGAGACAGAGTTTCACTCTGTCACCCATGCTGGATTGCAGTGGCTTAATCCTGGCTCACTGCAACCTCTACCTCCTAGGTTCAAGTGATTCTCATGTCTCAGCCTCCCAAGTAGCTGGGGTTACAGGCGCGCCAACACACCTGGCTAATTTTTATATATTTTTTGCAGACATGAGGTTTCATCATGTTGGCCAGGCTGGTCTGGAACTCCTGACCTCGAATGATCCACCCGCCACAGCCTCCTGAAGTGCTGGGATTACAGGTGTAAGCACTGCACCTGGCCTGGTTTCTGTTTTCATGACTGGACTTTGATAGAAAAGATAAAACTGTGGAATTATCTTATAAAGTAACAAAAAGACAGAGGTATAAAATAGAAAACAAAAGGTCAGAAAATCAGAGGTCCAACAAAAGATTAATGAGAGTTCCAAAATGAAGGAACAGAGAAAACAGAGGGGAAGAAATCATCAATTAAAGAATTCAAGAAAAATTTACAGGACTAATGGACATGAGTTACCAGACTGACAGGGCCTACTAAGTACCCAACACAGTGCATGAAATAGACCAATACTAAGGCACATCACTGTGAAGTTTCAATATATTGGGGTGAACCAAACATCAGTTTTTAGAGAGGAAGAAAAAAATGATAAATACAAAAGTTTATGAAACAGAAGAAATTCAGACTTCTCCACAGGAAATGAAAACTAGATAACTAGGCTTATTTATTTACTTGAGGTGGAGTTTTGCTCTTGTTACACAAGCTGGAGTGCAATGGCACGATCTTGGCTCACTGCAGCCTCTGCCTCCAGGATTCAAGTGATTCTCCTGCCTGTCTCCCGAGTAGCTGGGATTACAGGCACACGCCACCATGCCCAGCTAATTTTTTTGTATTTTTAGTAGAAATGGGGTTTCACCATGTTAGCCAGGCTGGTCTCGAACTCCTGACCTCGGGTGATCCGCCTGCCTTGGCCTTTCAAAGTGTTGAGATTACAGGCGTGAGCCACCACGCCCAGCCAGTAACTATATTTAAATGTAGCAATGCCTTCAAAATCTTAGGAGAAAATAATTTCCATTTTTTTTTTTTTTTTTTTTTTGGTGACTGAGTCTGGCTCTGTCTTCCAGGCTGGAGTGCAGAGGCATGATCTTGGCTCAGTGCAACCTCTGCCTCCCCAGTCCAAGCCATCCTCCCACCTCCGCCTTCCGAGTAGCAGGGGCTACAGACTCGACCACCACGCCCAGTTAATTTTTGTATTTCTTATAGACAAGGTTTTGCCATGGTGCCCACGCTGGTCTTGAACTCCTGAGCTCAAGCAATCCACCTGTCTCAGCCTCCCAAAGTACTGGGATTACAAGTGCCAGTTACTGCACCTGGCCTCTTTCTCAGGTGCAATCATAGTGCACTACAGCCTCAAACTCCTGGCCTCAAGTGATTGTTCTGCCTCAGCCTCACAAGTAGCTGAGACTGCAGACATGTGCAACTGCATCCAGCTAGAATTCCCTTTTTATTTATTTATTTATTTATTTTTGAGATGGAGCTTCACTCTTGTTGCCCAGGCTGGAGTGCAATGGCGCGATCTCGGCTCACTGTAACCTCCGCCTCCCAGGTTCAAGCAATTCTCCTGCCTCAGCCTCCCAAGTAGCTGGGATTACAGGCGCCTGCCACCACGCCTGGCTAATTTTTGTATTTCTAGTAGAGACGGGATTCCACCACGTTGGTCAGGCTAGTCTCGAACTCCTGACCTCAAGTGATCCACCCGCCTCGGCCTCCTAAAGTGCTTGGATTACAGGTGTGAGCCACTGCGCCAAGCCTAGAATTTCTATTCTTGAATTACATACCCATACTGTCAAAAATGAGAGAAAAGATTGAAGACATTTTAGGCTTACAAATCTAAAAAATTTTCACTTCTTCATACATTCTCTCAGGAAAATACTAAAGGAAGTACACCACCAAACTGGGGGGGTAAACCACAAAATGAGGAATATGTGAACTCAGGAAACAGGAGATCTGATCCAAGAAAAAGGATAAGGGAATCTAGGATGACGGTGAAGGAAGATCCAATATCTACTCTGCATTAGGAGTAAAAATCAACCTGTTGACATTGTCTGGCTAAGAATGGTTTTAACATTTTTAATGTTTGAAACAAACCAAAAGAATATCTTGTGACAAGTGAAAATTCAAAGTTTAGTGTTGATAACAAAAGTTTTATTGGGATATAGCTACTGTAGCTGTTCCTGTGTCTAAGGCCGTTTTTGTGTGTAACAGCAGAGTTGAGGAGACCATATGACCCACAAAGCTACTGTCTGGCCTTTTATAGAAAAAGTTGGCCAGGCATGGTGGCTTATGCCTGTAATCCCAACACTTTGGGAAGTCGAGGCAGGTGGATGGCTTGAGCCCAGGAATTCATGACCAGCCTGGGCAACATGGCAAAATCCTGTCTCTACAGAAAAATACAACAATTAGTCGGGAGTAGTGTCGTGTGCCTATAGTTCCAGCTACTCGGGAGGCAGGTGGGGGAGGATCACCAGAGTACCAGAGTCCAGGCAGGTGGAGGCTGCAGTGAGCTGTGATGGTGCCACTACACTCCAGCCTGCCTCAAAAAAAAAAAAAAAAAAAAAAAAAAGGAAAGAAAAAGTTTGCCAACCTCTTCTTAGAGTGAGCGTATGAGCATAGTGAAGAAACTGAACCTTAAACTCATCAGATCCACTATGATGGCACACAATACTGATTTGTGGCTGGATATGTGGCTCATACGTGTAATCCCAGCACTTTGGGAGGCCAAGGCAGGTAGATCAGTTGAGGTGAGGAGTTCGAGACCAACCTGGACAACATGGCAAAACCCCATCTCTACTAAAAAATATAAAAAAAAAATTAGTCGGGCATGGTGGCACGTACTGTAATCCCAGCTATTCAGGTGGCTGAGAAACAACAATCACTTGAACCCAGGAGGCAGGGGTTGCAGTGAGCAAGGATTGTGTTACTGCACTCCAGCCTGGGCAACAGAGTGAGACCCCGTCTCAAAAACAAAACAAAACAGAACAGAACCAACAACAATAAAAACCCTGATTTATAAGACAATAAAGAATATTTGTAACTCAAATAGTTACACTAAAGCCAAGTGCCTCTGTTTTAATTACTATCTTGATAAGAGCTTTCTGCTTCTGATAGACTACAGTGCAGAACAACACACAAAAATCTGCTTGAATGAGAGAAACCTTCCTAATATTATCTATAAGTTTATTTTGCCTAGATTATCTCTGTGAAAATAAAACAGCTGTGAACAGTGATTGTTTCTAATGGGAAAATGGACAGTAGCAGTAACGGGGTATGAAAGAAGTTTAATTATCTACCCTTTAAATGCTGAATCATGCTCATTGTATAACCTTTGAAAAAAATGGATGAAATACTGTTCCTCTCCCCCAAATTATAAATGCACATATTCTTTGACCTAGCAATTTCTTTTAGGAATTTATTCTATCATTATACCCATATGTATGAAAGTTGTAGCACTGCTCATAACAGCAAAAGATTAGCAACAATCCACAGAGGACTAGTGAAATTAATTCGTTATTTGTGGCCAAAGGAATATTATGCAGCCATAAAGAATGAAAGAGCTAACTTATATACTGACATGGAACACTCTCCAAGACATAGTGTTCAGTGAAAAAAGTACAGGAGAAGAGTGTGTGTGTGTGTGTGTGTGTGTGTGTGTGTGCCCGCATGTGCACACACTATGATTTTAGGGGGGTGGTGTTAAAGCATTTGCTTACATATAATGAAAAAGCTCTGTAAAGATACAAACATAACTGATAACTTGGTTGATTAAGGAGAAAAAAAGATGGTAGGGAGATTTCTCACCCTTTTGCACTTTGAATCATGTGAATGAATTATCTTTTCAAAACCAACACAAAACACAAAATAAAACAAAGTAAAGGCTGGGCATGGTGGCCCACGCCTGTAATCCCAGCACTTTGGGAGGCCGAGGCAGTTGGATCACGAAGTCAGGGGTTCAAGACCAGCCTGGTCAAGATGGTGAAACCCCATTTCTACTAAAAATACAAAAAAAATTAGCCGGGCATGGTGGTGGGCGCCTGTAATCTCAGCTACTTGGGAGGCCAAGGCAGAGAATTGCTTGGACCCAGGAGGCAGAGGTTGCAGTGAGTCGAGATCGCACCACTGCACTCCAGCCTGGGCGACAGAGCGAGACTCCGTCTTAGAAAAGCAAAAACCAAACCAAACCAAAACAAAAAAAACACACAAAAAACCCAAGTAAAAACAGAAGAATGTGGTAGCTGAACCAGGATCTTTCAAGATTTCAAGGGTATAGGGTTAGAATAAGAATTCTGATTATGAAAGAGATGAAAAGATTCATTTCAGGAGAGAGGTGGTCCCCAGTAACATAATGTCAACTGAAATAAGCTGGTAAGAAATTCCCTACAGCAAAGATGGTGGTGTCATTGTAAAGGAAGTGAGAGTCAATATGCTGTTTGGCATGCTACAGTAGAATGCCTTTTATTTCTTTCAAACCACTAATGCTTGCAGCACACACACCCACACAGTGATTAAACTCTTGAGTATTTGGCAGTAGAAGGGAACTCAACTGCAGAGTGGGAGGAAGGCCC